>NC_054054.1:7782555-8083952 GCF_017639655.2 Falco naumanni
ATTTCTTCATGGATTTTGCAGGAAGGCTGCAGTGCCAGACTGGATCTCACATGTTAGAGTTCCTGCTTTCTGGTACAGGAGAAAATACACAAAACCCCAAGAATCCCCCAAGGGGGAGGGGTGGGGGGTGAGGAAGGCTTGGGTTTGGTTTGGGGTTCGGTGGTTGAGTTGTTTCAAGTTAAACAGCTCTCCACCTGCGTTTGAACCAACCTTGGCACAGGTATTCTATCAAAAGCAAGCTTAAACCCCAATCTGTAAACACCTGTTAGCAAACATTCACCTTCAGCCATAAATTAGAAGCCAGTGAAAGGATTTGCCAGTAACAGTCATACTTAAATATGGAAACCAAATAATTAAGTAAGCCTTCAAGGGCAGAGTTAGATTATTACTAGCGTTAAGCAGGAAAAGGAGTGAATAGCCAAATCTGCAGCTGCAATGGCATCGTTCCATTCATGCCTGCAAGAGCAGTCAGAGGGCAGCCAGGGGAGGGTTTTCCCCACAGCCTACGCTACATCCTGCAGCACGAACATGGGAGAGCGCCCAGAGGCTGCCAGGAGGGCTCCGAGGCTGCAGGACTTCATCGCAGACACACTCTGGGCTGCTGAAATAAACTTCAGCAACATTTCAGTACTGAGTGGCTGAGTGACGCTTCATGAAAAACTATGCAACTTTTACTCCTTTAGGACAAAACCAACCGCAAAGTAGAGCCAGGAAGACAATTTATATTCAAAGTTCTAAGTCTTGATCAGTATTTTGTACTAATTATACTATAGTGCATGTATTTCCTGGAGGAAATAAAACCCCACAAACTTCTATTGTAGAGAAAGTAATTATCAAAGAGACTTAAAGCATAAGTAAGCTTTAACTATTCCTTGACCTTTACAACAAAGATATTAAAATCAAGCTCATTTTGCAGGAAGAAAAAGAAAACCCCAAACATTAGGAAATGGTTTAGAACTAACCTTTATCTGAAGTGAAAAGAGATCAGAAGCAGAGTGCCAAACTGCTTTTAGGTGTCGTGTCTGACTGAAGGATAGAAAATGTAAACCTTAGCCAAAAAAAAGTAGATTTAGTTCAATAAAGAGAGACAAACAAGTACAAGCACATGAAAGGATAATTCTGTAGTCCTTGGTGGAAACTCAAGATGCTCAGCTCAAGTAATGACACGGTACTTCTTTTGTTTTTAATCAAGAAGGTTTAAAAATACATTTTCTGCCATAATAAAGCATTTTTGGGAGGTGGTGTATAAATGAGGCAGAAGTGTCAGAACAGATGACTACTCAACTAGTTTAACACTAAGTCTAGCCTAGGAAAACAAGTCGTGTATTACACTGGAAATGTACTTTGTTTCTAAAGATGGTAAAAAATACTTCCTTCGAGTCCTTTACGTTGCTCAAACAAAATTTAACACATTGTCAGTATCAACCTGTCTGTCATTTTAGTTAACAGTGAATTTTGACCAAATGGTTGACAGAAACATTTCAAGGATGAACACCTCCATGGAATTATTAACTGCACTGAAGTTTTGACGGATCTGATATTATGATTTTTTCTTTGTATGTGTCAACTATTTATAAAAATGAAAGCTCCTGTGTGCTTTCAAGCACTTTTTTTAGGTTGTCAGCTTTGAATCACTAGTGACTTTGTATGTAGGATGAAGTAGGTTCATTTAGAACCCCCTAGACATCAAAATACAGGAGTAAGTTTACACAGCATACCGCTCCTATAGGTGACAGGTTTGTATTCTTCACGGTTACCATTAAGTTGCTTCAAAGCAAAACTCATCCTTTACCCATCCTGTTCAACCAGTCCTAACAGTAAAAATCCGAGCATTGTTCTTTTAAACAATTTAAAAGACCCCCAACAAACCACAACAAAACCTCACGTAACTTCACTGTGATTAAACTTCACTGCACTTCTTAACGGGAAAGGAAAAGGGGTTTGGCAGTGACGGCATATCCAAAACTACCCTTCTTTCTCCAGTAGGATGTTGTTTCTACATAAAAGGTACAAACATGATAAACAGCTAACGCTACAGCTATGCCAGGTGTGCCAATACTAACAGCCGTAATGAGTGAAAGGCGGAGTAACTCATGGCAAGCGTTGAGAAACTCCAGCCATGACTGTATGGTAGAAGCTGACACATACCATTTTAGGTAGAAGCCTGGGAAAAAAATATTTATCTGGTTGTCCTATCCGACAGTTGGAGAAGCCACCTTTTCCTGCTCCACAACTACGTGCATCTCGGTGCCAGGATGAGGTGCAACAGCTGGTGCAAAAGCTAAAAGTGAAAGACATACCGAAATGAAGTGTAGCGCAAAACCTTTTCCAGCAAGATTTAGTTAAAGAAAAAACAAACCCTAGCGAAGCATCCAGATTAAGAACTGCCGCTTAAGTACTTCTAGCTCCTGTCCTATACAAGAAAGCTTTCTCCTGGGGTAGCTTCCATTTTTCCATGTTAAAAGTTTATTTTTGTGGTTGCCCAGCATTTCAGCAGTGTTAAGGGGATGGGCAGACACTTACAGTACCAACGTGCAAATGAAGCCTGGACACTGCACCGTCACTCGGCTTACATGGCTGTGAGCTGAGCAGAGGCCAGTGCTTCACCGAATTACGGGCAGCAGGCGAACGAACAGCCACACACCGGGCTGGGTGGTTGTTCAGCCTGTACAAGAACCTGCAGGCGTAACCTAACTTCTGTGGAGAAATGGCTCGTTTCGTTACTGCTTCTCTGATTACTCTATTCCAGGCTTGGATACACAGAAGAATTCCACTTGCCTTCCAGGACACGGGAGTTACACGATTCAATGGAGGATTTTTGTTTATTTGTTTGGTTTACATCAATATAAATCTCGTTCAGTCAAATAGTAAAAAAAAGTAGTCATCCCTTGAATTTCACAGTTTATACCGTTCAACAGAATACACATTATAGAAATCTGTTACTTACCACAGGTGAAATCTGCAAACACAGGTACGGGTGTAAGCCATAGAGCTGCAAGTCGCAAACCGAGTAGCATCACCATTATGAATTTAGCAGAACAGACAGTGAAATTTCTACAATATGTTGAGCGATACCCATGTACACATCTCCAGCATTCTTGTCCTATCAGTGCCACAAGGCACATTCCTTTCACAGTACGTTACACGTTTCCTAAAATGCTTCTCTCCTTTATTTACAGCACTTCCCCCCCCTCCCCCAAATGCCACTGGCATAGGTTTATTCTCTTAAATACGGCTTACCTGAGTAATTCTTCAAGATTCTTCAACAGCTGGGACTTGAAAGGAGAAAAGGCACCACAAGGACTAGGAACAGGATTAATAGCGGTGGATGTTTCACATCCAGGAGTTCTTCCCGTTACTTTGTATTCCATCATACTCCAGAGCTGCCTAACAGCTTCTACATAAAGTCTGACAGCACATTTGGTATTGTACATGCTTTATTAAAATGGTATTCGTATTTACAATATCTGCAGAAACAATCCCTCCCAAGTCTTGCATTCAGACAGACACGCACACATACACACGCGCGCACGCCCCTTCACTCTACAGGGGGGTGAAGGCTACGCTCCCAAAAGTTAGGCAGCTTCTGGAAGAGGAGGAAGGGTGACTTTTTTTTGTGTGTTTGTCATTACCTAAAAAGAAGCACGGGAGTATGCATTTGGCCATCACAATGCTAATTTAAGTATATGTAGTATTAACATATGGCAGTAACACTGAGTATTCCTCTTTTACATTCTATACACAGAATGACATCAAGGTTTTCCAGTCAACAGAACATTCGAACTTTAGTCTCAATGCTGCTTGTAGTGACTATGAAACCACAAATTTGGGGCTGTCCCTTAAAACAATTCAAGTCTATGTAAGCGAAATAAGGCACAATTAATATCTGATTTGATTTAGAGGATGGGAAAAGGGAGGAGAGGCAGGCTTCAGATCATAGTTGTTGCAGAGAAAAGTTTTACCCAATCCTTTTGAGAAAAGGACGAATTTTACCCCCATCCTAATCTACATGGACTTCTCTTAGAGAACTGAAGTATTCTGCCAGGGCTATTAACGCCCGCAAAAAAAAAAAAAAAAAAAAAAAAAAAGTGGAAATTCACATTTTAACACCAGTTTCAGTAGTCTAACCTACTGATACTGATGCATATGACTACGTCTCTTTTTTTAATGCTGAAGACACATGAAACAAGATTCAAACCTTCCGCTGAGCTTGAAGACTCACGTCTTTTGGAGAGCTTGTAATATATACTATTTGAAGGCTTCAACTTACTGATAAAAAGGAATAGCGTTTTTGACTTTAAATTCCTGGCCCCTCTTCACTAACAAAGCCTAACCAGACATCACAAATAAACTGCAACAAAAAGTTTGGCAGCACAGATAACGTCTTGTATTCAAATCTTCATTTGTGAGTATATTATTTTCCTTGTACAAAACCTGTTGAATGTTTTTCGCAGCAGATGAACTGTACCCAAAGATGCAGGACATTCTGTGATGGGGAATAAGAGGTTGCAGTTCCGAAGGCCCCTGACTTTGGTTGTTTACAAAGTTCATTCCTGTTTAGTGTGATCCTTGGTATCTTCCTCATCTGTGTATTCTGATGGTTCTTCCCCTGGTTTTAGGAGTCTACCTACGTAGTCATATTTTTCTGAAAGAGAGTTATGATTCCATTACAATCAAATACAGCTGCATTTGCTAGTTAGCCTGCACTACGGCAAATTCAATTCTTCTCCTACACACCAAGGTACTAAACCTCAGTTGCTGAAATTGACGGCAACTTATCAGCAAGCTCAGCCTCAAAACAATCTTGCTGCCATTGCTGCTCACTACTTTCTCTACCGTGACTACTTTAAATTCTCCCACAGCTCATCAGGCAAGCTTTATCACACAATGCCTGAAAATGCTGCTATTAGAACTGGCACAAATTCCCTTAGCCTGTTTTGATTTCAATCAATGTGAAAAATGACCCCCTCCCTCCAGAGGCATACTTCCATACTTTTGAGAAATTATTTCAAGACAAACTTGTTCAACCCTTTATGCCAAAACAACTCATAGTCCTAATCATAATTCCATGGCATCCAAAGCCAACAACCCGCGAGCAGGAACTCCATCAGCGAGGCTACACTGAGATCAGAGAATGAAATTCTGCACTGAAGAGCTGAGATGAGAACAGCTTTCTTGTATAAAACCGAAAGGTTCAAGAAGCTATAGTGGAATCCTCCCTATGGAAAAAAGGCCTGAATCCCCCTTATTTTCCTAAGAAAGTTACGCTGCATTATTAACATTACCATCAACATATTGTCAAAAGCTGCCCCAAGCCCACATCAGTCATTTTGATTAAAAGCATTTCCTTAAGGCAAAGATGTGCTGCTAATTGGGGAATTTACCTTTAAATTGCATTTCCCACTCTCTTACACTTTCCATCTGTACAGCATTTAAGTCCGATAGGTCATCATATTCATCTCTGAGTGCATCTTTATCTAGACAGAAAGTTGCTAGTCCCCTGGAGGCATCTCTGCCAGCAAATATTCCATATGGACCCTCTGAAAACAAAAAGACAAAATCGAGACCTTCAAATCTTTGTTTATAGTGACCAATCTCAATTCTTTATACACTCTGCCAAAGCCATACATTAAACTTCAGCAGTGATGGGAACAGCAGCAGTTTCAATGCCATGGCTGTTCAACATTCAGCAGCACTGCAATTCAGTCTTAAGCGTCACTAGGAGATAAAGTCTGCAGAGAGAAGCAGAACCAGGAAAATAGCTTTGAAGGGATATCTGGAGAAATCCCTGTCAGTTGATGTAAATTCCAAAGGGACTGGAGGCTGGAATTCAAAAGAAACACACTACTATTAAGCAAAACAGAATATATTTACAAGTCAGGCATGAATAGAAGCAAATTATATAGACATCTTAATTAGATATCTGTTGAATTTTATCAATAAATAGAAATTGGAGTGCTAATTAATAATTTCACTTCACTTACAGAACCACCACAACTTTCTACACACTACAATGTGTCTTTTGACACATTTCTTCTGCGGAAACAACCTCATTTATTTTGGGCAGCAAATCACCCATACACCTATCCTGTATTGTTCTTGAAAACTGCACAAATCTTTATGTTAAGAACATAAAGCAACTACTTGCTTTGTGACTGATGCAAAGCAGCACAAATATGCGAATCAAATTTTGAGCAGTGACTGTAAAATATTACAAGGAGAACTGGATGATTTGCAAACCAACAACTTTCAGGACGAGGTTGGTAACTGGCTTTCCCAAATTTTAATCTAAAGAACTTCAAGAATATCGTTATCTTTGATTTTCTTGACCTAAACCCAAATACCTTAATTCAGCTCAGTGAAAAAGAAAACAAAAAAAGAAACACTTTAAAATTTTCTGCACTAACTGCAGCAGCTAAGCAACAGGGAAATGCCCAAGGCATTCTAAAGAGTGGTCACTACTTGAAGATAAATAGGCCAGAACCCTTCTCTGGCTTACCTCTCGGAAGACGACAGTGGCCATCAGCCTGAAGAAAAGGCAGCACCCATGGGCAAGAATGAACACAAGCAAGTGGCAACACACTGTCCTTCAACCCCTCTATTGCCTGCTGTAGCACCTCAGACCTCTTCTGCACCAGGACGAGCCACAGGAAATCATTCAGAGAGGCTGGTTTCCTCCCAGGCCGCTGGCTCCAGCCACCACACCTATCTGCTCTTGCCGGGCATTGACTTCATGGTTGAGACACAGGCTGAATGCAGCAGGAAGAACTCCTGAGGCAGGGAACCCGAGTACCATACGGATTAGAAGAAACTACGTCCTCACCAGAATTGCTGTCATCTCTCCACCCCAGAGTGCTTGGCATTGTAAGTTGCTTACAGTCAAACCTGAGAACAGAAGGGTGTCTTGTGTGCCAAAGACAATTCCCTTGTCTCTCTGGAAACAAACCAACCGATTTAAAAGCAAAATTTCACAAGAAGTAGACATCACAGAAAGAACTATCAACTGCAGGCTTGCACTGTGCAAATCTGGCCATAAGAGAGAACCATAATGATTAACAGCATCTCCATGCTCGTCCTTTCAGATAGCTCCAGGTATGGCATTCACAGTAACTACCTCTGGGATCAAGGACTACATTTATGCTACTTGAAACAAAGTCAAGAGGGCTTGTGAACTCCATTCTTCCCTATCTGCATCCCAAGTTAGATGTTTATTTGAAAAACGGGATTCAGAGACTGAAATCAATCCTATACTCAAATATTTAATCTCTGCATTTTGCATGCTCGGTCAGTTCCGTAAAACAGGGCAAGAGGTAGCAATGGCTGTCTTTTGCAACATAATATAGAGCCTCTTCAAACAAAGATTCTTGCTTCATTCCAAAATAGCTATCATTCAAAGGATCTAGGTTTTGATGTTCTGAAGGAAGAACACAGGAGCTGTAAACAGCTCTTACAAAGACCACACACAATCAGTAAATCCTTAAGAGCAATTATAAACCGCTACTCTACCTGCCATCGACAGTATTTTGTCCCCATTTTCTTTCTCTGAAGTGTTTAAAACAAGTATTTCCATAAACCCTACTAGCTATTTGCAGAACGCATTTTCAAAATTCTGGCTAACCGGAGTCAGAGAAGCACACTGTTCCCCTTTCCCTTCTACCCTGCATTTAGTGGTTTATGGAGTTTTACAGCACCTGCTGAGATGCCACCTCCTGGTCCACCAGCTTGATTCCAATTATTTCTATTAAAAAGAGAATTACATTATATTTATCAGTATCAAGCCCTGAACATCCCTGTATCTCAACAACATATACTGTGGAAAGCATGAATGCTTCCAGAATGTATCAGTTTGCATTAAGATTAATGGATGCAAAATTTCTGCAAATATATTGTAATGTCAGATGCTATTATACCAATATTTTTTTTTCTTTTCTAAAATTGAATTTAAATGTTAGCATTCCATCATGTTTGCTACAGAAGCATTAAGGAGTCAAAAAGAAACAATCAAGCCCAGCCCAAGCACTCAACAGAATGCTAACTAGTAAAACCCAGCCTTTGGACTTGGTAGACAGCATCTCAAATTCCAGCTCTGCAAATGTAACTTAGAAACACGCCTCATTCTTTAATACTTTACTAAAAGGCAAATACTGAATTACGATTCTTTTAAAAAAAAAAAAAAGAAGTCACAAGCCTGGCTTCACCTTAGCTGCAGTGTGGCTAAAGCAAAAGTTCAAATATCTCAGCACGAGCAATCTACTTCAAGATTTAAAGCTTCCATTCAGATACTTTTACACAGAGATTAAGCACAGTATTTTATATTAATACAGAATATACAGGTCTGGGGTCTTGCTTATATAAGCCCTAGTCTAATATTTGTTTTCATATAAATACCAGTGCAACAGTCTTAAAAAGGTATTTTGCCTATCAGATTTTGCTGTGCTTGCAGAAGCATCCAGGAAGGTGCCAGCATAGAGAACCCTGCGGAAAAAATACCCTTGAAGAGTATGATTTGGAGGTAGAGACATTAGTGCAAACCTAGACATAACTCCCACAGAGTTCTTTCATGACCAGATGCAATTTACTCTGCAAGCCCTACCCATAGTCCTTCTTTTCTTTCCTTTTGTCTGCCTACCTATTTAGACTGGCTCCTGCTCTAAATAATTGATTGTACCACGACAGGATATACACACTGAAGAGATGGCAAAAGGAGATGCTATTAGCATAGGTATGTGTACCAAACTGATTTTTCAAGACCCCATCACAAAATTTTAGTGGTTTTCTTTTGCTGTACCCCCAAATTAGCTATTTCATAGTCAAATATTTCTTTAAAAACTTCTCCTCCCACTCTTACTTGCCATCTTGAAACAACAAAAGGAAAGTCAGGGGAAGTGTCAAAACCCATTAAAACACGCCTGCTACATGTTACTTGGCTACAGGCCTTACACGAAAGAAAACTTAGTTCCTTGGAGAATGTTTTTCTTCCCATCATTGCTTTCACATATAAAAACACTTTGTTTCAGAGCCTCTGAATATTTTAGCGCTGAGGCCAAACAGTTATCAAGACTACGTATTTGCCTACCTATCTCCACATCTATACCACTACGTTTATACCCTGCCTTCCCAGCCCCCCCAGTATAAAGTCCTCACGTACCTGACAACTCTATCTTGCATAAAGTATGCCCTTCTCTGAGCTAGAACACATGCAAAATGTTGCTAACCATCACCTGCAGATCCTCACTTCTTTCAGAATCCAGTTAAAAATCTGGCTGCCTTGAAGAATCTGACATCTTGTTCCAGCCTGACATTCATCTCTGTTCACAAATGAACTGGGTAGTTTGAGAACTGGCAAAATCCACGTCTTCTCTGCCAGTGAAAATACCTTTCCAATTCCTGCACTCAGGATTTCTGCATCCCCTAGCCCTGTTTTGATTATTAAATGAAGATGTAATTTCTCTTTGCAGACACCCTAAACCAACAGCAGGCAAGGAAAAATACACTTAATGTTAAAGCACTGTATTTAAAAATTTGAGATAAGAGGCTGTCCAAGCTGAGTTTTTATTTGGAAGCACTGCTTCTAGTCACTTGCTCCAAACAGGCTAAACTGGATCTCGGAACAGCATGTTTCAGTTTTCAGCTGGTTTGGCCAATAGTTTCCCCCAGCAAAACCTATGCTGGCGTTCAGCTTTCGAGTAGGTACTCTTGTTTTACTGAAACAGCTGTCTGACCACTTCAGTTCCATACTCACTTTGCTGAACATCCCAGACTACTGCTCCAAGACTTGTCACAAAGGTGAACAGTGTATACTGAACTTTGGATTGCTCCAACTGTCAGCACAGGGACTGCAGCTGCCTGTGGACTTTACATCTAATGAAGCGATTTGCAATCTCAGAACTGTATTGTCTCACAAGGCCCATAGAAGTTCCCTGAAGAAGCCACGCAGGGTAACAAGGTTCAGTTTTAAACCAGCTTTGGTTTCTTCAAATGGTCAAAAGGCACTTGCAAGCAATCACCAAATATGCAAAGCATACCAGATGTTCTTTGCATCTGTGGGCTCCATGCAGCCGCTGGAAATAAAAACCCATTTTGTCTGAAGCTTAGAAATTCGGGGACAACATTTCTTGATTAAGGATGAAGACAAACTTCTCTTTTAATGTAAGTTAGAGGAACAAAGAGAGAAAATTATTGGCAGCTGCACTACCCTACCACTTTGTCTACCTTTTCCACTCCAAATGAAGCAAAATCTCCACTGACTGTTTAAAACTTTCTACCTGAATCCTGACACCTGTCTGTTCAGTGTTGCATCTTTTATGAGGGAATGAAAAAGCTACAAATTGGACAAAGCCGTTCTGAGATGCAGCTTGAAAGCAGAAGCTTTCTAATAACATTTATCACTGGGAATTCAAGGTGACATAATTTTAACTTTACTGCTCCAGATTTACATGAAAGGAAAGATGTGGGTCAATTTTAAGTTACAACTTGCATGGAAAGTAAGCATTCTTAGGAAAGTGATCTACAAAGTCTACATACTAAGATGGGAACTGCTTAGAAAGAAAGGTCTAAACCTGGCTTCTCAGGCACAAGACCAGAGGGCCTCGCTCTCTCTTTTGCTTGCTTCCTTTTTAACTCGGTGAAAAAAAAGTGCAAGAATTAATGACCCAATTTCAACCACAGGGGCAGACAACGAGCGCTTCCAGGAGAGCCTGTAGTTCAGTAGTCAGGAGATTCCTAGAACACAGCTCCACACTTGAGGAAGACCTGGATCCCACATCTTGCCTTAGTGAGAAATGCTCTGGACACAAGTTTATTTCACAATTAAGGCAAGCAATGCAGGCCAGGTTTTTTGATTAAATGAAATGAAACTACACTGCTATGTATGCACTGGATTTAACATCTATACGTCACTAACAACAATGCTACTATCACATCCTAACATATCTTGCTCTGAGCATACATGCTTGATCAGGTCCCTCAAATCTCAGGTGACTGGAACTTGAATAGTTTAAATTGGAACTAAGGGTTTACATGGACCTTTTATCAAACACACAGCTGTTGACGTTTTAAAGACTATAATCAGGTTATTAAAAAAGGAAAAAAGAAAAAGACAAAGAGCGAGCTGACAGACACACAAAGCAGAAGCAGAGGAGGAGATAGTGATGCATCTTCCTGCACAAAACCACTTGACTGGCCCCTGCTCTCTGTGAACATGGACTGAGGGCTTAGAACAAGCCCTTCCTTCATCCTGAAGGCCAAGGCACTATTCTCTTTAATCAGAAGTATGGAAACAACCTCTCGCCAATCTGCATGTATACACCTTTTGAGTGCCGCTACTTCTGGTAGGAGCTTAGCTTCTTTATCCAGAAATGCTGTTTCTCTGAAAAGCGGAGTTCTGGGGTGAGAGACAGCACCATTACACAGACACCAAAGAGCTGACAAACATCAAAACACAGACAAGACACACACCTTACAGAAAGTACTTCTTTCCCCCCAGTCTTATCCTCTGTATTATCCGTAAACCCTTGGCCTGTTGTGTTCTTAAGATAAGGCCACCCTTAACAGAATTCTCCAGATACAACATATATGATGCCCCTCCTGCAACATTCCACTCTAACCATACCCTCATAAAGGATGTACTGAAAAACATCGGTGCCGTCTTTTAAATAGAGACACAACGAAGTTTACAGCACTCTGTTCCAAAGGAAGTGCAATAGCATCAGATTATTTTTACAGAACTGATGGCAAAAAATGACAGCTGTTTATTAGAGAATTTTCTGAAGTATTTAACATCAGAAATCAACAGTTCTTAACTGGATTTGCAACATCAAATAAAGGTAATTTTCCCCTCATGAAAAATGAACTATGATGGAAATTTTTGTGGAAGGAACTACCACCTAATCTATTCCTCTCAGCAAACCGGAAAGGAGAAATCTTCACAACATGCTGAAAGACAAGAGTGGGATGAGAAATAAGTTGACAGTGACAACGTATTGCAGCAAAGGAAAGTCAGGAAATTGATTTTTTAAAAATCATTAAACATTAAGAACCAAGAAGTGATGTGGAACATTTGTATACGCTGGACTGCATATAATCTTGCTTTGTCATGCTCAAAGCCACAAATATTTCATAACTGCACAAAGTATTCAATAAGTTAATTACAACCTGTTTACAGCATTATCTTGGCATGCCAATTTAAATGCTAAATATTAGGATTTGCTAACATTGCTTTAACTCTTGCTATGTCCTTCTATTGGCCGTTACCAGGAATCTTGATACAAACAAACATGACATTAAAGGTTGTGATAAATGAAACAGTAAAAACTATCTCTCATTCAACCCAGTACACGTTAAAGGTATTAATCATCAGACTCAAAGTGATGAGATGTGATTACAGATGGGGAAATCGCCCCAAAACAGCTGCTTTGAAATTCTGGTTATATGGTATTTTTAATAGCGAGCCACTAATTGTTTACTATTTCTTTTACAGTTTGTGTGTGATAAAGGAAAAGGTAATTAATTAAAGGTAATAACCAAGCAAAGCATTCTAGGACACTTACTCATTTGGGCACAAAGATGGTATTTAATACAACTAAAGGTGAAGTCTCGAAACAAAGGGTATACTTGCAGAACACAGGACTATCCCAGTAAGCTGCATTTTGGAAAAGAACTTGGCAAGTAAGGTTTTAAATTAAGAGTTCAAAGAGGCACAGATAGTAAAATATGTGATATAACCTTTTCTTGCTCTTAGCTAAAATGCATCAGACATAACCAAAGACTGATAGGATACCAATGAGATAAACTGGAAGGCTTAAAGAAGACAGCAAGAGAAAAACCAAAAAATGTGGAAAACATTTTGATTAAATATTCTAGAAATTGATGTTTTCAGTCACGACTGTTTGAAAGGATGACCTCAACAGTCTATCAATTTCTAAAAATATCTTAACTGTATGTGTTTAAAGGGCTCTCCAATGAAACAGACCAAAGCATAACAGGATTCAGTGGATGGAAACTTACAACACAGGAGAGCGTCTAATAAAATCAGAAGCTTACTGTGAATTTTAATGGCATCTCAACTGCTGGACAAAAATCTGGACTAGATGGCAATTCTGTGCATTTTTAGCCTTCTGCTGTAAGTAGAGAAATAACGAACAACTCTGCATCCAAACTACACTGAAGGAAAAAAACCAACCCACCTTTATTTTAAGACATCGGAAGACATTCTGAGACAGCCACGTTATTCAACGTTAACCCAGCAGTCAAGACATACTTAAGATTTGATAGTGAGCCCTCAGCCAATGCTTTTTGCTGCCTTAAAAGCTGAAGCACTATTTCGCATCAGTACCTCAACAAAGTACAAAAGGCTCACTGTCCTAACCTGCAATATCAGCAAAGCCAGTGCCCTCAACTGTTTCTTCTGTTAAACAAAATTTAGCCATGGCTTTGCTGGTATGCTCTGCGCTTCTCTTGCTATACTCCAGCTATGAGGCATAGTTACCTAAAAAACCACTGTGAACATCTGGCTACTCTGACTGAAGTCTTTCTGAAAAGGTCTCAATCAGCTGTAGAAGACTTTTCCACCTAAGTCTTCTCAGATCTTTTAAGGCCTGCACACCACCTATGAGCCTTTTTTCTCTTCAGCCACAATACAGTCGCAAGAAAACATTCCCTGACATGCATCTCTACAGGGAAACCCCATCAGCACGATTCTAAAATCAACACCTTCGGCAGAAAACACACAGCTGATAATGCACAGGCTAAGCATCACTATCCTCATGTGTGTGGCCCAAGTAACAGAGATATGACAGACAAAGATGATGTCAGTTCTGTTATAAAAAGGCAATCTTTCACTACAGGGAGGCAGGGCAGGTGGGGGGAAGCCTTTGTCCCTCTTCACAAAAAGCTGGAAGCACTGCTTTAGGGAAACCAGCTGCTGCCAGTTATCAAAAAAACCAGACTGAGGTCCTAGAACATAAAGCTTTGGCTTCCTCACAAAAATAGACCTCCAGAGGATGACGATGTGAATCAGTGATGACATCTACAATGGAGGGTCTAAAATTTAGTTTATATTTGATACACAAAAGAGCTAAAGTGACTGTTTAGATTAAGGCTCAGTATTATTTCACAGAGTAATTTATGAAGCAATCTGTCAACTTACTGGTGTTTTAAGTTTCACGTAGCATATGCATTACCTGCACTTTATATCAGCACTTATGTCTCAGCTTAAAAACCCCTAAAAAGTGAGAGACAAAAGAACTAGCCTGATTCAGTATCATGAAAGATGGAGCCCACCAGACTGCAATTTCTCAGCTTTACCACTCAATAAACAAAATAAGGCATGGCAAAGGTAGCTTAGATGCTATTGTTGTTTTCCAGTACCCAGTCAGAAAAGCAATTTGATTCATTTATGCCAGTTTTGATTTCTGCAACTAGCAGCAGAGCTGGAATCAAAAACCTGGAGGGTAACAGGAGTTACAAAATACTAGCGCAGTTCTACTGCACAACTGTTTGTCACTTCCCTGGTAAGAACCAAAGACTTCTAACATGTCAGTTCTGTATTATTTTTTTTTTAATCTAAGATTACTTAAAAATAATAACTTAACTTCAACTATTTTCAAGGGGGGGAAGTATCCTCTCTCTCCTCCATCCCTTGCACAAAGACACTTGCCATACCTACTATGAAAACTCCTGCATAATTTGATTAGATCATATTTTCCAAACCACCATTGTTTAAGGAAGAAAATTATCAGCAGTCATCACCCTCATTTCCTTTGCCATCAGATGTGAACACAGTGCTCACCAGTAAGTTTACCCGCCTCATTATTAAGAACACTGTTTATTACAAGAGATTACGCTGCAGTTTCACATCTACAATGTGAATAGCTAAACATTGCTTTTAAAGCGTACTTTTCCGAACCTCTGAAGATTCGCTGAACCTTTGATGCATTTCTGCCCCAAAGAACTGTGCTGTCTATTGTTTTAAGAGAGCGGGTTGATTTCTGCACTCTCCTCGATGGTAGCAACACAGCAGTCCCCGAGCTCTCCCTGTCTGCCTCTATTCTGATTAAAATTCATATTCAATATGGCATTTGCACCTAAATAAGTAACCAGCTTGTTTTTCTCTTTCCTGAACCATAAGAGCTAGAACGAAGGAAGCATTGCTCAGCTGCACTTGGGAAACCTACTAGAAAAGACAGAAGGGGAAAAAAAAAAAAAAAAAGAAGCATTATCAACATGGCACATCCATATCTAAGCAACTGGATACACGGATGCGCGGGGGATGCCTGAAGGGAGCCCAGCGCCGTCACGCATCACCTGTTCGCAAGCCCCCCCAGGCCGCAGGCCGGCCGGCCCAGCAGGGGCTGTGCACCGCAGCCACCGGGGCCAGGTCGCGGTTTGCGCGGCCGATTCCCACCGGACACCCCCCAGGTGGCCCCTATCTGTCAGCCGAGCGGGCGACGAGCGCGGGGGGGCAGGCCGCCCGAGATAAACCCCGGGGCCCGCCTAAGGCCGCCGCGCCGAGCCGCAAGCCAGGCCTCCCCGAAGCCCACCGGCCCGCAGGGCGGCGGGGGGAGGCCCGGGCGCCGGCAGCACGGAGCCCCCGGCGGCAGGGCACGCCCGCCGCAGCAGCTCCCCCGGCGCCGCCCCCGCCTCCCGCCGGCGCCGCCCGAAAGGCAGCGGGCAGCTGAGGGGGGGCGCGGGGTCCCCGCCCGGCGCGGCGGCGGCCGCCGAGGGACGCCCCCCCGCCCCGCGGCCCCGGCGTCTCACCGGGCCCGTAGAACTTGCTGCCTTTGGTCACGTCGAAGACTTTGCCGTTGACAGCCAGGAGGATGCGGGGGTTGCGGGCCCCGTCGAACTCGCGCAGCTGCTCCAGGGAGAAATCCCGCCGCTTCATCCGCGGCAGAGCGGCGGCCTGGCTCTGCCGAGCCGCGCCCCCCGGCCCGCTCCGCGTCCCCCAGCGCAGGTACAGCCGGTAGGCCGCCAGCAGCGCCAGCGCCAGGAGCCCCACGTTCAGCAGCATCTCGCCGCCCACGGCCGCCGCCACCGCCGCCGCGCCGGCCGGCGGCTCCCCTGCGCCCCCGCCCCCTAGGCCGCCGTCGCTGCTCCCCTCAGTCCTTAGCCTCCCATCCCCATCGTCCGCCATCACTACCAGGCCAGCGCCCGCCCGCCCGCCTAACGGCCCCGCCCCCCCAACGGCCCCGCCCCGCGCCCGGAGAGACGCGAGGCGGCCGCCGCGCCCCCGCCCGCCGCTCCCCATTGGTGCCCGGGCTGGGCGGCACCGCCCCCGGCAGGCTCGCGCCCCGCGGGCGAATTGGGTGCGGACACGCCCCGCCAGCCCAACGGCCCCTCCGCTCGCGAGAACCGCCGCCGCCGCCAGTGCGCCTGCGCGCCCCCTCACACACACGCGCCCCCTCCCTCCCCCCCCCGCGGCCAGGTGGCATTGGCGGGAACGTGAGGGGGAGAAGGCGGCGGGGTGAGGGGGCGTGGTTTCACCTCAGGGGAGCGGGCGGGCCCCGCCGCCTGCTATAGCAGCAGCAGCAGGGCGCGGCGGGCTGGCGCGTTAGACCCGCGGGGCGGGCCGGGCTGGGCCGGGCTGCGTCGGGCCGCGCCGCGGAGGGGAAGAGGTCGAAGGCTGGCGGTGCTGGCTGCCGGGGTGCAGCCACGTCGTGCGGCGCCCTTTCGGCGGGTGCCGAGATAAGCGACGCGTCTGCTCCGAGATGGTTTTGCTGCCCGCCTGAGTGAACGCAGGCGTGCCACTGAGGTGACACTGCAGCCCGGCTTGAAGATAGCTCAAGGGACTGCTTGGTGCACTTCAGTGCTTAGGGTAAATACAGCCTTCCGTTTTTTGCCGTCAGAAAGCGGGATGGTTGCTAACAGTAGCCTTGTCCACTAGAATTACTCCTTGTGCATGTGGCAGTGCATTAGGTGGCTTTACTATGTATCTTGTTGTACAACTCATGCCTGGCAGTGAGTTGGCTCAGTTACCCGAGGAGAAACACTAACAAGACTTTCTTATTTTCAAGGAAAGAGTGGGTACGTGTAGGTCACCTCGCTAGGATGACACTTACCTGCAGAGAAAGCAAAGACCTGGGCAGAATTTAGCCCTTCTGTTCCTCTCATCTTGGGAACGTGTTCCCAAGCAAAACTGACTGTTGCATCAGGTGATGCTGAAGAGTTGCTCTACAGATGTGTAACGGCCTAGGGAGTGCAGGCTGGGCCCAGCCACTCTCCCTGCGGCCAGAGTGTGAGTCAGGGAGTACTTTGGACTTGAGAAACGTGGTTATTCCACGTAACTCTGTGGTGCTGAAGCATCCCTGCATAGTAACATCAGCCTTAAGAATAATACATTATGTAAATTCAGTCACAAAAGTTGAAAAACTCAGATGTTTTCACAAAGGCTGGTAGATGGTGCAAGAGACTCAACCCAGTGGAAAATAACATTAATGGTACTTAGCATTTACATAAAGCTCTGTGTTTTCAACACACTGTGTAAGGGTTAGGTATTTAATCTTCTGGCCTCTGAGCCAGTTCAGTAATGACTACCTCTGTGAGGAAACAGGATGAAGTTCTTGCCAGTTAAAGACCTGCAATTAAAATACTACTACTATTTCTTTTAACCCAGCAGGCTCTATTTAATATAAGTAAACACTATTAAAAAATTCCTTTTATCTTAACAAGTTACAGCTTGATTGTGGTTACAACAGTTTTTATCACAGAATTGTATGTTTGGATTGTCTGGGCACAGCTCTGCTCTATTGCAGGTCTGAAAAAGACAGGAGTTGCACTCTTAACTCTGGGTTTCCTTCCCTCATGAGTTTAATTTAGATTTTCCACAACATCTTACTATGCTCTCTTAACTTCCTTTGTATTGTAAATATGAGTTCAGAAAACAGAAACAAGTAGTAAAAGGTGCAAAGTCCTTTTACCCATGTTTCTATCAAGATCTTATCTTTAAATTCATACAGACTAACTAAATAAATCTAGACATTTATTTGAAAGCAGGTGGTTTTCCACTGCATTAATGTGGTGTTCTGCTATATTCTGGAAAGAATGCTTTCAGGAATCGGTGTGGCTACCACAAGCATTACTAGCCTTCTGTCCTGCTCTGGATGCCTTCTTAAGAGATTGTATTGCCACCTGGGCTTGGCTGGGATACCTCTATTTACTTCTGTGAGCCTTGGCTTGGATCTAGTGCAGCAAAACGGTGGCAATTTTTGATCCCCAGGTAAGAACTGGAAACCAAGCGGAGTCCCAGGAACCTGCCCCAAAGAAATGGAATTGTTTGAAAGACTGACTTGAGAAGAATTTGAATACTAGGAAATAGACAAATACATTAGAAATAGCATATTTAGTATTTGTATTACACTAAGTATACTTGGATTAGAACATTTTCAAACCTAGGAGATAGAAACGACTGAAAACATGTAGTTTCTGAATTGGAGAAACACTGGCTGGTTGCCCCCTTGTTAACATACACCTCAGACAAGTCCAGATACAAAGTGCCAAGGAAGTTAAGGTCCCAGTGCAGCTGCAGGCACCTTTGACCAGAACATCATCATTAGATGACAGAGGCACTCATGATCTGCTACCTCAAATACAACAAGCAAATGTCTTCCTGTCCTGGCGCAGACTAGTTTCAACTTCAGTCAAATTTTGTTACCCTGCTGTTAGATTTGCCTGCCAGAAAAACGCCAGAAAAAAACAGTTTCTCCACCATGACTGTTACCAGTGTTTCTTCTTCACCTGTCCTTGGTTTGCCAAGGCAAAAAGTCTGTCCCTGTAAAGCATAAACATTATGTTCTATAAAGCTATGATGACTAGTAAAGGGTCCTGAAAAGTATTTTAGCATTACTGTGTTTCTTCTGCTGTTCTTTATGTGCATTTCTTGTTGGTTCTTTTGGTGTGAACAAATCTTATTTTGAACTAATTGACAGCCAGCTGTCATAGATCCTGACCCATGATTGGGGAGCCTAACTATTGCTAAGGTGGCAGTGGAGTAATTACAGCAGTATGATTAGTGAAAGGAAAATTGAGCATCCTGGGTTACCTGTGAAAAAAACAGTCAGAATTTTCCAGATTCTGGAATTAATGCACAGCTATTTTATTCATACAGATTTGATATGAGGAGCAAAGTAGTGATAGTTGTGTATCACGGTTTCCCTTGAAGAGCTTAGTGAATCCTGAAAAAATATATATGGAGTATTACCAAGTTTCTAATTACATATGTTATAGCTTCTGTTGTTGTTAATTATTTAATTTTATAGGGTTTTTTTTACCTAACAGAATTTGAAGAATACCTAGAAAATGAATTATCACTATATTTTAATGCAATCTCATTATTGTTACTTGTGTATCCTCTACTTCTTGAAGGTTGATAGGCATTAATGTTCATAGCAGTCTCTGCCATATCTGACATGATTTGTTCTAGCAAAAAGGAAAAAAACCAGTAGTAGTATCTTGTAAAGCTATTTGCTCACTGGTGTTAGATGTTCAATGTCTCTCCACATCAGTATATATTTTCTTCTTCAGGGTAGTCTTCTGTATTATAAAGTGTCAGATATACTATGGCTAACTATTGTACCTTTGTCCTAAGAATTTCGCAAATAGATCAGTTGCCACCTACTTTGCTCCACATACAAAATAATTGTCTAACATTTATTACTTTTTTTTTAGAGAGAAGTAGGCAGGATGCTTCTAGGTGACTTTTCCATTAGGAGGTGAATGCCTCAACTCAGAGTTACATTCTTCACTTTTCTCTTTTCAAACACTGCTCATTACAGTCTCTGGAAAGGAGACTGAACTCAGTGAAAAACACAATGAGAGCAAAGTTTCACAAACAGAAGTTGAACTCTGGTACAAGCTATTATCATGGCTGAAGTTTATTTTCCATTGATTTTGAAGCTGAAGAAACATCTGTTATCACATAAAGACAGGCTACATTCAGGACAGATTGGGAGGCAAACTGCGTGCGAAGGAATGTAGGAATGTCTCAGTAAATTTGGAATTATAGAACAATCAGTCAGCTCCATGGATGTTGGATATTTTTAAAGCCAGCTTAATGTACAGGATGCACCAATGATTTAGTTTTAAGCTGATAAAGCTTGGAAATGCTTACTGTTTAGGTCAATGCAATGCTTGATGTCTTATTTCAAAACAGTATCTGCTTACATTTCTTAAGACATCTTTATTTCATACTTATTTGAAGTGCTACATGTAGACCTACCTAAAAGTTTTTAGTATTATGTCACAGGGTCTTTTAATGAAGGGATGCAGAATGCATGCGTTATGCAGAATTTCTTTTTCAAAATTTGAAAATACAGTGTGAATAGCCACAAAGTGAAATTTACATTAATCCATTTGCTTGTTTTGGCTAAGACAGAGTTAATATTCTTCACAGTTGCTGTTATGGGTCTCAGTTTTTCATTGATAAAGAGTCAACTGTTATTTCTTAGTCTTTGTAAATGGTGTGATGTGTGAAGTGCTTGGTCATAATATTGCAGCAATAATAAGGGTAGCAAGGAGAGTGGGGATAAGACCTGTCTAGAGGGTTGGGAAGTAGACTGTGCACTGGTACGCTGCGGTTCATGAGCGCAGGTATGGGTATTCTTGCCTTAGCGCTGGTAATGTATGGCATTGTAGATAATGAAATAGTGCATGTAAAATGTAGAATTAAAGTCAGAAAATAATTTGAACTCCTTAATGCAACTGCAAATAATTTTAGTATTTCTGTACATCCAACTCAGTTCTTGACCGTACAGGTATGACCTTTTGCACACTGGGCAGAGTTGTACTGTGTGTATTTTACTACAGCACTGGCAAACCAAGCGCTTAGGTAACCAAATTATGTTTGTCTGTGCAGTGATATAGTTAAATCCCATGAAGTCCATAAGAGTTTTTCCAGTGTCTTTAATTTCACAAATTTAATAATATTAGTAAACTTGTCTTGGTTTTAAAAAGAGCTGGCTTGGTTGGTTGGTTTGTTTGTTTGTTTCCCCCATAGGAAATACCACTAACGTAGACACTTTTTGTGTAGTTTTCATCTAATACTGAGTTAGGCGAATTTCAGTTGTTTGTTGGTTGGGTTCTTTTCCCAGTTTAACTTTATCTTGGGATTATCTTCATAAGATACTGCTGTGTTTACATGTACATTTTGTTCTGTAGCATGATACCACTCACATTGATATGAATTCCTATGGTAATTTCCTTGGTTCACTGCAATCACCGTCTTCTAGGTTGTCCACAAGTGTCGGTCTACCTCAGCTGCTGTTCTCTCTCTTTAAGTGTTAGTGTTGATACAGTGAGTTAAAGTTAACAAACAGAAGCAGGCCACTACTAGCATTCCTCCTGTTCTGCGTTCTTGTATGTCTTCGTCCTGCTTACCTGCCTTTCCATCGCAGTTCCATGAAGCTTTTGAGGCACTTTATATTCTATTCAGTCTTAAAACACTGTTCCAGGCTACTCTTGACAGCTAATGAACCCGTGTTTTGACAAGCCAGTGATTCATAGTAGCTGACCATAGGAACAGACCTGTGTTTGCTAAGCGGTGATGGGAAACAGACTGCATACCTCAGTTTTGGGTTTGTTTCAGAAATGGTTGCTAGCTGTCCTAGGAGATTTCAGCAATGAATTCACAGATGTCCCCATAGGATCGAAGTGAATGAACCAATGTTTCAAGCTAATAGGCATTTTTTTCAGCTGTATCTGTTACACTGTTGGTTTTCCTAGAGAGATTGGCTTCTGTTAAGGGCAAAAGCCATTTAAGCAGCTTATGCAGAAGCCTGTCTTCCATCCCAAAGTCCACGTTATTATTGAGGGGGGGAAATGATGAATACACAACCAAGTGTAAATGTGTCATAGTAGTGACCTAATGATTTTAAATAGGCATACATGACCGTTCATACAATTAGATGCCTTTCATTCAAACATGATGGGAAACTAAGATAGTTAAGTCATAACTTAGGCTACTGATAATAGACCTCTTCATTGGACAAAACATATCAGGGTTCAAATCCACCAAAAGTCAGTCTGTCTTCGTAAGTATTTTTTAAAATTTATTTATTTTTTATTTTAGCGAGGGGCTGTGAAAATTATGCACACATACAGCTCCTGTTCTTTGGCAGACATTCATAGTGAGGAGTAAATTGCTGAAGTCTTCTGTGGAAAAGTCCATGTTTTCAGTTTTTGCCCTTTCTTTTTCTGTTTTTGATGAGGAAGGGGAGGAAGTTGTAGGATACAGACTGATTATACTTATCAGGTAGCAGCAATTACATCAGCAGCTCATTGGTAGCCTTTGCCATTTTCTAATAAATAATACTTACAAACTTATGCATCCAGAACTGTGGTCAATTTGTTTAGTTAATAAGGTGAATTTTGCTGGGTCAGTTCTGCTATTAACACTCACATTCACTGATATGTGGTATTGTCACCAGGGTCTACAAAATCTTTTTATTGGCTGAAGAAATTCCTCTACTGGAACAGCATACCTTCTCCTTGCTTAGAAAGATAGCATGGCCATTGTATTAAAATTTAACTGGGGCCTGTATCATAAAGAAGCTAGGCAACATTTTTCTTTTGAATTTCTGATTAATGAATTGTCTTTCTTTAATTTTGCAGGTACTCTTGAGTACAGAAGGGCCATTTAGCGGACTGAGCAAGGCATTGCTACAGATGGCAAACAAGGGCATCTCATTCCCAATGACATTGCTGTGGAGATGTAAAAGGAACACCAAATTCTAGGATTTGCTGCAGGTACAACAGGAATAAGGAATAAGAAACTCTGACAACTTAGTGGCATGAAAAAAAATGAAGAAAGAAGGCACTTGTTAGAAGGGTAATGAGTAGTTTCAGCATCTAAAGTTTATGTGCAGATACAGATTTTATAAAGACTAATGACGAGGTCCCTGAGCAATACCACATAAAAATTATAACAGTCCACTTATAGACTTAATTTTCAGAGATTTCACTTTAGCTTTAGTTTGCACTTGGCTTGCCAAAGTGTACTAGGTAGTTAAAAAACATGTTTTGTTAGCTGACAGAAGGTTTGATCACATTGATCTTAAACATTTCCTTTTATATGTTTCTAATATTAATAAAGTTGTTTGTTTATTTAGACATTGGTTGTCCAATTAGTCATAAAGAAATGGCCATTATGTTGGAATGCTTTAAAGAAGAATAAAGCAGCCAATCTGTAAGATCAGATACAACAGCACCCCGTGCTCACAGAAGAGTACACACCAAGGTTTATGTTCAATTTGACATGTAATTAAAAAAGCAATCAACACTTATCCCATGCAATCCATACAATTAATCTGGCACTATGTAACTATACAAATATATAGTCATCTAGCCTGAAGCTTGTTAAAAAGTAAGCACTGCAGGCCTCTATAAAGCCTGATAACATATGTGCATGGCATGTTCCAGAGCATTTTTCTAGCCAAAAACCCACCATAATAGCTTAGCAATGAATTGCTCCCTAAAACGGCCTCATCTGCATACATACCATCTTTCTAATTTTAGTCTTCCTGATTTCCTGTGAAAGTTATGGGTGCTTCCCAGAAGCACAAGTCAGCTCAAAACAACTCATAGCAAAAGTTTACAGGATCCAGACCTTGACAGAACCCTCACTTTCAGCTTCTCAAGTAAAGGTACAAAATGAAGTGTGCCACAAACTTACTTAAACCGTTTTTAGTGTGTGTTAAAAGGAAGTGTTGTCTTGCCTTACAAATGCATGTTCTACTTCAGCAGTGGCTAAGAACATACTGATTTTTATGTACAATTCCCACATTGTCTGGGACTTACTTCTAAAATAGTGTCAGGAGAAGGTAAATGAGGTTTACCTAAGTATGTTAGCAACTTCTAAACCTTTACAAGCGATGGCACTGGTGCTGAGTGAGGTTCAGTTTGCCAAGCATCTTGTCAGTGCCTCTACTCTTAAGTTATGGTTTTGACATAGGTGTGACCAAATTCCTCAAGACATTCAGAGCTGGAGTTAGATTTCCTCTGGTTAATGCAAGCATTAAAACTTTTGGGAGGACAAATTGTGGGCCCAGCCTTTTACCTGCGGGAGTATTCCATATGCTAGGTTATGAATTCAAGCCTTATGTAAGAAGAGACAGCCATATCCTTTTGGGACTAATCAAGATCCTGTGATGAGAGGAATGTAATTATTTTGTATGTAATAAATACATTAAATATGTAAGGACAACTGGAAAGCAGAAGGATGTAGTATTTTGTGTTATGGTTATGTTTTCTTGACCATACACATCAGTCTGAAATTATATGAAGCTAGATGCAGAGTTTCTAATTCATGTAAAAATGCAGCAGTGAACCTGTTAAGCAGGCAGGTTTAATTGTTATTGATGTGCTCTAGAACAGGTGAACTCAATCCTTTATATTTATACAAGGAACATTTTCATGGAGGGTAATATTAACTAGTTCTCTTATTCCAATTCATTTTTTTATTTATATATTATAAGGATATGAACCTTTATTCTCCTCAATTCATTGAATACTGCCAGAAAAAGAGAAAGGACCAAAAAACCCAAAATGCTGTGCAAGCAAAACACTGTAGTGCCTGTGTTTTACTTCCCTCCCCTTGGAAGAGACATATAAAGACCACTGAACATATGGTAGATGATGGTAACATCACTCAGTCAGGGGTCAGATGCAGCTATGTGGAGATGACAGAGCTGCTCAGTCAGATGGTTGCTACTGTATCATATGAGCAGAATCGTGCCTGTCAAGCTAGCCTGTGCTACCAAGGAGAGGGAGATAGAGTGGGAAGGGACTGAAGTCTTTTAAAACTTGCCCTCCTGTCAAATGCATGCTTTCCTCAATACATTTCTGGCAAATTTTTAGATACTGTAGCAACAAGCGAGTTAGACTAGAATACCTTGCAAGTCTTTCATTATTAAACCCTTTCGAAAGTAAGTGTATAATACTAACAAATCAAAATAGGAGCACTCGACTTGTGTTTTGCACTCACCTAGCAGGGGTGTGTATGACTAAATAAAACACAAGGCACTGGAAAAGCAGGCTTAGTGTGTATGTATCCATATTTTATCTCTTTGCACCCCTGTCTCTTCCTTTTAATTTGAATAATGACCAGGACTAGGCTGAAACTGAATGAGAAATCCATATTCCAAAGAAGCAATACAATATTATAATTTAAACATCAGTTTGTTAGGATTGGGAGCTGCAGGGGCATTACAAAGAGCCTAGAGAGAGTCAGAAGGGAGAGAGGTTGTCTTCAACCCGAGTAAGGATTTGGGAACTTCCCTGTTAAAATCTATGTTCAATGCAGTCTTGCAGGAGTACTCTTAAGAGACTAAACTTTTCCTCCAGTGGTAACAACAACCATGTACTTCTAGTAATTTGTGCTGAATAGGGATTCAACTACACAGACAGCACAAACGTTGCACATAAGTATATCTCCAGTGGAGCAGATATACTGCCAGTCCGATATCTTTTTTACAGAGGGTTGTTACAGCCTCTTTTGCCTTGAGTAAGTTAATTTCTGTTTAGACCGTAAAGGTACAAAATAATGCATGCCAGTGTTACGAACGAGACATTCATACTTTCTGGATATCAGGTTTGTCCCTGTTTGGAGAACCATTATACTACAGTAGACTCACTCCGCATAAGTAATTGTCAAACAAACCTGTATTCTTTATTTGTGCCCATAATAATGTAATTAAAAACCTATATGCAGAAAAAATGATGCAATATAAGGTTGTAGTTCTGCATTAAGTAATATAAAATCTGTGCGTGCCGGATTTCCTGGCAGTAAAAATTTGATCTGTATTGGCGTGAGCACACAACTGCATTTTTATCAAATCAGCCAGAGCATGTGTTACAGTGTTTATTTAGATTTTATGCCAGCTTTCTGCCAGTAGAGCAGGGTAAATCATGCCTGATCCAGCATAAAGTTAGAGTGGTACAAACAGACAATATCTCATCTGATAGGAACTCTCCTGGGACAAAATTATTTCTTCAAGCTATTTACTGTCTCGCAGAATGATAGCCTACTACCCTAATATGCTGTAAACCCTACACAGTCCTTAGACAAATCTTTTTCAAGTCAGAGCATGTCTGTATCTGATTAGCTGTAAATAGACTGACAATCTTTTCCTCAGAGGGGAAGAAGGGGAAAGTCACAAATTCAAATTATATTTTACACCTTAGGCAAATACAGAAATGTTTCAGAATATGATTTGTAAAGAAATCTCAGGTGTACTCATGTATAAATGTAAATAATGAGATGAGAAAAAATGAGTCGTAATGATAATTAGGAACGTAATTCTTGAAATTATAGGTTTGGGCCCATATTATGAAAGAAAAAGGATCTGATTTTGTGCTTCCTTCCCTATTTTTTCTTTTAAATATGCAGCTGCTGTGTTGTATTATGGATCCTTGGCATATCATTCTGAGGATGAATTGTCATGACACTAGTTACTGGAGGTAAAGATAGTAAACAAGAATGTTACAGTATGACCAGATGATTTTTGAGATTTCCTAAATTGAAGAGTCGAATTCGTCAGTAGGTATATACAGCTTTTACTGATTTTGATATAAAATTTTTTTGAGGTTATTTAAGATTTTTTGGGGATTTTGATAATTGTTGTTTAAATGCCATTAGAATTTATGCATTTACTTTTGTCACTGCAGTATTGTCTATCTTTGGCCAGGGTTTGTAACTGACTGCAATTCAACATGCAGTGACAGTACTGCTTAACATTGTTCAGGCAACCCTGGCTACTCATTTCTGTACCTGCACTGCAGCCTTTACTAGGTGTGGTGGGCTGACCCTGGCTGGACACCAGGTGCCCACCGAAGTTGCCCTGTCACTGCCCTCCTCAGCTGGGCAGAGGGGAGGAAATAGAACAAAAGGCTTGTGGGTCGAGGTAAGGGCAGGGAGAGATCATTCAGCAATTACTGTCACAGGAAAACCAGCCTCCACTTGGGGAAAACTAGTTTGATTTATTACCATTCACATCAGAGAAGGATAATGAGAACTAAAAATCAACACTTAAAAACACCTTCCCCCCACCCCACCCTTCTTCCCAGGCTCAGCTTCACGCCTGATTTCTCTACTTGGTCTCTCAAGCAGCGCAGGAGAACAGGGATGGGGGTTGCAGTCAGTTTATCACACATCGACTCTGCTGCTCCTTTCTCCTCACACTCTTCTGCTCCAGTGTGGGGTCTCTCCTACGGGAGACAGTTCTCCAGGAACTTCTCCAACATGAGTCCTTCTCATGGGCTGCAGTCTTCATGAACTGCTCCAGTGTGGGTCACTCCCACAGGGTGCCGTCCTTCAGGAACAGGCTGCTCCAACATGGGTCCCCTTTGGGGTCATGATTCCTGCCAGCAAACCTGCTTCAGCGCAGGCTTCCCCATGGATCACAGCCTTCTTCGGGCATCCACCTGCTCTGGCGTAGGTGCTGGATGGCTATCTGGGCTGCAGGTGGATATCTACTCCAGCATGGACTTCTGCAGGCTGAGGGGGATAGCCTGCCTCACCAGGGTCTTCACCACAGGCTGCAGGGGAACCTCTGCTCTGGTGCTTGGAGCACCTCCTGCCCTCCTTCTGCACTGACCTGGGGGACTGCAGCGTTGTTGCTCTCATATTCTTACTCTTCTCTCCAGCCGCAATTTTGTGTTGTGCAGATTTTTTCCCCCATCTTAAATACGTTATCACAAAGGCTCTACCATTGTTGCTGACGGGCTTGTCCTTGGCCAGTGGTGGGTCCATCTTGGAGACGGCTGCCATTGGTTCCGTTGGACATGGGGGAAGCTTCTGGCAGCTCCTCAAAGAAGCCACCCCTGTAGCCCCCCTGCTACCAAAACCTTGCCCTGCAAACCAACCACGCTAGGCTAGCACAACAGTTTTTTGGGTGCATGGTGGACTAGCCCATGGAACTGATTTAACTGAAGAATAGCAGAGATTATGAAAGCTGGCACTGTTACTGATTTTTTTTTTTCTTCCCCCCCCAACTACATAGAGTATGAAGATAAACAAAGCTGGGAACTTACAGCAGACCTGGCAAAAGGGTATGGTAGTGCTGGATAAACTGAAAGAAGGATTATTCCTGACAGACTGAAGGTAAGAACATACCTGTTCCTCCATTCCAGGGAATAAGTTAAAGTCGAAAATGTTATGCTGAAGTAGATGCAGTCAAATGAATACAGAAATAATTTTGAAAAGTACAGCATGTACTGGAGGTGTAAGTCAGCTTTGTTCTGGTATGACTGCCTCTGTACTAATTGTTCTGGTGTAACAATGTTAATAAAAATGTTCTTCTGACAGAGTTATGCTAGTAAAACTTATACAGGTACAAGACCCCTAAAAATTGGAATCAGGAATAAACAGCATACCCATCTAATGTAAACATTGCACACCCCAAATTCAACAAGAATTCCTGTTATGCAGATCTAAGTTAAGAGTTTGTAGAACTGCAATTCTATTAAGCTAGCACTTTGGGAGAATGCAGAAGTTCCTTTTCAGAAGTTGTAGATCTGTTGCGTTTCTCATGATACATTTCAGTGAAATTTCCAAAATCATTCTCGGCACAGCTGAAGCATCTTCAGCATTCTTCTACTACCATTTCTTCTACCACCGCCACCTCTTAAAAGCCTATGTTTGTTCTCCAAATGGGGCCAGATTGTACTGAGAGATTGGTATTTTTAATGGAGTTTCCTGTGGAGGAATAACCTAGACTCTTGGCAGCCTACCACTATTCAATTCATACACAGCACTCACATCATTTACTTTGTACACAGGCTAGGGCTCGTGACCATTCTGATGTAATCTGTGCTAACAGTGCTGTTTTAACTGCAATCAGATTACATTATATGCAAGTGCTAAATGTATATGAGAACTTAAAACACGCTTTGGGGTTGACTTTTGCAAAAAGTGATGCTTCATAGAAGCTCATCAGTAGAAAACCTTCCAAGAGAAAGCTGATTACATATACCAAGTTAAGCTCTGATGTTAGACCATATTTGCTACGTAGGTAGATACTTAATCCAAAATGTGATTTCTGTATTTCACTTCCACTTGCAAGGGAAACAGCAGCCATCTTATCTGTAATTACAGTGCACTTGGAACCAAATGGGTCCAGCTACTGAGCAGCAGACACAGAGACATTCTCCTAGATAGGCTATTTTTGATTCTCAGAGGCTCAGGAGTGACCACAAATCCTAAAGCAAAGAAACTACTGACGACTATTGAGTATGGTTGGCTCAGATACTATGAGGGGAGTCTGGTCTCCTTGAATGATCTTGAATGATAAGGCTTGTTAATTTGAGGTAAACCAGTGGGAACAGGAGTGATGTGAAAGAAACATCTATGTGATTTCTCTTGATTCAATTTCTTATAAAATATTGGAAAATTAATGTAATACCTTTAAATATTAAAATTGTCATTAATATCATCATATACTGTTACTTCATTATAATACTAATGTCACTGTACCTACATAGGAAATTTTTTTATATTCCCCCAAGTGCTGTGCACATAGCTTCCACACATATCTAAATAACCTGCTTTTGTTTGCCACTCTGAAGTCCCAGTGGTTGGAGCTAGTTTACAGCCGGGTTTGCTATCTCTATGCAGACCCTAAGAGTCAGCATTTTGCTCTAGGTCTCCTTTGTGCTTCCCATAAGTGCTGTGCTGACATCCTAACTCTTCTTGCTCTTTGGAAGAGGCAAAAGTACAGGAAAGACTAGAATTCAAACTTTTTGAGAGAACTTGTGAATTGAGCTGGGTCACGGGCAGGCTTCCTGCAACATCACAGTAGAGCAAAAGATGTGATGATATTCAAAAAGAAGATAACTGATACAGGCTGGGCCTTTATCAGAATTCAAACTAAACAGGGTATTTTTAAGACATTGACGACTTACTCTTCCATTTTGGATATGAACAATGTGGAAGACAATAGTGTGGTGTGACTGAGGAATGCTCTATAACCATGTTTCCAAGGGATCTTTGGTACAGAGAAACTTGATCCCTCAAGTATGGATGTAATCCTGTGTTACCCCTCCTTCCTGCTTACCTTCATCACGTTTCTGTTGCTGGGTGGTCTTCTGTTAAAGCAATGCTCTGGCAGCAAGCTTAACCGTTAAGAACCATTGCTCTTACCATTGGAAGATATTGGTATAAATATGATGTTGTGTATACCTAGTATTTATGTTCATTCCTGTAATTTGGTGCTCTTAACGTGTCACGTGGATAGGTTTTGTGATGTGGATTAGCTTTTGTGAATGCTGCTTACCTCTGTTTAAGTTACTGTCATCCTTACATGCTCCAAATGACAGTTTCTTGCCCAGTAGTAAGCCAGGAAGCCACAAACGTTTTTCCCTCTTTCATTCAAAGTTCCCTTTTCAGCCCTCTAGGCAACTGCCTGTTCTGAACACAGGCTTAAAATGATGGTGGCTTCAAATGGTGTCCTGGTGAGAGCCAGCTCTTGGCTGGTGGTTTCTGCAGTGAACTAGCCACCATTCTTTATGCTCCCATGGCGGTCATATCAGCCTCCGGAGAACATGCCCCATCATCAAAACATGTATGAGCAGGAACATTTTGATCACACAAGAAATAATTCATCATTATACAGTAATCTACAAAACCTTACCAATGCAATTTTTTAATCAGTAGAAACCTAATTAACCTTTTTTAGATATAAATCTTTTTTAAAAAAAATCTTACATTGCACTAGTAAGGCAAAATGCACAGAAACATTTTACACAACACGATTTATAATTATATACAATTATTGTAATTGTGATGCTGTTAACTCCCAGTGTGCTTAAATCTGATTACATAGCAATGATAGTGGCACACCTAACTCAGAATTTGTCCACAGATGATAGAAAAAGAAATTCCCCAAAACGAAGAAAGCTTGGAAAGGCTCTAGTGCAAGGCAAAACCACTTTCTGATTCCCTGAGTAGGTTTCTAAGACATTCCAGCCTTACAGAAAATAAGTGTAATAAAGTTCTTGCAAATAAGGATTATTTTTTTTCCTTTTTGGCAACATAAATCAAGACCTTATACCTGTCCCAAGGCTTTAGCCCTCTAAATGATTCCTGAATTGCACTTAGTTATGGCCTTGTTTTCCCTATGCCAAGGCTTCACATGGGGTCCGTACTGTTATAAGCAGTATTAAAAAAGAGTGAGAACATGCCCTGGCCACAAACAAACCTCCATTTCCCTCACTGCTCTGATGCAACTACTAACAGTGTCAGAGCTATGGACATTTCCTTAATTTCCAAAGCGTATGAAATAAGAGGTGGGAAAAGAAATACCGTCTCCACAGGCTGGATAGAGACTTGAAAACCAAAATCAACGTCGCCTTTGCTGCTATAAAATCTGAAAATTGAATGGTAACTTCACCTTTCAGGTTTTGCTTCTAGGCTCTGAGCTCTTCAAACCCACCTTTGTTATCTAGTGCTTGCATGGCAAACTTAAGTGGGGAATCAATTTTTTATTAAAAAAAGAAAATTTTGTGGTGACCTCATGAAATACTTTCAGAAAGGAGAAGGTTGAGAGAAAGAAGAGCTTGGGGAAATGGATAAGTGATAAAAGGATAGGCTGAGGGTTTGCCTTGACTGCTGTTTGGAATTAACCCTGAGCATTATGCAGTTTAAGCCATGTTGCTGTTTGTGCTTAGAGCCTCATCAGAATCATGTACATGGCACTTCTTGGTCACAGAATCACAGAAAAATTTAGTTTGAAGGGATCATAGAGGTCACTTGGTCCAACCTTGGTTCAGAGCAGGGCCATTTGAGATCATGTTGATCAGAGCCCTGACCTGCTGAGTTCTGAGTATCTCCAAGGATGAAGAGTCCACAGGCACACTTGAACAACCTGCTCCAGTGTTTGACTACCCTAGTTATGAACTGTTTTTCACAACAGCTGTTCTGTTTGTCCAGCAATATGTCTATCCTACTATCTGGTCCATGACCAGGACCATTTAAGGAAGTAATTTTGTCTCCAGAATCTGCTGCTCTTGTCTCTTCTTCCAGTCCTGGACTCTGATGTTAGGGGAGCATGGAGGGCAGGAAATTGTGAGTCAGGACACCATGGAGTTAGTTTGGGAAGCCTTCTGTTTCTTACAGCCAGAGAGGATTGTGTGCAGTGCTTTGGATGTGGTTTTAGCGTAGCTCCCACTGAGGAACTGAACTGAGGAGTATCTTTTGCTGTAGTTAGTCAGGATGGTCAAGGCTTGCATGTGTACTTCAGTGGAACCTAAATGTGATATGTTTTACTTTTGTTTTTCCTTAGGTGGGTGATTTGCTGTCATGTGCTAAGAACACCGGTGCTTCTCCAATTCCCACTCTGCTGCTAGAGGGGTAGGCAGTTTCTCTCACAAACACTGGGAAAGGATTACTGGTGCCTCAACTTATTACAGTACATAAAGCCATGGACTGTAGCCCTGGAACTGGCCAATGCGCATGCAGGTACGCAGTGCCAAGACAGACACAGTAAAGGTATTGTTCTATGCACACTTTTCCCAGCAGCAGACTCTTTCAAGGCGTTCCCAGGACCCACCTCAACTGCCAGCTGCTTGTTCCTGACACTCTTTCGGCTGTGCCAACACAGCTGTTTATGTGTGTGTTTGGGAGCTGAATCATGAGACTCAAGTCAGGGTAAACTGCCTAACAATGCTTTTTTGCAGAATTTTTCTTTAATACCTGTTTAATTCCTGGGGCCTGATTTGTATTGTGGCCTTACAGACAGTCCTGTTGATAAAAGTCATGTGGCTGTCAAGAGAACAGGACAGGCAGGCAGGCAGGAAGGAAAAATTGTTGGAAGTACTTTAAGTCAATATTGCCAAAGGCAATGTATCTTCAGATTTACAGCTTTGTGGTGTTGCCACTGACAGCTGAGCTAAACTATTGCAGTTGCTCAGAGTCCATTGTCTGTCTTATAGTGAACCTCAGCAATGCTGACACATCCATGGGTGTACTCCTATCGGTTTGCTCATCAGCAGTGATAAGCTAAAGGTTAAATTTAAAGAACGTAGTTGCCAACTCTGCGCTATGGATGCCTACTAACTTGAGGGCTAATAATCTTGCAATACCTTCTGTCAGTTCTCATGGTCTCCACTGTTCGGCAGAAAATGGTTTCCAGAGCAGCAGTGAATGAGGTGCAGTTTTACCATACACTTAATCCAGACTAATAACGGGCAGCCAGTGGAAAGAGCCAGTTCTACTCTTTCCCCAAACTTGTGTACATCAAGTTCTGACATCTCTTCTCTTGCACCAGGTCAAATGGTCATGCAATGCAAGAAGATCAGTTCCCTTTGAGAATCCGATGGATAACAGTTGGGGGGGGGGGGGGCGGTGCGGGGAATGCTGGCCTAATCCTATTGAAGGGATTAGGAAAAGCAGAGGTAATGAGCTAATTCTTCAGTGAGGATGTAGCTGCAGAAACACCTTGTAAAAGGTGTTTGTAAAAAAACTCGTGAAGTTTTTTAAAAGGAATTCCTTGCTTTTTGCAAACCCAGTACTGCTGAATTTGCAAAGTGATGCTTTTTGGAGTTGTGGAATAGAATCTGAATTAACAGTATTTAAAACCAAAGTACTCATTTAAATTTTTATGTTAATTTCAGTCTGCCACTGATGTCACACAAGTGTACAGCAGGAATCATTTTACTGAAATCACAGACACTGCTGTGTCCCTTGTGAAGTAATTTCTACCTGTGTAAAATACATATGAAATGTTACTAAATCAAGTCAGCATTTTGTACCCGCTTGACGCTCATATTGCAGTGATGTAAATTACTGCAATATGAGGCATCAGTGAATAAAATTACACTAGAATAAAAGTCTTGTGTCAGAATCTGATCCCATATAAGTGTTTTGTACTGTTGTTTTAATGGAACATTGCAAAATTGAAAAATCATTAGTAGTCCTGCCAATGCTTTAGCATTTAAAAGGTCCTATTTTCCATTTCCCTGTAGTCCCTTTATGCTACTCCATTAGTTTAAAAAGGCCATAAAGAGAGCACATTTAGCCGCTTGAGAATATTTTCATTTCTGTGTTGCTCTTGCCTTTGGCATAGTAGATATGTTAGGTTGTGGCTGAGGAGAAAGGGTCATGGCTGGCCCGCCTCTCTCTTCCAGCTATTCTTGGTTGCTGGAACAGCTCCTAGGGGCCCCAGGCTGCCAATTGTACTAAAATTGCTGGTAGCCTTAAGACTATTCAAGGAGTAATTAGCTACCAAATGTGGGTAATTGTGACAGAGTCTAGCTAATACTGTTTGTGTCTGAACAGACTAATTAAAGGCTGCACACATGAGAAGAGAAAAAAGCCTCTTCTTTTAAGGAAACGAATTAAGACAGAAAATTTGATCTAGTATTGAAAAAAAAGTTCTGTTCCTTCTAGTAGGATCCTAGCAGCTTTCGATAATTAAACTTGGAAAATGAAGCACAACTAGAGTTTTTAAATTAAATACTTTCACTGTGGTACCCTTCATACTCTGCTTTTGGTTTCATAAAAGCCATTTTGTATTTTTTACAAAAAGGTTGTTCAGAGCAAGAACATTTAAAAATTATTCTTGCCTATGAAAAATCAGTTATATTTCTGCTCTCAGAGACATTTCTAATTTAAATAAGCCCAGTTGAGCATATATAATCATGGGTTTGTAAGTTCTGGCTTTCCCTCTGTACAAAATGGTATGAGGAGGGAGAATAATCTTCTGCTGGTCTAACAAGGCTACAGCCTTCCACGCATCAGTATAGCTGCGTTTGTCATAGTTTGTACCTGTGCTCCTCCTTTCTGCTGCTTCTACAATCAGCTGTGAGTAGTTCCATTCCATCCCATTTATGAAATGTGTGTCTTCAGTGGTACTTAGATATTTGCTAATATGACCATAAAATCTCACATTCTAGCTAAATTTTCTATGCCTCTAACTCTGCTGCAGGAAATACCAGATTTCCTAACTGCAGGAGCCCCATATATAGCTGGTTATATCTACTTTCTCTAGTCTGAAGTAGATCACAGTTACAAAGACCAACCAGAATGAGGCTCTCACAAGAGTAGAAGATTCAGAAAAAAGCCATTCCCTTTACTTCCTCCTGCCTAGCTAAAACAGATTATTTTAGAAAACACTTCCTTGTGTTCTAAGATAGTGCAGTATCACTAATACCCTCACAGCTGTTCTTAGGGGCCATAGTGTTTCCCAGCCACCAGCCAGCCACCTGGCCACCCTCAGCAGTCTCTGTTTCTTTCTCAGACCTATAAAATGTTTCTCAGATAGGGCAAACGACTTGCAATGTCACACCTTGTACTTCAGCCTTAGCCACTAAACTTAGGGTGTTCTCTGTCCATCTTTCTCCTCCAATCCTGTTGGATTGGCTGTAAACCTGAATTTAAGATAAACTGTATCTTGTGTGTACTCTGAAATACGCAAATTATCTCATTAAATACAGCAGAACTGCATCAGGCTTGGTAGCTGTTTATGGCTGTAATCAGTGACCAAATGTAGAGCCCGAAGCTGTCTATTAATGCTAATTTTGCAAAGAAGATAGGTAGAAAAGCTCTACTTATTTAGAAAGAAAGCCAGTTCCTCTTCTAACTGTAAAGGGGAAGAAGCCATGCTGTCTTGGTCTGTCCAGAAAGCAGAGAACTGTGGACTGACCCACATATGCATACACTCTGTGAAGTTCAAATCTGGTTGAATTCCAGACATTTTACAGCCAGGAATACAGGTGTTACCTTATTATGGCAGCCGCAATTCCTTTTTTATAGGCTGCTTCAAAGAGTAGCTAATATAACCTAGTCTCCCTGTTTAAACGTCTTACTCTATGTTGTCAAAGTGGATGAGAAATACCATATTACAACAGATAGTCATTCTCCAAAACAAAAGGAATTGTTGAATGCAGTCTTTAACTAGAACAGGCAGTTTATGATTATCTTTTCAATACAAATCTGGTGATCAGCAGAGTTTGTGGCTAATACTTACTCTTTTCTTCTGTATTCTGTCTACTCATTTGCTTGGGAATTCATGTGAGATGTTCTGCACTTATGTGAGAGCTCCCGTGGAAATGTGAGGACATGGTAACTGATTCTCCTGCTCTTTGAACTGAGAATTTGGGTGACCTGACTGGCAACTCATAAAAAGACTCTTAGTTAAAGAGCAGCAGTGATACTGGTTTAGCAGGACAGTCCAATCTGAAGTAGTCTTCAGGTTGCCTTAGCTGGTTTTAAGGCTGAGGGTGAAAGTTCTGTGCACGATGTATGTGGAAAGATGTCAGGAGGCCCATGATACAGGATTTCAAGAAGTCTTCTTATTTACAGTCTTTATAACAACAATACATCTTTTTTTGCTCCTTGGTATTAATGATTGGAACCATCTTGAAAATGAAAGGTAATCATTGCAGTCCAAAAGAGGGGAAAGAAGTAGAAATTGCTTTGTAGCCTCATCACTCTTTTGTACAAATCAGGAAAGAAGAACCCCAAAAATATGAACAGTGATATGTCTGTACCTTTTCAAAAAGTCTGACAAGTGGTGCTATGGCAAGCATCTCTGCTGCTTGACCGGGAGGCATTCTGGGTGAGACAGTGAAAATGGTCATATAAGCTACATTTTAGAAATACTTGTCATTGTTCGTCATTATTCACACAACTTTGCATAAATGGAAGTAGGGGCTTCAGTGTGAGTACTACCTTGCAGTGAAAACTGCAGGCTTGATAAAGTAAATTAATGTGTGACACATGCAGCTTCCATCTGGATGCATGAAAAAAGACCAGACTCTTTAAGTTTTATAAGAAAAATCTGTGGGTTGGGTTGGGTTTTTTATTTTGTTTTGGTTTTAATTGACAGAAATCAGCAGCGCTTATGTAAGAAAAGCTAAATCTTCCCGTGTCCCCCCCCTTCAGACGCAGAGCTGTGTTTCCCACACTTACAATTGGTCATCATGTCATTAAGAGGTGTTCTTTCTTTGTTGTGTTTTATGTTAAAGGATTAGTGTGACAAGTGGCACAACTTCAAGTACCACAAGTACCTGACCATTTTTTACTTTACTCCAGCCCTCATCCAAGAGCAAAGTGTTAGCTTGATGACCAGAGCACACCTCAGAGAGATCTGTGTTTAACTGCATTTGGCCAGGAAAGGAATTAGGCCAAGTTTCCCACCTCTAACTGAGGATTAATACCATTTTGTAAATTGGAGTATTATCACCATGGTGTTCTCCCCTGCTAGATCATGTTAGCAGAGGACCATGATCTGTCCTGACTTCCTTCTGGAAATTCTGCATGGTGACACACAAGTAGATGGAACAGAGCACCTGCAGCCTTGCACTGAGATTTCCCTCTTGATTCACTGTAGGCAAGTACTTCCTAAGACAGTGGCTTCAAGCAGCTTCCTGATGGGCTCACTGGTTGCTCTGGATTTCATTTTGAGGCATGCAGGCATCTACTGTGTCAGGAGCTTAAACATGAAAATGGATCTCTGGATTCCAGACTCACTCACACCTCATTAATATCTAACCTAAATCCTACCTAAAACCTCTGTACAAATTGTCACTGAGTTTGAGTGTTCTCTGAGCTGGCCAGATTAGCTTTGCTGAATGGCTATGTGATAGTGTGGTGGTGTTTTACAGCATAGTGCCCTGGCAAAGGAAGAGCAGAAACTTACAGCCAGAGATGGAGGGGAGGACAGGGCAGCTGCTTTCCAGGACTGCAGGCTTTGATTGCCTTAAGCTGCTTGTGAAACCACAGTTACAGTCTTTAGGTATTTCTAGGGAGAAGCATTTTTCTATTTTTAGATTAAATAACATGGCCACTGCAGCTTATCTAAGTAGTGCTGATACAGAATACTGCTATATTTAGAAATCACTTAACTCCTTAATGCAAGAACAATATATTACGAAAAAGATCACAGTATGCTTCTCTGTTCTATTAGTAATATGAGTTTTGTAGTTTATGCTAAACCACTGTATTCCTTTTTAATTACCACACATATGAACAGACATCTTCCCTATGTAATTGTGGCATCCATTTCCATTGATCTTTGTCTCAAGTGTGCTTATAAAGACTATTCCTCTAATTTTCAGAGTCATGATTAGCTCTGAGCTCATCCAGAGGCTCTGATAAGGAATGGATAAGGAAAATGCATACTGGTACATTAAATCAGTATGCATATTGGAGCGTACCAATGCATATTGGTATATGAAATTAATACCCTGCATTGTTCTACACACTCCTTTTGAAGGAATCCATTCCCTCATTAGGGTTGGATTGGGTGTCTAATGAGGGTGAATTTGTGGTATGCAATCTGCACATTAGCAAGCAGTGCGAGACCCACACCTCCAAGCGAAAAGTACACTGTGTAACACACTTTCATATCTCACTCTCATTTGCATAAGTTTCAATAAAAAACCAATTCATAAGAAGACATACCTCATTATAAAGCAGTGAGGATCAATGTTCGGTATGGATAGCTTAAAGCTATGTCTTAAAGCACTGAAGACTAGTCAAACAGGGGTAGGGTTACCTCTGGATCAGAACTTGCTTCGTGGAGCGTGCCTGTGAACTTAATTGGCCAGTTCTGGATACGCATTTGCTAGTGGGGAGAGAAGTCTGTTGTTACCAACTTCTGGTTCTGGAATTTGATTATACATAAATAAGAGCAGGTGTTCACCAAGATAGAAGGTTAATCAATTTTTTCATCTATTGTTCAGGAATTGCAAATTATTATTTTTCCTATCAAATTCCATCTTCATATTTGCATGGGTATTTGCTTTCAATGAGCAATGTGTGTGAGGCGTCAGAAATTAAACTCTGAATTGAGTAGAAATAGGTTACAGAGCACATGGAAACACATACTGATAGTCTTTATGCCTTTAAAAAGCTAATCTGAAATCAACACCGAAATGTCAGGAGATAAGAAATACCTATCAGCATGAGTATATGCAAGCACTTTGGATATGCAGAAAATAATTTGACATGAGGTTTAGACATTTCAAATGTCGGGATTGAGCAATGCGAGTACTGTAATCTCGTTACTTCCTCAGAATGGCACACAGGAATGCCCAAAGAGAAATCAAAGCCAATTTTCTAAATTGTAAGAATATGCTACTAAATTTTTTGTGTGTCAAAGAAAGTACATGATGTTAGTTGAAGGAAACTCATATTGAATGTCATATGTCACCCACACTTGCAGTGTTCCAAGCTGTGCTTAGCTTGTGCTGCAACATAATATACGCAGTGGCATTGCACAGAACAGGTGGGAATCCACAGGCCTCAACACAGACAAACCAGGCAGTCTTGGCAACATTTTTTCTGATATTTGTCATTTGGCTGTTATAGGACAGATTTGCTATTACACTTTCAGGTGTACAGTAACAGGAACAGATTGGTTACTAATTTGAATGATTTTAGTAGTGCATCCAACACAAATAAAGCAATTTACCAAACAATCTGTGAGTAAAAAGTTTCAGAGCTTTGCATCAGTTTTGTCATTTATGGATCTAGCAACTAATTGCCTGACAGAGCTTTAATTAAAAGCAACTTTATAGGTATAGATATTTACTTCATATTTCCTAACTAGAGTAGATTGAAAAGTTTGACATAGTGGTTGAATACTGAGATTATCCTGCAATTCTTCGGACAATGATTCTATTTGTAGGAATAAACAGTTTTGTATTCAGTGGTTCATCTAGAATAATAAATTACTTAGATTTTCTGTCTGAAGGAGGACCACTGTCAAACTGAGCATGTGTCTTTAAGTAGCTTGAATTCTAACATGTACCTTAGAAGCACTTAAAAAATCTAATTCATATGAGCCGGTCCACCATTATATATCCAGTATCATATGTGTCTGAGGCTTGGTAGACCAGTAAGGTAGATGATTCACTTGATTTGCTTATGTAGGTGGTTAGATTAGTGGTACTAGTAATTCCATAGGCTCTGTCTACATTGCCTTCTGTAATATTAGGATGCTGCCCCACCCGGTTTACTGTCCCAGCTTGGAGCTGGCAGCTCTTGGTGCCACCTACCCTGGAAGGAAGTCTGTGACCTAATCTCTGTACGGTGGAAGATTCCCAATGCAGCAGCTTAGCAAAGGCTTTCTAAATCAGCAGTGGTATGAGAAGATTGCTGTTAGGTTGGTCTGGCGTGATTAAAAGTGGACCAACACCTAGTTCCAGAACAAGGTCAGGAAATTAAAGGAGGTCAGAACAAGCCAAGAATAGCAAGTCATGTTCAGGGGCTTCGCAGGGGGAAGCATTCTTGGCTGAGGTATGATGTTTTCTGGGAGGATTTTAGCACGGAGGCACACACCTGTGACGTGGCACTGTATGTAGTGGGGAGAACAGGGAGGGGATCTCATTGCCTAGTGAGAGGTACAGGAGAACCTGATTTGTCACAGTTTTGCTTTTAGGCAAAGATATATATCAGGCAGTCTTTGGAGTTGCCAGCCCCTTTCCTAGTCTCTGACCCAGTCATTCAATATTCGTGTAGCCTGACTTCATTCCTGCAAGATCACTGTTTCTGTAATTGTCAGAGAGGTAGGGTGGGAAGTGGGGAGGGAGAGAGGGGAGCCTGCAGTGCCAACTGCAGGGCTGTGATGCCAGATGGTATTCCCCCATCTGAGGTCAGGACAGCATATGGCATTCAGGAGCCGTGGCATACCAGAGACACATTGCACACATTTCATGTCCAGTGATGGGCACCATGATTATTGTAATTGTAAGAGGTGCCATTCCATCCTCTTGCAGGGCCTGTGTGATCATTGCAGGCAATTAGTTCATGGATATCAGCTCCTAACTTAGAATGGTGTTAAAGTGCATGTATAAATTCAAATGTGGCTGCTAAATTTGTTTTGGCCCCTGTATCAGTCTTTGCTCACTTTTCTAAAAACAACAGGAATTTACAGAAAGCAGCAAAATATTGGTGAGATCCAGAGTGATTTTTCTGCAGGTATCATTTAATCTACAGAGTTGCTGTTGTACACAGCTAAGTAAATTAGGATGGGGAAGAGGTGGTAAGCTGAGAAATGTCTGTAGTCTCCTTTCATGTTTTGTTCCAGAAGAGGACTGAAAGCAATAGACAGTAGCACTGAACCTGACCCAACCTTCTTTCCCTGCTCACGTGCTTTTTTTAACTGTATCTCATTCATCCTGGCTATAATAGGTACCCAGTAAGAATATCCCATGCAATTAGATAGAGTCAGAGGACATTCACTCACAACACAGACTCTGCATATGACCTTCACAGTACAAAGACAAAAGGAAATTCCAGTGTGCAGAGTAACTTCAGCTGTAGTTAGGTTTGGTGCCATTCTAAATTGTTTGGGACAGAATAGGGTGATGGCACACAGATAAAATGATAAAACCACGAGATCCACATTTGAATCCTGTAACTGGGTGTATCTGCAGAGAGGGAGTGAAGGGGCCATGCTAGCCACTGTCACTGGCCACAGATTTAGAACAGCAGGTATGGGGAGATTTATGCAACAGCTCTTCTTTCTCCTAGGCTCATACATGTATACTTTCCTCGACTTCATTTAGTTCTCCCCACAGCAACCCTAATTACTTGGACTTTCTTTGAGGAGAATTTACTGAGTTTTCCTGCTACAACTGATACCCACTGCTTCTCTTAGCTACACGACAGCAGAACACAGGGTATGAAATCACATATGTATTTTACCACTGCTGTATACACTGAAATGGTAACTGGTCTAGAAAAGTGCATTAAATAGATTGTACGTCTATATACATTAAATATAATGCACTCAAAATGCTTGGAAGTAATTGCAACAGCCAGCTGTAATAAAGAAGGAAATAAAATTTTTATGTTCATGGATGATCGTACCCTTATTGCAGGACTTGTTTTACACTTACAATGCAGAAAAAGGTAAGATAGATTAAGCAAATACTTTCTTAATTTATTCTTAAAGAATATGAACATTTTATAGTAGCACAAGTTTTAAAAATCAAGCAGAACTTTAAATAACCATGACCTGCTTCTGTTTGCAAACTGATCTATCAAAAAACCCCTAGCTTCTTTTCAGTACAATTTTTAGTGCTTTTACCCTACAACTTTAATGCCAAATAATCACATTTGGAACTGACCTGTTCTGAAATGTTCTTCTACAATCTAAAGTTCTTATCACTTTTTTTTTTTTCATTTCCACAGCCTAGTTTTTCTTAAACTAATTATGTTGAAAAATAAAGATAATTGAAGAGGAGAAGCTAAAATTCCTTCTTGTACCTTGCTTTTTAGGCTCAAGCCTTTTCTACAAAGAAAAGAAAACTGCTGCCCAGGAGTTTTCCCAGGAGGGAAAGTTCTTCCCAGCTCCTCACCTAATTGTGCATGTCTACAATCAAAAAATATTCACTGGCTCCATAAGTCCATCCAGTGGCTGCATATGGGAATTGCATATTTTAGAAGGTATATTTCAATTTTATGCAATTTAGTTTATTAAGTAGTGTAGTTAATATTATTACTGACAATAAATATGAACCAAAATTTGTAATTGGAGTACTCCCAGCCTTTGCTGATCAGTAGGTCTGTATCTGTGAAGTATTCTTTTAGGATAATACTGAGATTTGTTATTGCAGCAACAGGAACAATGTAAAAGTTTATGATTATTTATTTGTATTTAAATTATTAACCTACTAGAATGAGGAACAGAAACTCCTGAGTGAAAAGCTTTAGCTTATTTTCATTCTGAAACTGAGACAACTGAGGTCATTGTGGATACAAGCTCTTGTGAAAGTTGTCCTCTTAGATCTCAGCATGCTTGTGTTTCTACTAAAGCAAACCTGTACAAAATGACATATTCTAATTATTAGAGATGTTCTTTGTTAAATACCATAAGATACTACATAAAGTAATTCAAAACCTGAATGTAAAGAGGACAAGATCTGAACAATGTATTCCAGCAGTCACATTAAGAACTTATACACAATTTCCAGAAAATCCTACTTAAGTTCAGTATTGAATCTTGATGGGTTACCAGGCTAAATCAAGCTAGCTGAGTGAGAACCCACCATTAGATGTAGCATTTCTCCTTGGTGATGGCAGCAGTTTGAGCCTCAGTGCCTTGAGCCATGCTTCTAACATCACTTCCATTATTGCTACCAGTGCTGGAGTCGCAACTGTGGAGAGTATCAATGTGATATTTTTACCAGTTAGAAAAAGTCCATTCGCTAAAAGCCTTTTAATTCTCTGTTCTTGACAAATACAGGCTTCTAAAACGTTCACCATCATTACTTGCTTTTTTCTTCCCATGAAAGTAAATGTATCTTTAATTTTGCCTTCTAGAGTGAATACATTATGATACAGTGTACAATTACATAATAGCCTATTATTTGCAGAGGGGTACCCTGCCTCAGTTAGTGCATAGGCTGGGAAGGCATAAGGAGAGAATGACATTTTAACAACAGCCTAAGTCTAGCTTTTCTTAAACTTTGAGTGCTTTATTTTTCAATCTACATAAATAAATTTTACTCTAGAAAGTTTCAGAAATATGTCTAAGATACTAGCTGGCAGGTACTTCGAACATGTTGAAATAACCATATAGAAACTATTGCATGCTGTGGTATGACAGTTGCCTTTATATTCCTTTTGAGGTTTTCATGCATTTCAGATCTTTGTTTATTTTCAGTATGGAATTGCCACTACTGAGGTTGCTGTAACTGTAAATTCTTGCACTTTCTCTCCAACAAGAAATCCATTTTTAGTAATAACATCTAAAGTTAGAATATTACATTTCTTTCTCGCTGCAATGATTACTATAAAAATGACAAAGTCAGTGTTTTGTGGCTATAATGCAAATCTCCTGTTCTGCTACAGAGACTCTGCTTTCAGGTTTGGGATTTTTTTTGTTTGGTTGGGTTTTTTTTCACTAGGGCCACAATAAATTTATTATATTAATTCCAGTTTCAACACCTTATTTGGTAACCTAAGTACTCCCCAGGCTAAAATATAGTCCTATATTTGGGTTCCATGGGAGTTTAAATTAAAATAAGAGGGCTGCAAAGGAACACAATGAGAATATACTTTTAGCAACATTATCAACTGAAAAAAAAACAAGCAGGAAGCATTCAACTCATGGACCCCACTCTAGTAGCTTTTTGCATGGTTCCTGCTTCACAGAGTTGGCTGATACCTTATGGATTCAGTTTCCTCTGTAGGAGTAAAGAGCTGAGTGATACAGAACTACTGAATCACTTCCTAACTCTCCTTTCCCTGTAAGCTGTGGCTGTCAGCATATTTTGACTTTTAGCACAACATAGGTTTCCTTAGGGCTAGGTGTTTAATACTATGTGTTTGATCAGCCTCAAAAAGCTGTGGGTTATAACATTGCCTTTGCCCTATCCTTCCTTCTGAGTACAATCAGAGGACCACTTGGTTATTTTCTTTTATCTGTACTTGCCAACGTTAGGATTTTATTATTTGTGTGTCAGTTATGACTGCATCATTTAGCAGAATGAAAAAGACTCAGCTTAGTACATTACAACAACTACGAACCTTTCCAGAGGTGTCCAGTATATTGTTTTGTTTTTCTTTGTCACATTAAATATATAGGAAACTATTTTCCCCTAATGATTTATTATTCTTCATGAGCTAGAAGACAAGGAATAGGCAGGATGTGTTTCTGATTTGTTCTGAACTCCTTACTGGAGGTGGGAAAAGAACTCAAAATGTGGTAGACCTTTTCACTAGGCTGTAGTAAAGCCTACCTTTTGACCCTGCCAGCTTCCATGCTTATGGTCTGAGCTATATTAATACCGCAGCATTCTTCTGTTAATGCAGGACCCTGCATTTTATCATGACCTGTGCTGTGACTGATCAATAAACCCCTGCAATGAGGAGGTTACAAATAAAACTGTAATCTACACATTCAGAAAATTATTTTTTAATCAGCCATAGTTTTTTATCTAAACAAAGCAAGGGTAATAAACACCTGCATGCCAAACACTTCCTATGTGTATTCTCAATATTTACAAAGCCCGTGGATTCTGCTTAGGGCTTAACAGGTTCTACAGTACACCCTTAATCTTGTACTCTGCTGATGGGTTGTTACACAGACCTCAGTATGGAACCTTCTGTCACGTTCTAGTTTCTCTGTCAAAAGGTCTCTAGCAGTTCCAGAAGTTATGAGGTCCATTGCCTACCTCACCTCTGCCCTTTCACAACAAATGCAAACAAGGAGAAACAGTTTTCTGATATTGCAGGCAGCCTATTTTTCTGGAATGAACCCACCTGAATGATTGACATTGCCATTTTTGGGGCATATTTCTCATTAACAGAGTTCTTGCTGAACAGAAAGACTTTACCATTCAGTGTCTATTTGCCTCAAAGTGGAAAAATGCAAAAGGAAAGAATAAATAAAATTAGAAAATTTTCAGGCAAAATAATGGTCACAGAATTGAATTTACAGGTCAACACAAACATTACATGCATCTGTTAGTCTGTCATAATTATGAATGTCCATTTGTTCTTGTGTTATGAATAAAAATAAATGTAAAAATATGCCATTTAATTTTCTTAGACCAGATTTTCTTTCATCTTTTTCTAAACAAGCACTCCTAATCTTTTAAATCTTCTCCTGCGCACAACAGAGCACAATTTTGTAAGGATTGTCAAATGCCATTGCAAAACTGGGTTAATTTAGTGCCATTATGTCATTTAATAGTGTCTTTCAAGTTTTAAAATAATTCTAAAAATGTCTAGTGAGGGTTTATGATGTTATGATCTCTATTTCTTATACTTATAATCCAGAGATCGGTTTCCATTATATTTGTACAGAGGTTTATCCAGTTAGTGTTTGGTTATGAGGTTACAAGTTGGTTTTGAAAAAATTGTTTCATGAGTATTTACAGTCCATCTATTTATGAACCAAGCACAGACTGAAGAGACAGCATATCATAGATGACTCATAAACTGGTTCTTAATTATTTCCATTCAGAGGCAGTACCAAGTAGAGTGCTTGCTCCTGTTGGCCTGCAAACAGTCCTGCAGCTGGTGGTGTAGGCTTCTGGTCTCACATTGAATTTATCTGTTGACAAAGCTGGAGGATGTTTGGGTACCCAGTCCTAAGAGCTGTTCACTCTCCCGTAATCCTGCCTCTAGAAACTGATAACTGACAAATGTTTAGTGAAAGGTTAAAACCCAGATGATCTTCATGTTCTGGTAACTTCTCTGACAGTTTCTTAATTCTACTGTACTAAAAATAATCAGTATACTAAAGGCTGCCAGTCCCGCCACCCTTCTCATTTTAGAAGTGTTAAGGATCACACATTTTTTTACATGTTTACATTACTGGCTATTTTTCTGTCCTTGCTCTGAGGAAAGTACTGCAATATGCTCATTTTGCAGTTGAAGGAAGTGTTGCAGAGAGAGCAATGACATGCTTCAGGGCACACATCAAGAGTGGTATAGGCTCAGTCATTCCAACTCCCACTTACAGTTAATGCTAATTCATTCTTCACAGCATAAAACCCACAACTTAACAAAAAGAAAAAAATTATCCCCAGTAACTCCTTTGTTGGGACAGGATTTTCAGAACCCAAATTTAGGAATTTTGGCACCAGATGCTACCCCTTACCTTAACACTTCAGTCTTCTTTTTTCAGTCTTTTTTTTTTTTAGGCAACTGTGCCTTTCAAAGAGACACCTAGATACAGCTAGAAGATGCGAAGCAACTAAGCTAGCTTTGAAGCAGGAGGGCTAACTGCAATTAAAAGGGAGGGGATTATTTTAACTAAACAGTGGTTTAATATAGTGAACAAACTAGAAAAAATGTATTCCTAACAAAGTACAAAATGGTCCAGTGGCATTTGATTTAATCCTGTTGTAAGCCCTAGTTTACCTTTGAAGAGGTGTTAACAGAAACTGTTCTGTCAAGCCCATTTAAAACCACACTTTTCATCAACATGAATAATACTGTAGTATTTTATGTTTAAGATTAAAAAATTATTCTACTTTTATGTAAGTGAGGGAAGATTTTTACCATTGAGATATAATGCCGAGGAAGCACAGTCATCCAAACATGCATACCAGAAACATCCCTGGCTAATCAAATCACTCCTCTTAGCCAAAGAACCCTATATGTGGGTTTCACTGTAGTCACAGAGTGCTGTGTCTTGCCTTGTGTTCTGTGTGCTACCAGAAAGCTGTTAGGACCAATGCATTGACCTTGAATAGTCTCGTTACTTAAACTTGTGCTTGCTGGTAATGGCTCTATTCTCTAATGGCTCTAATCAACTACTCAGAATGATGAAAAAGGAGTAGAGAGGACATCCATGGAGTCACTGGGAGAGCAAGGCTACTGTAACTACTGTCATAACGCTACTTAAGATCACCTGAGCAGGTAGCAGCTGTACAGCATCTCTCATTAAATGACGCCTTCACCTTTGCAGAAAGGCTGAATACATGGCCAAAAAAGTTCTGTCTTGAGGCTTAGCAGAAATCTATTAACAAAGAAATATAATGAAGAAAACCAGCACTATTTGTGCAGAACTCAAATGTTTTTCTCATCTCTGAAGTGACTCTTGAGTTACATTTATCTTGTCAGCCTCACTTTCCAATAGTTTTGTTTTTATGGATGGTATGTAGCAGGCAGCTCCTATAGTTTTTGCTACATGATAAATGTTTTTGTTCAGAGCATTTTCAAACCTGGTTGGAGTGTGGGCCCTAACGTCAGACAGCTGTTGGCATATAAGGGATCCATATTGGCTGTCATGCATACATTCGGTAGGTCACCAATGTATAGAGTAAATGGAAGGAAACTGTAAACTACAGGGTTATAAATACATGAAGAGTCTCTTGAGCAAAGCTTGAGTGGTTTCTGATGTCAGCAGAACCCTGAGATGTATTTAGTGTCCTGCTTGGTTTGGCTGTTTTTCTATTCTCTGTGGAGCAGGACTCCTTCATAAATAGCAAGAGAAAGTCACCGGTATTTAAGAGAGAAATCATACATAGATACTGAAATGATAACTGTAAACATTTACAAGATGTCTTATTCTATCATTGCCACAGACAGATGCATACCATTGTGTTTCGTGGATGTAGCTCAAACAGGAATCCTGAGCTTATTCAACATAATTCATTTCCTGTCTGTAATGCTGTTGTAATTTGATACTACAAAGAACAATCTTGGGTTTTAAAAAACTGTTGGTATATAAATTGAAGCATAAAATCAGAAAACATGTTAGTACAGTACAGATGTAAGCAGGCAAGTTAAGGAAAATAATTACTATATAGTATGCACGAAATAGTAACAGGATGATATATTTTCACGGCAATGCAATAGAAAATATTTTTTAAGACTAAGAATCTAAGATTTCCATACAATGAAAATCAGTAGTTACAAAGGAGGAATAATCTCAGTTAGTGACATTCAGAAAAAAAGAAACTGAACTAAATTGTTTCAGAAAAACATTCCATACACTTCAGTAATAAAAAATGTTGTCTTTTGCAAACTGCACTGCAGGTTACTGTGAAACCTGTAGGCAGAATTAGAGTGACAATGCCCAACTGTATTTGCTTCTGACTCAGAGGAGGAAGAGTTCTGGTGTGAATGAAAAAGACAAAATAACAGCATGTTCTGTGTACTAGTGAAAGCTATCAGGCTTAAACTCAGTCACAGCAAATAATAACCTTGTTTCTACAGAAGCATCTATTTTTCACATTGTGCAGTATAGTAATAATAAATAATTTATGATCATGTTGAAGGATGTTGCATATTTACTGTAGTTAGTCTGAAGGAGCTTTAAACATGTAAACAGCATGATGTGTTTCAGAGGTTAAATGTCTAGAACAAAAAGACAGTATCTGCCTGGATCAAAAGCTAGTCAGAAGAACATCTGACTTTTAAGTGTGGTTGGAATCTGTAAAACATTGAGGACCTTTGGGCAGAATTAGCTTTGTAACATTGCTAAAATGCAAGATGTGTCTTATTTGCGAATTTTTATTTTAAATAACCCAAAAATCTATCAAAACCCCATAACATGTTCTTACCTGAAATCTGAAAAATTAGATAAGGACAACTGCCATTAGGAGGATGTGATTATTCTGCACCACCGTCCTTCCCTACTCTTTGTAAAGCTCACTAAAACTACAGAATATTTTGTAATAGTTACTAAAATATGTTGCCCTGGCAAAAATCAGGTGTGGCTCAGCTGTGATTTCTAGGTGCGCATGCAAGTGTAGGACAGGCTATGTGGCTCTGTTGTGTTGGAACCTGAATGAATCCAGCCAGCCTTTTGGACCTCAGGTGCATTTGCCTGACAGAAGTCCTGTCATGGGAGCAGAACTAAGCCATTATGTTGGACACTGCTACTTAGTACAAAATTTGGCTTGAGAAAACACGCTAGACAGTTTTTGTTGATAATGTATCAGATACCCACATCTTTTGCTGAACTTGGCTAGTTGACCAAATCTCACCTATGTTGATACAGTGTATGAAGTGAAGACAAATGAAAGAAGTTTATTTTTCTGGTGCCATTCACAACTGATTTCGAGCAGTTCTTTTTATAGTGGAATCATGCTAGCAGCTAGAGTTAAGTTAAAAGTAAGTTCAAGGTTACGGGATTACAATTAGAGGCATTTTCTCATGTCAGATTCTCCGTGGTGGCAACAAAAATGCTCACTAGGTTTCAGGCTAAAATGTGGGATAAGACTAAAAGTAATTACTCCTGTGTGAATAGACAGTTCCTTCTTCTGACAGTAAATTTATCTCAGTTAGTCTTTAAAGAAGTCTACAGGCATTGAAAATTATATTAAACATATTCCATGTGTGCAAGAGTGAAACAGAAATTTAAAATATATTAATTTCAGCCTCAGATGGGATATAACTCTTAATATTTCCACTTGTACCCTGGACAATATCTCATAGCTCTATAAAATTTCTTATTCTAAATGCAGGTGTTTTCTTAGAGCAATCTTGAAGGCAAAAATACCAGTCCTTTCCCCCTGGAAATCTAGAATAATAACTCACAGTACAGAACAATAAATCAGTTATATCCTGGAAATGTTACTCTTTGAAAAAGGAAAAAAAGCCTAAAAACCGCAGAGTTGATACCACTTTCCAGAGTAATGCAAAATCTTAATTGAACACGTGGCTGCATTGTCATACCATGCTTAAAACTGACAGTTGCACATGGCATTCAATACAGGCCTGTCACTGGGTCTGGCCCAAATGTTAACCAAACTGGTTAACAGAGTCCTTCAAGCATTTTGACTCTAGGAAAACTTCTCTGTTTTACTCCCCTTGGGCTTTCCTCCCCTCCCACTAGATGGCTTTTTAAAAACATCTTGTTAATTATGTTAATATTTCTGGAATTAGGTTCCTTTCAGAGAAATGCACTGTACATTGTGCTGTACAGTATTATAATGCTCAGAAATGTATCTGTGTAAAGTATTTCATGATAACTGTTAGGATGATATTTTAAAATATAGGTCTTAATAAAATAATTTATTTGGTTGTAGCAATACAGGAAGAAGCGTACAAAAAGAAACTCCTAAGAACTTAAGGGTAAATCTAATTATTATATCTATATTGTCTAGAAATAAAGGAGGTTAATTATAAAGGCAGATGATGCTTATATCTTACATGTGTAGATGAGCACACCTTCCTCCCCCCCCCCCGCCCCAGTTTCACTTCAACACATTTGGGAAGATCTGTGATGGAACATGCCTGCCACTTTCACTGTTAATGAGAATCTATAAAGTCTCTGGCAGGACACTTACTTTAAGGTGTGATTTCCTGCTGGAATAAGATCTGGAGGCCAAAGGGGAGGTAAGGACTTTATTAATCCTAGCTGGAAGTAGGAGAGAGAGATCACATCACAGAACATTCTGTCAATGTCAGCTATATATTCTAAGATAGGAGTAGCATTTTAAAATCTTACTGTGTCTGACAAGCCAGTCTTTCCATTTTAAAGAAAAGAAAAAAACCTTGTCAAGTCTGTGTTTTTGTCAGAAGTTGAAGAACTTAGTTTATTTATAAGGAATATCCACAAAACAAGCTTGAAATTAAACTATATTGGTAGATTAAGGAATCTTGGAAATGTTAGGTAAAGGGCTGTGGGTTTGTATGGGATTTGTTTTTTGATTTTGGTTTTGTTTTTTTTTTTTAAATGGCAACCAGGTCTAGATCCATCTATGCAAAAGACAGGTAGGAACAAGACATATAAAGTGCCCCCCTCAAAAAAACCCACAGTAGTCAGAGCTCTTGCCTAGAGCAGAGGATTTGAATTTCTTGTTCTCTAGTTTGGAGCCAGAGGGAGAGGAGAAAACACTGTTGATCAGTTACCTGAAAAGCAGGTAACTCACATCAGTCATGGAAGAACAAAAAATAAAGTCTTCAATTTATCCAGAGGAGGAATTCAAACATGTACCTTCCCCTACAAAAGCAAGTGATTTAACCATGAAGTTACTAAGTATTGCATTTTGGGAAACAGTGTGAATCCTCTGTCATATTTTTTATGAGAAGAGGCTGATGGGACATAGACACCAGCTCTAGAAGAAAGCCAGTAGCTGAGAATCCCAAATGAGGATAGGCCCCTAACTGTTTATGGGTGCAAATATTAGATCCCCTCTTTTTTTTTTTTTTTTTTGGCATCTTTTACTGGTAGCCTAGGTGTCAGTTCATTAAATTTGCTGGTTTGAATGCCTAAATTTCCTGCGTTTTATGGGGAGTGTGGGCACCTTCTCTCAAGAAAGCGAATTTTATTGCAGCACATACATCCACGATGGAAGTAAGCCAAGTTAATTTTTTCTACTCTAAAAACAACTGAGATTTTCCAACAACATAAAATGCCAGAGTTCTTTATGCTCATTCAGCATGAGGCAGAAAGCAAAAATGAGGCTTTTTTAAAATTCAAATGTGAGAATTTGTGCAGAGCTCTACTAGAATGTGTAACTAAAGGAATGTGAAGAGTTTTAAGCCCTGGTGTCATCTGATATGACAGACTATAATATTTCAGAGTTTGCTGCCAAATCCTAATCTAATAAAGGCAGATACATTTCTTTTAGCAAAAGAGTTTCCAGTCATGTCAGAAAAAAAATTTAACCAAAGCAGTGAGAGAGATTGTGATCAACCTAGGAAAACAAAGTAATTCTTAATCTGGATAATGTGTTTTTTTTTATTACTTTATTGCAAAAGGTTAGATTAGACATGATGCTGTTCTAGTAGTTGTTGATTAGTGATGCATTTATTTTGGGATGTATAGTAACTAAAAAGCTTACTGGACTGGCAAAATAATGCCTATGTACACAGCCGAAGTGGGAATTCAGAAGCATGAGAGGTTAGCTTTCCAATGAAAGTCTGTGATTTAAAATCCTTACAGATCAAAATTGTTTCAATTGCCTTTGGAGTGCAATAGGATCATGCGGGAATAATATGAAATCACTTCATCAGAAAAAACCCAATGACACATTGTCTTTCTCAGACCACCAAATTTGTGAATTAAAACAAATAATTTTTTTGTAGCTTTTTCTGGTACCTAGCTCACAGAGATGTTTTGTCGGTAAATTAATTCATTGTTACTGCATTAAATATGAAAAATGATGCACAAATATTATTACCCAATAGTAATTATATGACAGGACTATCCTAAGCTCTCAGAGCTCTTTTATTGTATTTTATTTTATTTTTTCTTTTTTTTACTGCCTTTGTTACTTAGAGTTACTCATGATTAAACTTCAGATTTTGGGCCAAATCTTTGAATTTTTTTATGTTTGCACTTTCTGGAGTGGTCACACCTAGATTTCACATACATGTTGCCTGAAAAGACCATGAAGGCACTCGAGGGTAAACATACGCAATGGTAACTAAGTAATCAGATACTCTAAGTTGCTTTGAGTGCTCTGCTACTTCAAGAACATAGCAGGTGAAACGGGGTTTAGTTTTTTTTCTGAAACGACCAGTTCTCCCGCCGTCTTCCTTCCTCCGTTCCTTGCTTTCTTTGCCTTCTGCTGGAAATGGCTGGTGCCCACGAGATGGCACTATGCCACAGCAGGGTGTTGGGATACCAGGGCTACAGCTCCCATTTCATAGCATGGATATACCCCTTTTTAAACTCCAGAGATTTTTCAAACTGTACTTTCCCTATGCCTCAAATATCCTGCCTTTCAGACTGTTATCAGCTGGGAATTGCAGGCGATTCCTGCTAGGAGGCTTGGGGGAATTCCAGTGTAGAAAGGGATCAAGTTGCTAAAAATTTTGGGAAACATGTTTAGCCTAAGCTGCCTCCATTTAAGGAGACTGCTAGGTGAAGGATCCTCTTAGGAACTAGCAAGAGTGTCCCTGAGGAGCACAGTTAATCAATTAAACAGAGATTTAAAATATTTAATTCATATGTTCTTGGCCTATCTTCAAACTGGTATATAAAGGCAAAAGTTTTTTTTATTAAATTAAAAAAAAGATTTAATAATTTAGGAAGTGTGTCTTTTGAATAATTTTTATCAAGACTAGCACACAGAGAGGAAATGCCTTATCAAGCCCTAGCCACCTGAGACCCACTAGGCTGTTCAGGCCAAGTTAATTGGTTCTGGAGCAGGGCAACACAGGCAGCGCAGAGTGTACAAGGTCAGCGCCCTCCCCTCCCCACCAAATGAGACAGAAAGAGAAAAATCCTTCCTGTCATGGAGCTGCTGTGCGGCTTTGCAGGGAGGAGAGCTCTTACTTTCTGGAAGAGGAAGCAACCTTTGCAGCTGTGAAACCTGAGAGAACAATGGAGATTGTGTAGACCAGCAGTTACGGGGGGCTGCTTTCTGCTCTCCGGGGCTCCATGCCAGAGAGGTCCCACAGCAGCAATCTTTTCTCTGTAATAAATTTTAAACTTCTCTTGACCTTATTGCTGCACTCTGGGCTGAAATGCATCCGAACAATTGATGGGAGGTACCATATATCGTAAAAATTGTGGATGCATCCTGAATGCCAATAGAACTGCTCTAGACGAGACCAAAGTGTAAATGGCAGCATTTTCCTCTTGTTTCCAAACTGAATTTGAGCTAAGCTTTTCATTCCTGCTTTAGCCATGCACTGGAGGAACATGTGACACCACTCAAGTTGCTTTAGGTTAGTGTGATAGAAGTAGCTCTCATTTGCCCGTGTTCAGCCCTGTGGTTTTGCTTTTTTGCTTTATAGTATCTAAGTCTGGTTTAACTTTTTTTTTTTTTTTTTTTTTAACTGAAGGGAAAAACCCACAAACCTTGAAGCTTTTACTTAAGAAAGTCTGCTTCCTTTTTGCTCTACAGAATTGTATTGTCCTTTGCCTTCTCCACTCCCTCCAACTTGCTGTTGTAAAATACGTTGCTCTCCAAAGTGTGATGGATCAAGTGTGGGTAGATCTTTGCATACCCTGCACAGGCTCTCCTTTATGTAGCTCCGGTATACTCCATAGTAACTGGCTAGAGAGGCTGGTTCCACCTTGCTGAGAGCACAACTGTTCTAATATAACTGAGCCCATTCCCTTCTGTAGAAACCTTATCTGTGATTGCTGTTGCACACTTGAAAGAGCTCTTTGTTAGGCCAGGCTGAACGTTTGCATGGTTTGGCTGCAAAACACACTGGTCATTCCATCCCAACACATGCGTGTGTTGATCATGGCATTTATACAGGTAGGCAGCCATGGTGTGTTTTCGTATATCCATAAGTTGTTGCAAACTTGTTCTGTTATGCACTAGAACTAAAAGAGAAACTAGTTTCAAAACATCTACTTATTTTCTGAGAGATTTTACTTACCTAATAAACATACAGTGATTTTGCTTTTTTAATTCTGCCTTTTTTAAGGTGAAAATCAACGGCAAACATAGAGAAAGTGAAACCTTAAACAATTAAATACCAGACTGAAGCAATCCTGAAGGCTGTTATTATTTATACTTCAGTATCACTTTGAAGTATCTGTTCAATTTAGGGTCCTTGATTTTAGTCCAGGTTCTATGGAGAATATGTCTCGTTGTTACAGAGCCTTCTCCACTTCGTTGTAAAACTACTTCTGTCCATGTACATACTAAGGCCATAGTTCTTCCAGCTTCATGGATATGCCTAAAATCTAGTCATGTGAACATTCTCATTGATTTTTTTTATGTTGTGTGCAAGTATGTAGGCATGTGTGTAACTTGCAAGAATTGGAACTGAATTATTACTTTATCCTGAAAGGATTAAAACCTTTAGAAATGCCTACTTCTTGCCAAATAAGGCATAACAACCAGATTGACACCATCAGTTTTCTATACATCACAAGACCAAATGTATTAAACAATACAGTAAAATAATATTGTTCCTTGTGACATGTAACAGTGAACTTTCATGGTAAGTAACCCACAATTGTTGGATTAATATATGTTAAGGATTTGTAATTTACGTTTTAAATTATGTACCAGGATGGTCTGTATATTTTTTATACATATATATGGGGGGGGGGGGGGGGTATATAGTCTTGGGTTGTAGCCAAGACTATGTAAGAAATATTGCTTGTGTAGAAGCTCTGAATGGCCTCCTTCACAGTCATCATCATGCAGGCATTTTCCCTGTTTAATATCTACTACCCTGCAATGCTATTTCCTTTAGGTAACTGTATTTCTGGCTCGTGTCACAGTAGAAAATACTCCCTCCACCGCCTGTCATCTACTAGGATTCATTTTAAATGTGGTAGTCACTATCCTTATCTAATGAATGATAGTACTTTGGCCAGTGCAGTTTAAGGATTGGGAGGATTTATAAATCTGCTGTCTGAACATAATAAAAGATTTTCAGCAGTGAAATAAGCATTTGAAATTCAAATTTTATAAATGGGTTCTTTAAAACTATTTGATGTTTAATCACACCAAAAAAGAAGTTTATTACACCAGTGGCTGTAAGGCTTTTGGATGCTGTCTGTATTCATACCACACCAACACAAGAGAAATTATCATTACTTACTGAAGAAATAATCTCTGTTCTTTCTAGTTGGATTATATTTAAATCCTAGAAAATTTTGACAAAAGAGGAAGATGAAAGCTAAGGTCAGTGGTAGATTTAGTCTTGAAATAGTTGAAATGTGGCTTGTGGGATAAGTGCTGTTTTATATCGACTGCATGTCAGCTCTGTATAAGATGGGAGCATGACAATATTAGAGACAATGACTACCACAATTCACTGACTTTTATAAAAATTAGATGTTGCTGGGCTACCCCGGCAAGGGAGGCATTGTTTTGTGACTTCATGTGCTTTTCACACAACCTAATAATTCAAGGCACTCCAAGGCAAGTGCCTGTGTTGGGTCATTAGCCTTCCTAGGATCTCTGTAATTGTTGGGAGAAGGAGATTTCTACTGCTTTCATTCAATTCAGGGGAAGAATTCATCACAGGTAACTGAACTACTCTCCCATGGAGGCCCTCCCACCTTGCTGATGCACAGGAAACCAACAGCAGCTAGCTTCCTACATTATTGTATAAGCAGAAAAAAAAGGTGATGACGAAGTCAGGAAAAAAATCAAATCAGGATAAGTATATAAGCCTGTAGTATGCCAAATGTAAAATTAGGCCCTTAAGGCCAGAATTAAAATCCTGAAAATGCCTACTTATGTGGTACCCAGATTCTAGGCTTTCTAGCTTTCTCAAACTGTGCCATTGTCTAGTAGTGCTGGGTAGGTGATGCATGTCATGCCTCAGTGTAATCAAGGAACAGAAAGTAGATGTTCTCTCCATTACAAGGCACTTTTAGTTTCCTCTGTTTCCTTGTCAAGACCGTTATTGGTGACTTTAGTGGTTAAAACAATGGTTTGCAGGCTCATTCTCATTTAAAAGTTGATATACAAGTGGAGGACAATTTTAAGCATTTATAGTTAGAAATTAACACTGTGATTGCAATAGATGCAGTAAAGTAACAGAAGGAGAAAACTAGTTCTCACCTGAGGCAATTGTACAATGCAGTAAGATGCTAAACCTGTTTTAATTCAGAACAGGAGAAAAAGTTTAATCAGGCTCGAGGAACTGGGGAATTGGTAATGCCAGCATCAGGTTGATTCCATCATTGCAGTGCAGATTTGAAGTTTCTAGTGGAACTGAGTGAAATGAAGATTATGTTATTAATTTTAAACTTTTTTTTTTCTTTATTCCTAATTGGGGGGGGGGGGGGGGGGGAGGCAAGAAAAAGAGTTAGCAGAGTCAAGACAAATTGTATTAATCTGTGGCGGAGGAAGAGGTAGGTTGAAACTGATGTCTTATCATTTAATAAATGTCCAACTTCTAAAGAAATCCAGACAGGTCTGTATGAGTGTCTATACATAGTATATCAAAAGATGTATATGTAACAGTGTCATTGTAAGACTGGCCAATAATCACAGCCTACATTAATTCCAGAAAGTACACACAAATAATATTTCTTGGCTCCATTTTCAAAGCAGCATTTGGAAAGTTATGTGCACTAATCCTGTAACAATAACAGGATTTGTGTTTCCAACACAAGCATAGCTTTGAAAATGTAGCCATAAGGGTCTAATGCTGCAGTCAAAGTAATCCCTGACCTTTTACCCTCTGAGAAAAGAGAACAATTTTGCAAAAATGTTTGTCACTAAACTAAAAAAATGTCCTGTACCCTGGGGAATCCTCACATGAACAGTCTCTTTCTGGCCTCAGGGATGTAAGTCATTAACTAAATGCAGGAGCAAGAGCAGATATTGAAAGAGCCCAAATTTGCTTACCTGTCTGAAAATCGTCAGTTCTCTGCCTCTCAAGTGTAATTCATAGAATTACAGGATGATTTGGTTTGGAAGGGACTGTGAAAGGCCATCTAGTCCAACCCCCCTGCAGTGAGCAGGGACATCTTCAACTACTTCAGGTTGCTCAAAGCCCCGTCCAACCTGACCGTGAATGTTTTTAGGCATGGGGCATCTACCATCTCTCTGGGCAACCTGTGCCAGTGTTTCATCACCCTCATCATAAGAAATGTCTTCTTTGTATCTAGTTTGGATCTCTCCTCTTTTAGTTTAAAACCATTGCCCCTTGCCCTGTTGCTACAGGCCCTACTGAAAAAGGTTATAACCCCAGAGACGAGGAGAAGCGAGCGGTCACTTTGAGTACATTATCATTTAAACTGATAAAAGTAAATATTCTAATTTACTCTCCTGTTCCCTGACAGTCCAACGTGTTGTGTGTTCTCCTTCAGTTCCTGTTCTTCAGTTCCTATTTCCTTCAGTCCAAGGAGCAGGACCATTGGAAATTTCCAGAATTGGCATTGTTGTCTTTTCCCTAGAAAAAGAATTTTGTGTAAATCTTACATGTGGTTAGGAAGTTAAGTGATATTCAGTAATTCGTGCAGTGAAGTAGCAAGTACAATCTGAAAAGTTCCAACGTGGGTCTTTTTATTCAGAATTCCTGTTGGCTTCAGAGGAATCTAAGATGTGGCTCTTTTTTACAATAGAAAAACAGTCCCCTGCATTAACTGTCTGTGGGAGTGAATGGATGTCAGCAGCTTTTTGTATTATATTGAAGGCTGTCAATGTCTTAGGGTACTGGTTTCCGGTCTTGTGGTTTAGAGCAGGGTTATTGGTTGTTATTATTATTTGTGACACCTATTTTAAAGAAGGATGTATTTAATATCTCAGTCCAGGATAGCAGTATCTAAAAATTGCAGTTATGTATAGCAGCATTGTTGTGAGTCTGAATAAAACTAGTAATATGTTTTTATTTCACATTAATCAAACACAAAGCCTTCTCAGCATTGTAAAAAAAGATGACTTGCAAACCAAGAAAATGACCTAATAATCAAGCCCAGCAAAGGATATTAAATATCCTTCCAGTATCTCTCATACCTCTCAGTTAAAAGGAAGAGAGAATTCCTGTGACAGAGGGACTTTTTGGAAAAAGAAACAATGTTACACACTGGTTAGGTTTCTAAAAAATAAGGAAAAGGTGTTTTTTTTTTTTGCAAAAAATGCCCAAAAGGTGGCAGTACTTCATGCACTGCTGAGTGCCTGGAGCCCTCAGAGCTATCCAGTATTCGTTCCGAAGTGCTTAACATCCACTTTCCTTCAAATACACCCAAGGAAACGATGTCCTTAAAAGAAAATACATCCCTTTGTGGCTACATTTGGCTTTTCTAGAAGTACACAAGACCACCTGAAATAAAATGTCTTAATAGGTCTGAAAAATACTTGTTTGAGGAATTCCATTTTTACTCACAGACAGTCCTGCGTTCTGGGCTGCTGGCTGTATCTCTTGCTGTAGTCTCACATGGCACGTTGCTATATCACAGAAGTCAGACAGTTATGCTTGTGACTTAATTGGCATCAGTCTGGATCCTTAGCAAAATTTAGCAAGACTAAGATGTTCTTGATCCTTCTACTTAAGAAAAATCCAGGATACAGCTCATGTAAAATCACCTTGTATTTAGAGAAGTATCTGCAGGGTACAGTTCAAACAGGTCGATTCTTTATGCCTAGGGGAGTCACACTGTAGTGGAGGTAAAACTGCAGGTGCTAAGATGGCAATAGCTGTGTTTTATTTCCTGTGGCCATTATCTTCCCACAACCTTCAGACAAAATCCAGCCAGCAAAGGATCCCTTTTTCATGCTTGAAAAAAACAGCTGAAAGATCCTTGCTATTAGCAGTGGGTGGTTATGGCATATGGTGATACATGGTAACACTGCAATTCTAAATGTACATGATATGGTTATTAGTTCCTGCAATGACAGGATTGTATCTGTGGAACTAGATTTTGCTGTGCTCTAGCACAGTCTGGCTCTGAGCATAACTGTGCCTCTGCCCCCGATCTATTGCCTTTTCTCTGTCCCCTTTTCCTTTGGCCTTCTCACATGGTTGGGTCTGTGTCATCTCTGTGGTTGTCTTCCTTTAATGGAAATGTTCACCCTCCCTTCCCCATGGCCACATGTGTTGCTGCTTTTTCCTGTGAAAGGACCCAAAGAGAACTGAGCCACCACAAATTTGGTGAGAGTGGACGTTTGTGTGTCCTAGAAGGCAGTTAGGGGTCATAAGCAGTTCAGTGATGGGACAGAGGGGCAGAGAGATCTCCTCCATCTGATAAAGTCCTCTGCATTGATCTTAATCCAATAATCACATTCTTAGCTGTATCTCCGCACTTACTACTAACAGTGTTGTGAAAGACACAAATTATATTCCTCGCTACTACTGCTTGTCATGGTGCAGGAATATTGCTTTCATTGCCAAGAAGGTGGGCTTCTCTTACAAAGTACTGCAATTCTTCTTTATACCCAGAAAATATGGAAGGTGACAAGACTTCCTTTGAAAAACTGCTACATTCAGCTGTTGGGCTAAATATTACAGCCAACAGTAACTGAGCCATTGGTTATTATATTCAGTCAGGGTGAAGTGTTTTTCTTGTTCTGAGGTTGAACTGGTTTAGTGGCTTGCCACTGCTGGAAGGATCGGTTCAGTTTCCCCCTTCTCCTGGCCACACATTCCTGTTGCTTCCCTGATGCTGGCTATTGTGTTTGTGTGATCCTGCCATAAGCCAGTTGCACTCACTAAACTGGAAAAAACTAATCCAGCAAAAAAGTGAATAGTTCTCTGTGATTTGTTGGGAGCTAAATCACCTCTCATATGAGTGCTGTAACTGGTACAAGGAAGGAGGGAGTGAATGAAGCAAGACGGCCACTTCAAGTAGCAGACGGATGTTGCATTGGCTCACCCACTCTGTGAAAACTCACAGTGTAAGCAATGTTGGAAAAAGAAGAATCACTAGTAAAATTTACTTTGCAAAAATAAGGAATGGGTACTGAGGTATGCCACCAGTGAAGTAACTGAACTCTGTACTGTCTGAAAATACATTGGTGCTAAAGGAGCAGGCTTGCCAGACATTGGTTTTCCCAAGGAAGCCAACTTAAGAAACTCTGTCTCCTTCCCTTGATGGCTTGTTTCCAGTCACATGTTCAAATTGCCTTCGTTCTCAGTTCTGCAAATATAATATTTTTTAAGAAACATTGTAAACTGGATAACTGAAATGACCTGACTTAAAAATCTACTTTCTGGAGGGTTTTGTTGTTTTTTTTTTTTATCCCAGATCATTTCAATGAAGTCAGTATCTCATGTAAGTACACCCTTGGGATGAAATTAAATTGTACGGCTCAATCTAAATTAATAATCTAGTAGGACATCATTACTGAAAGACAGAAATTTCTCCCTGCTGATCCAGAAAAAAATATGCAGTCTTCTGTCAGATTCATGAGATTAATCAGCTCTATGTGTGTGTGTGTGTACACATGCACATGGGGATGTGAAGTGGGCCTCAGTGGAAAGTGTTAGTTGTGAAGGACCTGTGGCTTGGAATGAAAGGGAGGGAAGAAAAGCAGGATCTTTTACCTGTTTGGTGGTATTAAGCTGTCATAGTGGCTCAAGCCAAGCAACATATTTCCACCTTCATGTCCATCTCAAAATGTTTCACAGATGAAATAGAACTAGCTATATTAGTCACTGTACTAAATCTGAAGGCTTATAATGATATTTTTCTGTTTTTTTCCTATTCTCCATGTTATGCATTAACATAGTGCTTCAGTGTTATGATAACTGCATATTGATTTATTTATTTGTAACATCATAAGGTATTCTGAACTCTGTTACTGATTTGTTCAGGCAGCAGCCATGCCCTTTATTTGTAAAGTACCGGCTACAGTGTCAGGCTGCAGCCCTAAGGGAGGCTGCTCTGGGTGTGTCTGCAGTATAAATACAGAGATGCAGCAGTTGTCACCAGCCATCCTTGCTGACCTGACAACGAATCTTTCATTTCTGGTTAACTAATGTGGGAAATTCAACAAAATTATAATCTCTAAACCATATATATATAGTTTATCAGGTGTCAAGGAAAACCTTTTTCAGATCAGCATCGACCCAAACTAGTTAATTACCAGAGTGACTCTGAAGTACATTGAGCTCATGTAAATGTGGCAATTGTTTGGTTATCAGCCACAGCTGATTTCCTCATTCTTGGCTGAGACCAGCTACTTCCTTCTTCTAATGCTAGAGATATTCACTCAAGAGAACTTTCTCCTCCCTTTTGTATGAAGGAACATTTTGATATCTCCCTATTGTCTTCTGCATGTACTCTTTTAGTTATTCTTGCTGCAAGCTTTAGTCCCATTTACACTCCCTTTCTTTCACTCATATAGTTACCTTGTTCAAGTGAAAATCTTAGAGGAAGATTTGCTGGATTATTTTAAAAGGGGCTACTGAAGTCCTGCACTGGTACAAATGGGTTTGGGGGTTTGTTTGTGTTGTTACAACGTATGCATGTTTAGATTTTGTGCTTGTGAAGTTACACGAAGTGCCAAACACACTCAACTGGATGAGAAATATTTTTAGTTTTTATTATGTCACTTAAACATAAAGGAACTTTATGTTTAAATCTTGAATGCCCACTGTGACAATGGGAGGTCAGTCACTTATTGTAAGACCTAAAGAGGGTGAGAGTGTGTATTCTTAAACCTGTTGTTGAACTCCAGTGGGATGAATCCTTCTGATAATCATAGAAGTAAACAAATTAAAAATAGGGAGAAATATTGCTTCTACTTAGTTGTCATAACTGTAAATGTTCAATAACGATACGCTACAAGGTTCTGTAAGAGTTTCATGCTGGTGTACAATTAAGACTAGTTATTTCTATAAGGCATTTTGAAATTAATATAACTTAAATAAGATTAGGCTTATCAACAACAGATCAGTAATACAATCATAGAATGGTTTGGGCTGGAAGGGACCTTAAAGATCATCTAGTTCCAACGCCCTGCCATGGACAGGGACACCTCCCACTAGACCAGGCTGCTCCCAGCTCCATCCAGCCTGGCCTTGAGCACTGCCAGGGATGGGGCACCCACAGCTGATCTGGGCAACCTGTGCCAGTGTCTCATCACCCTCACAGCAAAGAATTTCTTCCTAATATATAATCTCAGTCTACCCTCTTTTAGTTTAAAACCATTATGCCTTCCCCTATCGCTACAGGCTCTACTAAGAAGTCTGTCCCCATCTTTCTTGTAAGGCCCCTTTAGGTACTGGAAAGCCACTATGAGGTCTCCCCAGAGCCTTCTCTTCTCCAGGCTGAACAACCCCAGCTCTCAGCCTGTCTACACAGGAGACGTGCTCCAGCCCTCTGATCATCTTTCTGGCCTCCTCTGGACTCGCTCCAACAGGTCTGTGTCCTTCTTATGTTGGGGGCCCCAGAGCTGGACATAGGACTCCAGGTGGGGTCTCACAAGAGCAGGGTAGAGAGGGAGAATCACCGGGTGGCCACGCTGCTTTTGATGCAGCCCAGGATACAGTTGGCTTTATGAACACTTATATTTGAATAATTTTTTTTCTATCTTAATGCAGTATTTAGAAGTGTTACAACTAAGCATTTTCTTAAGTCTGCCATTCTCTATCAACAGCAAACAGGCAGGATTATTATCAACCATTTAATAAAACATGGAGAATAAAAGGTAAAATCTATATGGACAGCAGTGATTAATACTGAAGATGGTCCCAGTTTGATCTTCTTATATTTGTCAGTGTAGAATTTGCTATATTTTTCTGAACAAACAGACAGAAGTGCTCATCTGCTTTTCTGAATTAGTTTAGGGAAGCATCTCAAAAGGTGTACTGTGATATTAAAGGCCATTTTTTATGCTTGGTAGAGTTTTCCCTTGCGTGTGCTTGGAGGCACAAAGATAGTTGGGAAATCACTCTGTGATGATTCTTCTGAATTATGTGTAGCCAAAATCGGATGCAGAGCTGATGAAAGAGTACAGGATATGTTAGCAGTCCTGCTTCAAGCCATGCTTATAAGTAAATAATATTAATCCCTTCAGAGCAATGTAAAACCAAATTATTAAAGCTGGTTCCTGAAGAAACTTAGACCATGGTGGTTAATAAAAATGTCATGTTCCTTGAGTTATTAGTTCCTCCCTCACTATTGAGAACAGTTTTGAGCTTCTCCTACTTTATCCCAGAACTTGTATCTTGTGAGGGAAATGCAGCCACAGTACAATTCAGACGTTAACAGGTACTTCAGCTGGAGAGGAACGGAAACTATGCTGTGACAACAAAGGTTGTAGGAAACACTTCAGTATATGAAGGAGCTAAGGTGCAAGGGGAATTTATGTTGAAAGGGCTGTCTATTACAATTTCCAGATCTAGTGAGTTAACTCAAAGTCTGAAGTCTTAATTATTTTTGTGCCTGATTTTGCAGTTTAGTTTAAAAACACAAGTACGTTCTAATGCAATGTTAATAATCTCTCGTAAGTCTCATATCTGTATTTTTTAATTGCCTCCATCTGGTTATTGAAACGAAACAAACCCAAAAGAACAAGGCTAGCTGCTCAGCTGGCAAAAAACATACCTCAGTTGAAATTAGTGGAACCATACCTGTTTGTATCAGCAGAGAAACTAGCCTACAGGTGTTAACGGCAAGTACAATGAAATTAATCTATCCACATATGTTTTCTATGGTGATTTTCCATTTTTCTATGTAGCTAATATGGGAAGTGCAAAAGTAGTAATGAAATTATATTTGTAGATATACATACATAATTTTTAGGTGCAAACAAAGATGTTATTCAAAGATAATTAAGAGACAGTAAATGCAGATTCAGTGAAATGCTTCAGGCAGACTGTTTGTACAGACTTTCATTTTAATGGTCCTCTCTGCAATAATTACCAAATTGTTTGTGTAGGTTATTGTTACATGTAATTGGTCAGCAATTTATGTTAGGTAGGTTTGCTTTCATTAATACATACTCTTTGAGACACTAAATTTTGTCATTCTCCTCCAGAGATTAATATTTCGTTATTTTTAATTGAAAGATGATAATTTCCTGATATTTCCTACATAGGACTTTAACACATATGTTTTGCTCTTGAAACATCTTCTGCTTCAATTAATATTTTTATGGTAGTCAAGAGAAAGTAATTCAGAATATAGCTTGACAGGACAGTATTTCATGTATGTGTCATACTTAAGGTGGGGCAAATATGTTTGTATGTATGTATGTATTTATCTATCTGTCTACCTACCTACCTACCTATCTATCCAAGCATATCCCACATACAGAAAAGTTTAAAGAATCTGTTCAGATAAAGTTCTTACTAGTGATCTGCTGAAATAAAAAGCATCTTCAATAAGCTATAATATCTAAGCCTATATTCAACAAAGCTCTAAAGTACACACCTGAATGTAAGCATGTGTATAAATTTATGCCACTGTGCAAAACTCATATTTGATTTTGAGCGTGTACTTCAGGGCTTTGTGGCATTAGAGCTTTGGCATTGTGTATTCCCACAGAAATCTCACCATTAAAGGTCATCCTAACTTTGGCAAAAACTACAGATACACTCTCGGATATGATCTCAGAATGTTTGCTCGCCTATATGTATGACTTGTACATCATGAGAATAAAACAGGACTTATTCCAAACGTCAAGGCTTTTCGCTTTTACAGGTCTGACATGATTTTGCCACTAGTATAAGTAATTGCCAATTTAGAGATGACATGTCTTATTTCAATAAAAATATCAGATATCAATTTCTAAGGGATACAGTTTCATACACTTCTTCATTACAGCTAATTTTACCACACAGTGCTTGGTGTTGTCTCTGTTAACCACAAACACTTGACAACGGAGGAAGCTATGTGCTTTCACATTGTGATTGCTCTTCTGTGAAAAATTTTATGATGTATCCTGGACATTTCTTCTAATAATATTTCACAGGAGGCAGTGAAGAGCTGCACTCCCTTGCAAAGGAAATCTCTGTACCAAAGAGATTGTGCCTAATACATCTGTAGAAGTGTCCGCACTTCTCTGAGGCATACTCTATCATATAGTAAGGATGTAGTAGGATTCTTCTCCCTCTCATTCTTCAATTTTGCTTTGAAAGCAAAGACTGACTGAATTATGATCATGTTACCTTCTGCTTCCTTTTTCTGCTGACTTGCAGTTTGTGGCCAAGTCTCTGCACTCTCAGGTTGTCTGAAGGGCCTGTCGCAGGCCCTTCCACACTCTGAAAAGGTAAATTTCTTGTGCATCTCCCAGTTTATTAGTTATGTGGGATCATTGCAATATGGTTCTACAAGTCTATAATGCTAAAAGCATTACTAAAAGTCTTACTCCTTTTGTAAAAACACAGCCTTTTCAGCTATTTCAAGACTACCATCTCCTGCCTGTGTTCACCAGGAATTTCTGTGGGTCCAAGGCACTTTATGTCAATAAGCAATGTTTAAACAGTCTTTGCAGAGTATGGCATGAGTTTCTCAAAGGGGTAGTATTAGAAGGATGAAGCAGAGTGCCTAGATGAAGGAAGCTGAGAGTTCTGCAATGGCTCGAAATAGACATGAACAGCAATTTGATAAAACAGCTTAAAACTGTATCAGTTTTCCTACCATTGCCTCAAAACTCGCATCTCAATGACTGATTGGAGGTACAGAGTCCACTGCTGAGGGCCTTGATCTTTAGTTGTCTTCCACATTCTACGTACATCAATTTAAGAGCAGCCAGGAAAAAGCAATGGATTTACAGCTCCTTTGGTGTGTGAAAAACTTTCTGTCTCTGACAGTTTGTGAGAGAATCATGGATGGTTTTTTTGAAAGTTTTCCCACAGTTTACCCCCCTCAACCTTGGAGCGTTACTGTGTTTGTTGTTAATTGAATCCAGTGTCAACATTTTCTGATCAGATACTTGGAACTCTGCATTGCTGGAGTTACATTTGCTCATAAAAGAGGAGTCTTCCTCTCATATGTTTGTGCAGACTTACATAGAATTAGTGTTTATAACATCCTGTTTAGTGTGGGGTGTCAAAAAGTAAGGATCTGTCCAGTGGGTGTTTGAGACATCTTACTGTTTGGTAAATGAGTTGGGATTTTTTCAAGATTCAGGAGAAGCCTTTTCTATTAAAATGTCTTCAATTTTTCCTCAACAGTCTGAACTCTGGGATGCTTAGTTAATTATAAGTCTGTTATTTTCACTGTCAGATAATAGCTGTCAACATCTTTAATGGACTGCCTGAAACAAGCAGCATTTTAGACATGTTGGTGATTTTCAGCATTAAATTAAATTTTCTATGATTCTAACAGCAGAAGCCGAGCTTCCTGAATTATGCCAAGAAGGAATCTGCTACTTATTTTGTAACCCATATAAAAGGCTTATAATGAAGAAGATAAATTGTAGACAGATGAGTAGGATCCCTATCTTTTTTCTATACTAAGTAGTCAGGAAAATACTAACTTCTTAGAATAACGTTGTGCCTTCCAAATGTAGCTTTAATAGCATTCTGCCCCCTGGTCCTGTACAGACTCATGGCTCATACAGTTCTTGCCTATAGACCTTGCCAGGTCATTCATGCATAGAAGTTTCTAATTCATACCAGCATGGGCTGGTGTGTTGGGCAATTCTGCAAGTGGTGAAGCCATACTCTCTTCCCATTTATTACAGCAAGACTCTTTCAAACTTTTGTGAGAGTTTTGCCTCTTGGGTAGCTACTTAAGATTATAATTAAGCTACCCACAATCTAAGATAAGTGTACTGACTTCATGGAATAATTCTCTTCTCTAATAGGTAGACAGAAAATTTTATAATTAAACAAAAATAGAAGCTGAAGAAAAAATTTTTCACTGCTTCCAAAAGACCAACAATGATTCCTTCCCAGCAATCTATTCAGTAACATACACAATTTTAGTAGAAATAGATTTTCTTTAAAAGGTGTAGCAGCTAATTTTCTCTTCCTTTCGTTGTGAGAGTCTTTTTGTATCAGTCATAACTTTTAGAAATTGATGTTCTACATTGGGTTTCTTTTCTTGGTGACTAACCTATTTTCTTGCATTAGCTCAGAATAGTACAACTAAGCATATGGAACTTGGGAGATAGTTAAAGTCAAGCATTTGCAGTTATGAAAGATAGACAGATTCTGAAATGCACAGATATGCCCAAGGCCGTATTTTCTTTTGGACGAAGTGCTTAAACACAGGACAGGCTTAGATTTCTAACTTAGATTTACAGGTAGCACACAATACTATTTTGTTTTGTGAAAGCAATTCACTATAAAATCGTTTTGCTTTTTTTTTTTTTAAAAAAAGTGGGTGTTTGCTTGCTTAACAGTGAAAAGATGATGAAGAAACCATTTATTTTTTTCTCTTTCAAAATTAATCAAAATGTTGAAGTATTAGTTGGGGTTATGCTGGTTCATAAAACTATCTTACTGGACAAGATGTGTGGCTGAGATAATTAGGCATCAGGTTTTGGAAAAAAGTGCAATAACTTTACAGCATACCTACTGTAATTGTAAATATAGATGTCAGATGAAAAACAGTTTATCCAAGAACAGTATTTTGATACATTTAATTGGGCTGTCAATCATTTCTTTGTAAGATGTAAGATCTAAGATGAAATCTAAAAATTGTCCCCCCCCGTAGAAATATGGGGCTTGGCAGTCTTCATTTCTGCCACCTTCCAGTAGATATGCTTAGTCAAATAAATGTTTAAAACTCTATAGAAAATAGCTAGTCACTTAGCATGGAATAATGAGACCGTCATTCTTTTGCATGTAAATTAACTGATGGATGATGAGAGTTTACAGATTTGATTTTCAAAACATGTAAGGAAGCCCAAGTTTAGTTTATTTGCATCAGGAGAATCCTGATTCAACAAGACAAGTAGCATGTGCCTATCTTTTACTGCAAAGGTAAACTCATTAATTTAAACAGGACTGCTTACATGCCTAGTGATAGGTGCCTTTACTAGGTATGTTGAATTCCCTTGACTAGACTCCAGTGACTATTTTCCTGGAGCTGCTAGCGAAAGAATGAAAATTTCTGGGAAAAGTAAAAGGAATGCTTTGTAATCACCGAGAAGTTATTATGTAATTATCTCAAAATAAATAGCTAGATTAAGAAATGTATAATCTCTTATAAAAAGAAAAATGGTGAATCAGTGCAGAGGACCGCCAAGTTCCAAAGAAATAACATCAGACAGTTTGTGATTGTGACTGACAGCTGCTGTATGTCCTTGTGGCTTGATCAGGATATGTAAGAAACTTTTAATGTTTCAAATGTTGAGTACTGTGTCTTTGTAGCATCTGTCTGCTAACCATCTATGTCACTTGTAAATGAATTCATAAATCCAAACTTCTTACAGTTTTCTTACAGGCATTATTGGAGCTCTATTTATGTTGACCTCTTGATGATAGTTACCTATGTTGATTACTTTCACACATTAATTAGCATCAGTAAGTGCTGTTAAAGGCCATGTGTATCATATTTCTGAAGGTCTCTCACCTTTTGTAAGCAAATTACTAATCTACGTTGATTCAAATTATTCCTTAAAACACTGTTTCTGCCAAGCTTGTTATTGCTAGTACATCCAATTTACCATACTGTTGCACACTAAAAAATCCCCAACCATCCTGTAATCTTTTCTTTTGTATTCATTTTGTTTTGTACAGTGCTGAACCACTGACAATCTTCAACAGAAAAACAAAATATTGTTTTCTGTATATCCATCTGAAAATCCTTCTATCCATCATCTGTCCACCCTGTTGCTGTTGTTTATATATCAAATTTTTACTGTCTTTTTCCATGGATTAGTAGTAAAAATCTAAGCTCTCACAGTTTTTCATTGCAGTTCAACACTTTGGATTTGCATGTGTAAACCTGACACTAAATAATACTCAATGAAATACAAAGCAGTACGTGCTTTGTATGAGTATATGAATTTTCAATTTAAAGCCATGAGGAATTTTATTTCTTTATATCCCACATAATGGGAATGAGTTTAAAATCACAAATAGATTATTATAACTCAAATATTTAACAGGTACCAAAACCAGGTAAACTCTTATAGGAGTAATGTTTTATTTTTTTACAACTATAAGATTTAGTCAAAAGATGAAAGAATGCTTATTTCCTCAGTAAATAGTTTTCCTTTTATTTTTTCTTGAAACACTCATTTTCCTCTATGCTGAGAAAAGTGGCTAGAAAATATACTGTTATTTTGCCCTTTGCACTGTGTCATGGATGAAGAAGCGCTGTGATTTTTTCTTAGCTTTAACTACTAGGCCATAGCATCAGAGGTTGGTTGTTGCTGTTTTGTGCCAAATAAGGGATATTGTATATTCACAGGGCTGAATCATTACTGCTTCTTCTCTGTGTTGTAGTACCCCACAAAATCTTTAGTTATTTCTTTTCAGTAAAACATGGATAAGCTTTGGTTTTCCTTTTTTGCTTGTCCTAGGAATCCTATTTTTTACATCTTTCCTACCTAGGCTAAGATAATATAGTTTTACAAGCATGTGTAAATTATCTATTAGCCACAGAAACATATCAGGCTACATACACATGTGATTATGAATTTATGCCAATTTATGATGAATTTAAATTATTGATAGAAACGCTATTTACAGACAATGACAAGCATAACAGAAATAATTCTGATAACATCAACTGATATTTGCAGAGTTACAAACATTTTCTGATTTTCACTTGATAGGCAAGAACCTTAGCAATGATCATACGTGACCTGATCCATAGAAATGACATCTTGTTTTTATTTATTCCAAGATTATAAGAAGTTCCATGAAAAAAATGTTTACAGATGACAAACTGACAATCCTGAAGACTGTTTTTGTTAGTTACATTGTAGTTACCTCACTATCAGCAGCTACAAGAGCTTTCCCATTGCCTTACTCAAGTACCTCACTAGGGAGCTAGAATGACCATTCTTAGTTATTTAAGAGTGTTCCAGTCTCTAACCCACTTCTGTCCCTCGTGTATATGGTGTATATGATTTTGCTAGCACATAGATATAGTGATATCTGTTGCAAATAAATTTTAAAGCGTGTAACTGAGCAAATAGTTAAGTTTGTTCATGTAACTGAGCAAATAGTTAACTTTGTCCATAGTAGGTAAACCTTATAGCAATTATTACAGTCAAACTGGATGGAAATAAATTTAAATATTATTTTTTATCAACTACCCTTCGTATATAGTTTATTCAACAAGTTCTTGTTAAGCTCACTGGGATGAGAAAGGAGCTGCAAGCCCTCTCAGAATCAGCTAGTGTGTTAGTAAACTTACCTTTCTTTGTTTCAGCTTCATGTTGAACGAACTTACTGGCTTTGGTTTCTATTGCTGATTCGTCTGCACTGCAAAATATTTCCAAAATGAAAGCAATAGCAGTGCTACCTTGTGATGATTTTGTAGTAATAGTTCATGAAACAAAGGTTTTTTGTAAGTTAAACTACAAACAGCTCCTGGTATGCAGGCAATGACAATACTACAGCCATATAGATTTTTATGGATTTTTACAGGAACAGGCATTCACATCCCCCCTGTAGTGGTTGAAACCTCCTTACTTGATGATGGGCAGTTTTATGGTGCTATAGTGAACCCGGTACCTGGAGTGGGGAAGGGAGGGGGAAAAACCAGGGTGTTTTCAGCAGCTAACTTGAAGTATCTAATTCAGGAACTTGCTTCCCCATATAGTAGGGAGTAGTCCACTGTGACTGGGACTGAATTTGTTGTACGTGATTATTAATCACCAAGAATATGACCAGTTTTCCATTATTTGGGGCAACAGAAAATGTAATAGGACACCCTGACAACAGAAGAGCTTCCATAAAAAGGTAATAGTGCAAGTACAGGTACAGAAGCACAGCACTGGGTTGTGTCTTCAGCCCTCTTATTTCAGCTCAGAAAGAGCTGGAGTACCTCCAGATCATTCTCCCTATGAGGACTGGAACAAAGTTACAATGGATGTTTTGATTTGCCATATGAAATATTTCTGCCGTCACCTAGTCCTTTACCTCCAAAAGAGTCTGTCCAACCTACCATAGGTATGGTCTGCTCCCCAGCAGAAACACCTTTCTAGTTGTCACTTCTAAATCTAGCATACAGGCCTTCAGCTCCTGAGAACTGATGGCATATCCCACTTTGAAATGTCCCTTACCACGTCATGTCTTTTCCTGTAACCCAGCAGAACTCCCACTAAGCTTTGGGCCCACAGAGACCAGGGTCCCAAAACCTTATACTCCTAGAGCAAGCTCATAACCCAGCTCAAACCATCTGTCAGGGAGCCCTATCACACCCTTCAGAGAACTTGTCCCCTTCCAATCTAACTAATCCAAGGAGCCTGTTCCCTAAACCACAACCTGATCTCAGCCAAACAGAACAACCTTATTTTATGATACCTTATCTAGAAGCTATTTCTAACCCATCATAGACTTTTCCTTAAACCTACAGCCTTTCTCAGAGTGCTCCGAGCTCAACACAGGTGAGAAAGATCTAAATCCTAATGCCCCAGCTGCTGCTGTGTCCGTGTGTTACTGGCTGGCTTCAGAGGCAGCTTGGCTACCTCTCCTTCCTTTTCTCTCTGCATGATTAGTGTATTGGGTAGCTTTGTTTAATGTTTTCTAGAAGATAGGCTTAGTCTTCGGTTGCTTTTTCAGAATTCCTGATCTACTCAATGGGATCTCCAAAGGACGGATTGTAGAAACAGGAGTCTTCCCTGAATGACTAATGTAGGTTAGTTTGATACAAAACTGTGCAATGTGATGTCTCAGTTTTCTTCAGAAGGCAGTAAATTATATTGTGTGTGAAAGGAAAATTCTCGCTGTGAGAGCGATGTGTTACGTGACTGACCTCTTTAAAAAGAACTAAACTAGTATCACCTAGCTGTTACTGTGCTTCTTGTTAGATCTCAGCATCGTTACTCTGATGGTGAAATGTAGGCAAAATGATCAAAATTGTTTTCCAAGAGGTTTAGTTTGTAAGTATGTTACAAGAAGTTGTTCTCTAATGGCTGGTATTCACAGAAGATAAAAAGTGGATTTTAGTATTACTTATACATGCTTTGTAAAGCTATTCAAAAATCCCTTGTTAATTTCAATTTTGCATGTAAATGTTCAGGTACTTTTTTGTAATATTCTTTTTATAGAATAGAACATAGAAGATATTATTACTAAGTTTACAGTACTTTTATGTTTTATGTTTTTTCTTAATTTGCAACTAAATTAATATGTTTTATTATTAACAGTATTTCCTTCAAGAATGTAGTCCCTTTTTTGTTTCAAATAATTCAAATGTTAGGACTGTTCAAAATTCCTTTGTAGTTAAAATTCAAAGTTTAAAACTTTAATAGTTGCATTTAAATGATTTTTGAGGTTTGCTGGCTATTTTATCCTACTGTAAAAATACCTTCTTCAGTGATACTGAGTGTTGATCAAGCTGTATCAGCCCTGGAAGAAAATAGACCTCTCTGGGCACATCTTTTCTGTTCCTCTGCTGTGACTTCTTACAAGTTTTCCTCTAAACTGTAGTGAAAACACAACCATATAGTTTGCTCTAAAAGCAGTACAATTGATACTTTAACAGCTATTTGCCAGGGAGCGCTAGCAGAGTCTGAAGTCCAAAGCAGGGCTGAAGTTATGGAATTTAAAAACATTTTACAAGAACGTATTCATTGGAACTTGGCTTGTATGTTAGCTGTAACAGGAGTATTGTATGCAATTTGGCAGAGTATAAATCTTCTGGACTCCAATTTTGGCATGATCTAATTCAAATTGAGCCTTGTTTTGTAACGTAACAGCTACTAAAAATGCATGTGCTGTTTAGTTGAGTGACAAGAGATGCAAGGATTGCTACCTACAAGTAAATCTTAGGCATGTTTACTGTATTCCCTGGAGAGAGTTTAACTATACAGTAACTTTTAAAAAGAATTTGATTGTTTTTTCTAATACGTGGTAGAAATTCTGGTCTGCTTATGAAATGATTTCAGAGTGTTCACTTTTCAACTTCAGTATCTGAATGAATTCTGGAAAATGAAAATACTTGGAGATGTTCAAAAAGGGCAATGTACCATACTCACCTATCTAACGTGGTGAAAAGTGAAGAAAATGATATTAAACTATGTTATAGGTGGGACAAGTGAAGGGACTGACTGTGATGTTTTATAAAAGCTCAGTCACAAAGCCTAGTAATTTCTCATGAAATTTCCATTTCTCTATTTAGCCATGGAAGCCTGCAGCTAGTACTGTTGAGATACTAATGAAATTGATGGGAAGGAACCCTTTTAAAGTAGATTCAGATAGGAAAAATCCCACTTTCATTTGTAACAAGTGAAATACACAGGGCCTGAAAATAAGAGTTATATTGCTAATTTAGAATCATTTTCTCCTCTTCTAAAAAGCCAACGTTTTAGTCTTAACTTTCAGTGACAACTGCCCCTACTATATGAACAAATTTAAACTAGGATTGCATTTGTACTTGCAGTGTCATTCTCCCTTATTCAGTTATAATCTAGAATATTATTGATCTACTGCTAGTAACATGCTTTGGGGTGATTCAGACTCTCCTCAGCTTCCAGGGAACATACACCTTGGAGTAAAATGTAGAAGAGCTGTGCATTTGTATGGACAGGGTGGACCAAAGGATGTCTTCTGGGTGTGGGGTGTCCTGAGATAATGAAGTTTATATATAGTCAGAAAAACTCATGTGACAATCCTTACCAATTTGGTAGCCAAAGCAAAAACCCTAATGTACCCCGTTAGTAGCTATGGAAAATAAGAATCACTGCTTGCAAGGTCATGTCTTCCATGAGAGCATTAAAGTGTTTCTAGCGCGTTTCCAGTTTTCCAGACATTTGTGAGGCAATACACATTTGAATGCAGATGTGCTGCCTTTAAGTTCAGTAATGAATAGATCTTTTGTTTCCCATCTTGTATAAAGGTGCAAAGTCCAGATGTGGACATAACTGCTACTAATATTCTGGAGGGATGAGTTGGGGTTTTTTTTTTGTTGTTTGTTTGTTTTTTTCTTAAATCAAACTTAGAATTGGCAGTGGTGTTAGAAATTATTTGGCAATTCACATGTAGAGTTGCCTAAGTGATGATTGCCTTTTACACTGATGTTCTGTAAGAAAGATAGCTTTTGGGTTTTAGGTAGAAGGAGGTTTGGAGATGAGTAACTGAAAGCCGAAAGACAGTGAAGGGTAGCTGAGTGTGTTGGCTAGCATAATCATAGTGAAGTATACAACTGGACTAATTTATTTAAAGTGTTTATATTAATGAAACCCTGGTAAAATCACCTTAATCTTGTAATCCAGTGTTGCTTGCTCTGCATAGTATTTAGTCCACTTTTAAAAGGCTGTGTATATCTCATATGCTAGTGATAACATAATAGGAGCACATGGAAATCCTATAACGATTGGAGAAAAAAACCTCTCATGAGAAGCAAAACAGATGCAAAGCTATAACCTTGCACCTGGAAATCTTTCACACGGCAGTTCTGTGCATTCCCAGCCACCCCATAAGGACAGAAATAAACACAAGCAGCTGATAATGTGATTGTGAGGAATGTGTTGACCATGATGATGACAGGGTGATACATTTACCCTAGAGAGCGAAGTGCACCTGTGAAGTATTAGACTGTGCTTTTTTACTAGGACATCATTTTAGAAATATTTAAGAGTAAGCTACAGGATGGAAGGAGAGGGCAGTTAGAAGAGGCTGGGAAGAGGTTAATGGTAGACATTTGGGGAAAAGCAGTGTGCTTTCAGAACAATCTATTGCGGAGCTTTGGAAGCTTATTCCATTCTCATTAAGAATAGATCCTATGCAGACAAACCTCTACCAATGCAACCAATTAAATACATTGGAATTCGTAAGCAAGGGGAGAAAACTCATGGTTTATATTCTAGATGCATAATTCAACATGTAATTAGTGATGTATACTTGAGAAAGTAAAAGGGAATTTTTCAGAAAGCTGATTTGGTTGTACTGACTGTGTATTTCTAATCTATGTTTTATGTTAACACACCAAGTGGTACAGAAAGCATTACATGCATCAAAATTGAAATTACTGTTAGTTTATATCATCTGGGTTTCCAGAATTCTTGGAATGTTATCTCCAGTACTCACAAATAAGTAATGTTTGTGATAATACTTAAAGAAAACTCTGCATGTTAGTATTGCTGTTTCCAAGTGATCCCTTTCCATTTTGGGGTTCCCCTGTGGGATGAAAGAAATAAGATATGCTTGCGGGTTGGTTTGTTGTTTGGGGTTTAATGTGGGTTTTGGTGGGTTTTTTTTGGGGGGTGGGGGTACTGTTTAATGTAGCCTTATGGAAAACTTGGCAAACCTTAAGCTGGCTTGTAAGGGACACATGTGGATCAGGGTGTTTTGTAGGGAAGGTTCTTCTCAGTTAGCTGCTGTTGTGTCTGGGAGATGCTGAAATACATTGGTCAGTTTACCTACTCCAGCATTTTGTTGAAACTTGATGAAAATGTGTAATCTTGTACAAAGGCTGATAAAAAGAATATAATACCATCTGTATAAAATAGGGAGTATGTTTTGTGCAGGCTTATGAACAGATGCTAGCTGACATGTTTTAGCCAGAAACTATGAAATTAATGATAAGGTTTCCTGGGAAAAACACTCTGTAAGTATTTGAGGAAAACAGTTCTGAGCTTAAAATGTCCTCACAGTCAGTTGGATAAGGACTGATTTGGCTTGCCACCAAGGAGAAGTAGATTCTTCACTGGCAACACCTGAAAGGAAAGGCAAATGCTGAATAGAGAGTTTAATGGTGAAGCAAATAGCTGTAGGGAGCTCAGAGCCAGGTTTTCTAGTGTGAAGAAAGTGACAGAGGATACCAGGAGGCAGAAACAGTAGAACACCTGGATGTAGAATACAGTTTTTGAGATGATAGATTAAATTTTCTTAATCTTTCTGTTGGAATCAACCTTAGGAAGAAAAAAAAAAAAAGCCTGGAAAATGAGTTAATATTTTGGCACTGTCCAACATTACTTTGCTAGTGAAGTGGAGGAAATCAATATTAAATATATTTAGGAGTACATTATGCTGAGTTATGCTGACCTCATTAAATATATCACTCACAAATGGCTACAGTACAATCAGTAGCAGGACAAAATTTGAATCATAGTCTGCTGAAGCTGACTTTTATGGCAAAGACATGAAGTAGGTTCTTCAGGACAGGGCTGGGTGAAGTTTATCTGAGATTCTGAAGCTGGTTAGCCAGAAGATTAGCTGCTGGGAAATAAAACTAATTGAAATCTCAGTGCACCAGGAGCATAGTAAATGTCAGACTTCCCAAGCAGCCCTCAGAAATGCTAAAATGGGTCTGGTCACACGCTTCAAAATGGAAGGGAAATTCAGTGGAAAGGCTTTCTGGGACTTAACCTGCCTTGTGCTTCAGGGTAGGGGATGGTCTGGCTCCAGGTGATGCCTGGGGACACTGGACACTGCTGCCAGCAAGCTTTACAGCCTTCTGCAGAACTGAAAGCTGCCTTGCTGCTTGCTGAGAAGGCAGCCTTCTGTGGCTCCGAGTAATACCGTGAATGTGTTTAAAAGGAGGAAAACAAGAAGAAAGAGGTAAGGGACTAGTACAACTAAGAGTCCTAAATGGAATGAAAAAAATATGTTTTTCAGACTCGGTACTTGATTTTTGTGTTTATTAATTGAAAACTGCACTAAGTGGGTGTGGATGGTCTTTAGAAATGGAATGCTACTACTGATACAGGAATGTATTGGTTCCGAGTACAACATGCCAGAGGAATCTGGGTTTAGGATAGAAAGAAATGCTTACTGATGTATGCAAATTCTAAAGAGAGGAGACTGAGACCAGAAACTTCAGAAAAGGGTATTTTACTACCTTTAAGAATAACTATGTTCAGCACCTGCGAAAGATCTTTTAAGTCATGTGTCACCTCTGTCTACCTTGTACCATTCTTTCTGCAGCAGCACCCAGTTATAGTAAGAGTCTATTTAAGTCAATTTACATAGCTCAATTAGGCATACACTGCTTTCATACTAGTAACACTTCTACACAACTTGTGGTTTTCTTTATTATTTAGTAATTTTTGGATTTTTTTAATGGTGTTTGAAGTTGAGGCATCTGAAAAAGCCAGTTTGCCTGCCTGGAGTAAGATTTGCCCTAGGATAATAACCAAGTGGTAATCTATGAGGTTACTGTCAGCTGAGGGCAAAACTGCAAGTATTTGCAGGCTAGTCAGTCTGCAGTGTCTTGAGTAATCTCATTGAGGGGAATTAAATCCCTTAGAGTATGGAATTCAACAGTAGGCTGGTTTTGCTAAATAGGGCCTGGTAAGATTTCTTGAGTTACTAGGACAGATTCATTTGACAAAGTTTTAAGTTTCTCCTAAACATTTTGAAAAATGTTGCAGTGGGATGTTATAATCATCTAATAGATTAAACCGATTTGAAAGGTGTGTATGTGATAATAAACTAAACATTGCAAGTCTTGTTTCTTTAGGGAATGAGACTAAGTGCGCAGTCACTTGGTGTTTGTCCCTCCCCTAACAACTTTTGAAGATATTAATTTCAACCAAAGCTGACAATGCAGATCAATCTTTAAGCTACTCCACTCGATTTTTATGAGCTTCATGAAAACACAATCCATCTCTCCTACCCAGCTATCTATCAGTGCTCTCATTAGGGAAGTGTGGTAATGTCAGTTCAACCCTCATCAGTTATCAGACAGATAATCTGTAGGTGGCAGCAGTGGTATGAATGCCCTGATTACTTCTGTCAGATAGTGATTTTGTAGGCATGGGAGAATCCAGTTGTGAGTGCTAAAGCTGTAGGAAATCAGTCTTTCCTAATTCTGCTGTCCATATTTCAAATCAGTTTTACTTGAGGCACTGGTATGAAGAAACCATAAAAGTGCTTAATATTTTCTAATGAAGCTATTGGCAGCTAATAAGCTATGCACTTCTACAGGCTCCTTACTAAAAATATTTAAGAACTTGAAGGTAAATGTGAAATTCAATTCCGAAAACATACATTTGGATACTACATCCTTTGTCTATATGAATTCATTAGCATTGATTGATCAATTGCCTTCCAAAAAGGTAATCAAGGGGTAATCTTGTTAAAGATAAATGGACTACTTAGCATGACTCAAAATGTCAGTGGGCCAAATCTTGATCTGAGGGTGGAGAATAACCTTGCGGTTACATTGGGACTGTTAAAATGAGGAAGGCAAGAGGGACTCATTCCAAAAGGAAGTGAGTTTTTGCTAGGTCTCTAAGTCAGAGGAGCCTGCAGCTGGCTGATCCAGCAGCTTTGCTTTAATAGACAATGCAGAAAGGAGAATGTGCAGATGGGGAGAATCGGGCCCATTTTGGTATCATGCAGTAATGAAAGATCAGGTCACTTGAGCTAAAGCTTATAATTTATTCCTGATGGGTTTAGTTTTTAAAATGGAAACGTAAAGTTTTTTGGCAAGTGTTGGAATGAATAATATGGATAATTCCTAATAATGACCATTAATCAGCTTTCAAGAGAGTATTGCAAACTTTACTGTGTTTGAGTATTTCCTAATGGTCAGCTAAAAGGTGATGATACTAAGATGTAAACAGCATTTGGAAAATGTGCTGCTTCTCATTATACTGGCACTTTAAAAAAATAATAGATCTGAATACCAGCTGTATGTTTACTTCATTTCTCTTCTGGAGTATCTTAATTTCCATTTTAACTACCAGATGTAAAATATGGCAAGCTTGAACATGTGTCTGTAAGCACTGGGGACCAGATCTTCAAAGGTTTTTTTTTTATTTCACAATTTTTACTATTATAAACAATAATAAACATTCTTAGCATCTTATTTATTTAAAATTCAGATAGTAATTATGATACAGTCAGGTATCTAGAAACAATGGAAATAATGCTTTGTGAAACATTGGCCCTCTTGCTTCTCTACGTACTCTTCCAGTTTCTGAAGTTACATTGTACCATTTGGTAAAAACAGTATTTTGAACAATGCTCTGAAACTACTGGATTTCCTACATGGCCAGCTGCTAAGGAGAGCAGGCTCTGAAATGGAAGCCCCTGGCTTCTGAGAAAATTTGACTCTGGCATCAAGAGTGACCTGGAACCTCTCTGTGAATACAAAGGACTCAAAAAGATCTTTTTAGTCCTCCTGTTAATGGAGATGGACTTTGTCTGCACGTGACTTCTGCAGACAGATTGTTTGCTTACAGCTCACTTTGTGTTTTCTGTTGCTCGCTTTGTCGCGGGTAGAATATAGACAAGGATTCATACAAAAAACATCTACAGCTAAATTGCTGAGTGCCCAGGATTTCATTCTCTACAAACCTTTAAATATTACTTCAGAGTAATATTTTAAGACAGAGCAATAGAATAAATGGCTTTTCAACTTGCATACAGTGGCAGCTGAAGCTGGCTAAGTTTCTCTTTTGCTCCTAACTTTGTTTGCCTTGAGCTGAGTAAATCTACTCATGTCAGACTGATCTGTTTTATAGGGACAGACTGTGAACCGTTCTGCTAAAACTCTCTCCCAAACAGATGAGAAAATAACTTTAAAATTGTCATTTGAGTTATAAAAACCTAAGGTGCTTTATGACAATTTTATTTCAAGCTGACTTGCAAATTTTTTTGTGTCATTTATGCAAAATTTAAAAATTATTCTGACTTCCACATTTATCAAGGTTTCATGTTTGTTGAACTCTTTTGAGTTGTGGCTTAATGGTACATAATTTTGTATTTTTGAAGTAACGTCTGTGACAAACCAGCTGGGGCTTACAGGTTCATTCTTTAGTAAGTCATCCTGATTGGAGAAATTTCTGCATATGTTATGATGCTACAGTTCATTTCCTCCTTACCTGATATTCCAAGCTTTGTTTTTGAGCCAAGGCAACTCATTGTACACTGATCTGTGAGGATTTCCAAACAATAAGGGAGACTAAACCACCTTACATTTAAAATTATTTTGTAATACACTTGCACATGAAAAAAATATAAGATGACATAAGGGTATTGCAAGGCTTTTTTAAAAACTGCAAGTGGCTTTAGGAATATGCAGATGAGTTCTTTTTTGCAGACTGTTATTCATTACACTTTCATTTCTGTGGTCCAGTTTCTACATTTTAGGTTGTAACTTTTCAGGAAGCTGTAAAACATGTTTACCTAGGAATGAAGTGTTTCACCTGCTTCATTTCTAAACCTCTGTTTTAGTCGGAGGGAGCTCAGGATTGCTTGTCTGTTATATGCTGTCACTTGAAGCATCAAAATTTATGTGGCTGAGGAATTAGTCTGAGTAGGCACAATTCATATAGACTGCAGCTTTGGTTATCCCTGCACAAGGGGTTGGCATAAGGTCAAGTTTTCTCCTTTTGACATGATCTGCAGTGAGCACCAAGTCTATACTGGAGCAAGAGATTTTGTATAAATACTGTAGAACTGCTGAGCTCTGGCTCAGGCCTGTGTTTCAAAGACAAGTTAAATGCATCTAAAGTATCCCCTTTCTTGTGGTGTCCATGCTGAGGGTTCCCTAGTGGTGAACCTATTGTTTGTTCTTTGTGTCTTGACAAGTATTTAGGACATGCATGGCAACAGCAGCAACAGAAGTACAGGGCCTTGGGCTTCAGATCTTGGGCATAGAAAGGTTTTGAGCCTGTATGACAGTCTAAATTACTGAACTATTGAGGAAACAGCTTTTTCTCCTGATACTGTTTTGTTAACTTAATTCTTTCTTGCAAGGAAAGCTCAAGTGCTGTGTTTTGCTCTGTAGTGCTATTTATTTTTTATCCCAAATGTAATTAAAACCAAAAACACTTCTCATGGTCGAGTTAAATCACTTTGTTTTTCTGGTTTGTTTTTTTTTTCACACTGGTAGGCTGTGCAGAAAATCATTTCTTCCAGTGAATGCCCCATGATTTAAAAACAGACCCCTGGTAACTATTCAGGCTGATTAGGTGGTGATCTGCATCAGCTACCACTGCATTAAATGGAAGTGGTTTGCACAAGCACTTCTGATAATCAAACCACTTAGAGTGTCTACCTGAGGGTGCACGTGTTAGGAAGTTCCTTGGCTAGCAAAGACTCTGGTGTCTTGTAAACTAAACCATTTCTTTAGACATTTATGTCTGTATTTTGGCATATAAGTGTAGGCTTAGGCAGTGCAGGTTGAATTTCCACCTTTACTTTTGAAATCTGACCCATAATCACTCCTAAAGCTAGGCGCAGTGCTGCCTGCGTGTTAAAGTGGGGCTTCTGTCAGCAACATAAGCAACACTGCCTGGGATACTCTCTCCATTTGAAAAAAAAAAAAAAAAAAACAAACCAAAAAGAAACAACAAACTGCCCCCTCCCCTCCAACTCAGGAACTTGTTCATGATGTTCAAGGAAATGGATGATGGTATTTTAAAAATAAACAAATTTTAAAAGTAAGTGCTTCTCTACCAGAACTCCATCACAGAATTTGATGAATTGGTCAAGCAGAGAAAGAACTACGGTGCCCATTACAGTACTAATGCCTCATCCCCTGATAAGTAGAACGATATCAAGCACTTACCAAAGAATGGCTTCTCACTGCTTCTGCTAGTATTTTATTTTGTTCTTAAGGTAAAAGCAAGGCCCCAGCTATATGTTGAAGTAGATTTATGCCTGAGAATCTCAACATTTAAGGATAGTGTCACTGTTTACCATTAAAAGCTATTTGCACAATCTCTGTGTACAGACTTTTGTGATGGGTGTGTGTGTATGGGTTTCCTTGTTGTGTGTGGCTGGGTGAATATTATGTTGTTCAGCCTGTGACTCTGTCATGATCTGCTTACCCTTACCTGTTCCACGTGTTCAGGATCTGGGATATCTGCAGTTGGTGCTGGCAGTCAGTTGAAGATGCAAGGACCAATCCTGAACTTTGAGGGGCAGGTCTAGGCTACCTTAGCTGTATCCTTTAGGGCAGGATTCCTCTGATCTAAAATATAACTTCCAAAGTGTTCTTGTGAGCTGAATGATTGATTTGCACAGAGTGAACAGAGGATGTAGCTTTCAGGTTTTCTCACATGGCCGCTTGCTAACTGTGCCATTTTGTTGCTTCTTGCTGCTAAGACAACTTATACTTTCTTGGTTTTAGGCAAGTGGCTATAACGCGAGGTGTGCCAAAGCATACTGAAGAACTGTTCGGTGATTCTTGTAATTGTTTGATTTGGTGGGTATGATGTTGAAAGTTTTGATGTGGCATGACTTTGTAGGATCAGATATATCTGCAACTAAGTGTTAATGTCTGGTGACGGATCCTTGTTTTTCTTTTATTACTGGGTGTAAGTGGTCGTACTTGGTCCCCATCTTCGTGGTGTGATGGCGTGGCACAATAGAATGAAGTGGCTTTGATTTGTTTCTAGATATGAGTAAAAGGTTGGCTTGTTTGTAGGAATGGCCTAGCAAATTGATTGGGATTCAAGGAATGTGAGTTTTATTAAGGGCTTTTCCAGCATCAAGTATAGTGGCCTTGGCAGGTGAATTAACCTTCTTCTGTAGATTAAAAAGTTGAGACTTGGAGAAGCAAGTAACAATTGCATTCTTTGTGCAGGTTACAAAAATAAATTATTTATAAAATAAATGAAAGTTACTGTCAATATTACTGTAGCATTTCCATCTGAAATTATTCCAGAGAGTTTTTAATGTGAAGATCTAAAACAACTGTCTTTCAGGGCTGCTTCTTGTGCTTTGTGGTGGTAGAGATCCCTTTTTTCTTTCCATCCTCCTTCTGTCGCTTCACTGCCACCACCCAAAAAATTAGGATTGCGGTGGCTCTTAGTTCTGATCTTCCAGCTGACAGGAGGTACACCAGGTTTTTTTTTCACCTGTGACCAGGGTGCTTTTGTTCATGCATGTGTATGTGCTTCTCTGACCAATGGTCTCTTTTTTTTTTTTTTTTTTTTTTTTTTCTTTTTTTCTGAAGTGACCTCTGCAGCGCATGAGGTTTATGGCAATGTGTACTTTCATTATGTATCTGTGTTACTATGCAAGCTCACTGCATCTCTGTCAGAGGAAGAACAGCTTCTCAGAACAAGCCTACAGTATTATCTTTGAACATATGTTCTCTATTAAGTGAGATGAGGAAAGTCACTTAGTTTTCCTTCCATTTGGAGGTTAAAATGGAGGGCTTGTCTAAAAACAGATTGTAGTAAATTGGAGCTTTATTTGAACAGTATGTCAACATTATTAACTTTAAAATATATACTAAATTGATAGGTTTCCTTTAATTACCTCATCTTGAAAGCTGTTCTCGACAAACAAGCAAACAGTTCAAAAGTGATTTAATCTGCCTGAAAATGAGAAAATCAGAGCACTACTTTTCTAAATATGACTTTTGTTACAATGAATACTAGATAAACTATGTAATGTATTTGGCTCATTCTACTTCTTCCTGTTCAGAAGTAATAACAAATTTTAAAAATGTTTATGTCCAGGTTGTAGGGTTATTTTGCAGATGTGCAAATGTTGGCCTATACTTTGGGCATAGACAGCTTACTGGGTTGCAGAGGGGCTAACTTTTTCTATGACCAGTTTGAAACAAGTTAAGTGACTGGGTTCCTGGAACACATGGTGTCACTGACTGATGTTTAAGATGGCTGTGTGATTGCTTCATGTATGAAATGCATTATACAAATATCTATGAGATTTCCTTGCTTTTAGACATTATTCTGAAGATTTTAATGATGTTGTATATGCCAGGAAAGCCAATTTGCTTTAGCATGCCACATAATCATAGACATTTCAGCAGTATTCACTCAGCACTACTTATGTATGTGCTACCCTTTCAGACTGAAGAGCCCAAATTAGGGGCCTTCTAGATTACCCTATTGCAGAGGAGAAACTGGGGATTTCTAGGGAAACTGAGCTGCTTTAGTACAGTTAATGAGAAACATGTGCCAAGTCTGACTTTCTTCAACACAGCACGTAAACAGAGACAGTTTCACAATTTGGAGCTTAAGACTCTTTCAATAAATAACTTGTTTTAAGAATCCACTTGTTCTTGACCAGAATGGGCCGGTAATTCAGGCATGGTTTTCTTCTTAATGTTGCTCCTAAGCTGTTTCCTTCCAGGTGAAACTTTGTGTAAAGGTTCGTATCCACATCAAAACTCAATAGCAAAGCTCATCTGCCTTTGTTTTAGGAAGAAGTGCTGCCTTAATAATAGGAATTGATGATCTTCCCGACCTAGTGGAGAGTGGTTCTTGAGTCCACCTTTTCAGCTCTTGACAGAGTGTGAAAGAAACGTGACATTTTTAGGTCTTCCAAACTACTCATTGTCACCCTTTTCAGTGACTATATGCAGAATAATTAGCATCCAGAAGCGGTGCTTTCTGACAAAATGAATAGGGGATGTTAGAGTTCCTCTAGGCAACCGCTAGCTGTCTGGTAAAGGAGCCATGCAAAATTACCATTCTTTGCCCTTGTACTTCAAAAAATAAGTAAGAAATAGCAGATCTTGACCTACATTAAATTTTTTTTCTGAGTAGCTTTGGTAGTGGTTGATAAATCAGTTTTCTGTTAAATATTATGTTGAGTTTATTGTTGAATCTGCACCCTATTGTTAAACGGACAGCTTTATTGTTATACAAATTATTTTGTATATGTCGGTGAATCTAGCTGAGATTCCTAAGCATTTATGCAAAGAAATCAAGTGATGGTGCAGCATGTAATCCTGATTTGTCATGTAAGGTACAGATGCTTTTTTCAGTAGAAGAGACTGCAACAGCGTTTTCTTCATAAATTGTGACTGTAGACATGGTATGAGTAACCTTCATTACTACAGCTGAAGGTATGGTGGTTCTGAGGTGTAATTTGGCTTACTATATTGTTCACATATCTGAAGGTGGTCTGCTCCCTTGTCAGTGTTTCTCTACACTCTCATGCTGAATTGACTAGTACTCGTTTTTAGCCATCATTCTGAGTCCCTCATCTCTGGGTTATGTTTCTCTTGACGCCCACTATAAGTACTAAGGCAAAGCATAATACCAGACTGTCCCAGTTGGTCACTTCTCCATTAAGTTTAATCTTGTACTTCCCATCCTTTCTACTATGTCTAGTTGTTTTTGTATGTACATCCTGTATTTATGCAAGTATGTCCACATTTGTGGTTTGCTGTTTTATTATGCATAATTTCCAAAATTATCCTCAGAAACTACAAAACTTGCAATTGCAAAAGCTTTTTCCGTTGGAAAAAAGTTTTGTAATTGAAGTTTTGCAGTTTCTTGCTGTCCTTATAAAACTGTGATTGGTAATTGTCATTGGGGGATAGTAGTTTGTTAGTTTGTCACAGAGGGGCTTGGGATACTACTAAAAAAACTAGTATTTTTTATTTATTTATTTATTTTGAAATTAGGTAAAAATAGCCTGGTTAGTGGAAGGCCTGCCCTGGGCTCATCTAGTAGTCACTGACTGTGTGTAACTGGTCTGATAATGTGCTGAACACGTTTAGGGTGCCTCAATTGCTGAATAGGGGCTTGTTTAGAGGTTATAGTTGTGTGAACATGAACAGAAGAAAATTCTTCAAAATGCCTCTGCATTTTTTGTGGTACTGTATTCAAGAAAAACAAGTATGCTTAGAAATCCTGAGAATCTCTGAGCCAAATGTCAGTGGAAAAGAATTTGCATAAGTTGGGACATCTTCCTTACCTTTAAAGGTGATGGCTTAGAACTGTTTTGGGATCTAGAAGGTGCAAAATTTGGACTAGACAGCATTAAACAAGTGACACATCATAGACAATAATTCAGTACTGTGTATCAGGATGTTGTCTTTTCAATAGGAAGCCATAAACCCCAACAGTTGTACTCACCTCTCCTTCCCATATGCTCACAGTACATGTGAGTATCTTTTCATCTTGCCAATTATTTTTCACCCTAGTGGGCTGGCTACTCATCTTCAGTACTTCCTTGTTAGTTTATGTGATGCTTTAGTTTGTGTTGTCCTATGTTTTATGTGGCAGCTTGTCATTAAAAGATCCCAGCAATTATCGCTCCATACTACCAGCCTCTGCTCTATGGCCAAATTGTAGTTGAGTGAATTGAGTGGTTACAGTCTCCTTAGCTGTGAAATGTGAAGGAACTGGGGGGCATCAAGCTTTTTCTCTTGCTTTTTCTATGATTATTTTGTAGCACTGCTATGCCTCCCTCAAAAGTTTCCATTCTGTATCCAAGGTTTACCTCTTCCCTTGCTGAAAGTATGGAGAGTAAAACAGAGGTTGAATTAACTGCTTATGTTTACTTATTTTCCCCTCTTAAGATGTATTGTTGATAGCTTCATGCTACATACCACGTGAAAATACTGATTTGTATCTCAAAGAGCTTATTATGCTCCTTTTGTAGAAATTATTTATTCAGAAATCCTTATGTTCTTGCTGAAGTTTCTGTGTCTGCCTTTCTCTGTGTTCTGGAAGTCAATTGGTAAATGGACCAAGTAAATTACAAGTACAAGCAGGACTGAAACTATCAAAGCCTTTGTAACTTTAAGTGTGTAGAGCTGTAACGAATGTAAAAGTGTTTTGTGACATAAAGAGATGCAAAAAGAAGGCTCATTTTATGATACAGGCCGTATCATGGCTTTATAAAAAACACTTGCACGTGCGTTTACTTTCCAGGCAACAGGGCTGTTGCTAGAGGCCACCTGATTAAAAGCCTTCATCCTGCCATTCCCAGTATTGGGATAAATCATGGAGCAGTGTTTGCATGGCTCAGTGTGTTTCATGTCATGTATCCTCACATGCACACGTTTTTCATCATTTATTGCTAATAGCGGGTACGTGTTAAAGTTTTCGATGCATTTTTTGTGGCATTTTGTATGTTTAAACTCTACAAATGTAGAATGGGAATGATCGTGTATTTTGTCTGAGGGAAATGGAACTGATCCTTGGGATACTTTTTGGTTTGTCTTCTCTGCCTATGCAACAGCCTTTTGTTGTTCTAGAAAAAGGCAGACACCTTCCACCAGCTAAACTTCTTCCCTTGCGTTTTTGGATTAGTAGTGCAAGCAGAGGGTTTATGTCAAGTGTATTGTGTTTGCGTGGCAAGTTTTGGTAGCAGAGGGGTATAGGGTGAGAAGCTGCCAGAAGCTTCCCCCATGTGCCAGCAGAGCCGATGCCGGCCGGCGCTGAGGCAGCCCCACCGCTTGCTGAGGCCGAGCCCAGCAGTGACAGTGGCAGCACCTCTGGGGTAGTGTATTTAGGAAGAGGAAAAAGTTACTGTGCAACAGCAGTTGCAGCCGGAGAGAGGAGTGAGACTGTGAGAGCAGCAGCCCCGCAGCCCCCGGGCGGGTGCAGGAGGCCGAGGGGCTCCAGGCCCTGAGCAGATCCCCCCGGCAGCCCCTGGTGCAGCCCCCGGCGGGGCAGGCTGTGCCCCTCAGCCCCGGGGGGCAGATGCCCCCCGCAGCCCCGGGACCCCAGGGGGTGGCCGAGGGGGCTGTGACCCGTGGGCAGCCCGCGCTGAGGCAGCTCCTGGCACGCTGCGCCCCGCTGGGGGACCCGCCTGGGGCAGCCTGTGAGGAGCTGCAGCCCCGGGGAAGGGGCGCGTCAGAGAAGACCCCGGGGAACTGTCTGCCGTGGGGGAACAGAGATTTAAGAGAGGATTTTAATGAGTTGATGCCTTTCGGAATAGGAAGCAAACCAGAAAACTTCTAACTGCTCTTAAAGGGTGGGGAAAGACTGACGGCCAATTAATGGTTTTCTTCAGCCTTCACTTACATGACTATATTAGTCAAAACCAAAGTTACCCTTCTTCAGGGTAACAGGAATGAGCACTTCTGTAAGTGTCCCATACCCCCAATATGCTTTCACTCTTCTTCCCTAAGTAGTCTTCCGGCAAAACTGACTCAATTTTGTGTGGCGGTTTTATTTATCTTGTGACAGAAAATGGTTTCGCTGGGGTGTGTGTGTATGTGGGGTGGTGGTGTTCCATTTTGTTTCCCCATACCACCACCCAGGTCTAGTAGGAACTGTTCCTGATTTGACCAAGAACTTCACAGCTGCTGCTCTTCTTCCTAGTGTGTTCAAAGTAATTTGTGAAGGGTTTTAACTTAATGCAATTAAGGAAGATACCCTAAGCTCTAGAGGTTAAAAAAAAAAAAAAAAAAGAAGAAGGTTCTGATAATGGCAGTCTAAATGAATGAATGAACACATGCTTGCACTTCTCATTGAAATAAATCTCAAAGCTCTAAAAAAGGGACAATTCAAAATTTGTTTAAATTCCTGATTTCCAAAGAGAAACTTATGTGTTTTATAAATAAGGCTTTGTTACAGAACAGCTGAACTGTCCTTGTGAACTGTTTCTGGCATCCTTTAGAATTTTATTCTAAATTGCGAGCTTTTTCCTCTAGGGTTTGAACAAGAAAGAAAATGGTATATGAGCAAACCAGCAGCACATCTAGGATGAATCCATAGAGAGTAGTAGGCCTAGAGTTAATGGCTTGCAATTCTTCCAAATACAGTACTCCCAGTATGAACTACATTTAAAAAACACAATCTGATTTTAGTAAATGCTGTAGCACTGTATGTAGCTGGAAAGGTTGTGTTGTGCTGTGGGATTAGAATTTAGGATTTTCTTGGATTTTGATGTTTTTCAAAGCTACTTAATTGCCTTCATTAGCTTTTTCTCTCTTCAGTTACTGATTGCTTCCATGGCAGCAGGAACAACATGACAGAGACTGTGTTCTTTTTGCTGCTGCTAGTAGCCTGATTCTGTCCTTAATCATTAAGATGCTTTATTGTTGCAGTTCACGTGTTTTAATAAAAATCTCTTATAGTAAGCAATACACTGTCTAAGATTCTGACTTTCTGTTCTTGTCAGTCCCTTCCTAGGCACAGGGGGGAGGTCGAGGAAGAAGGGTTTAAGTATACATGCAGTCTCATGCAGCAGCATATAAAATGCTGCCAGTTGCAACAGATGTGTCTTACACCTGCTAAGCCCTTGCTAGCAAGCTGGCGTGGCACCCTCTGGCTGTAAAGCAGGCAGGAATACAGTTTGATCACATTCTAATTTCATTTTTAGACATCTCAGGTTTTATGGGAGATGTTTACTAAGTCAATCTCCTGATCAAACTGAGCATTCTGTCATGTTTGCAGAATGAAAGTCTCTGGTATCCAGGCTTGTGGCATGAAAGACAAAACCTGTATCAATGTAAATGCTTCAGATACTCTACATATGGAAGCTATGGGGATTCTATATGTATGTCTTCATACATATGCATGTATGTGCTCACCTCTCCCCGGGAGAGTAAGAAGTGTTCTGCTTTGTAACATTTTTTTCTCATTAGGTTTCAAAGTATTTGTTTGAAAAAGCGTGGTAAAAGTTGAAAACACCTTCTTCAGTTGTATTCAAAAGTGCAATATCATCACTAGATCACCTACATACTGGAAGGAGAGAGGAAAATGGACAAGATTAAGTATGGATAGGTCTGCGAGAATAATGTGGAAAGGTGGAGGGAAGCACTCGCATGTGAAATGATCTGACTAGATATCTTTGGATCATCTAATTTTGCAGAAAATTTTTTTTTATAGTTTCACACTTCTGGCATTTTCCTTTATCTTTCAAACTGTTTTAATTCCTCTCACAAAGTGAAGTTTCTTATTAGATGGAGTGACTTTTAATTAATGCTTGTCTTTTGTGAAAGCAGCCTGAGGTGTACTGCAAAAACGTACCAGGCTCATTGGATTCAGCAGACCTACCGTGTGACCAGCTGCCAAAATTTTGACTATGGAGTCAAAGTGAAAGGCTTATAATCAATTTAGAAAGGTATATAGCTGGGCAGAGAGAAAAGTGCTTCAATTTTAATTTTTAGGTACTGGTTTGAAGGACACAGAGAAGATTCACGTGAAGGGAATTGATTTTGTTTCCCTCTTCTAAACCTAAGGGAGCTGAGTTTAACACTGTTGAAGGATTTTCGGCGAGATGTTCACGCAGCTCTGGTGGTGACAGTATCTTGGCTTCAGTTCTGAATTTTGTTCTAAATTTAGGATTCCTCTTTGCCTCTCTCTTGGAAATGTAGTTGTTCCCTTCCCTGCTTGGTATCAATAACAGTCTGCCTCCCTTTTAGCATTATTACTGCACTCAATACTTCCACAGTGTGTGAATCTCTTTATATCTTCTGTGACTATCACCATGTTGCGGACATACATTATTTTGGCTTTCACAGAAGCAATTTACAATAGATGAATAGATGTTGACAGTTCTGGGCAGCCACAGAAAAGTTGTATCGCAACAGACTTAGTTCTGAATCAAAGAAATGTTGTCCTTACTGCCTCCTACATTTCCGAAACTGTTTTGTTTGAGTCATCCATGTTTCCTATCTTTTCTTGGCAAAATGTAAATAAAAATCAAACCAAAACCTATCAGGAGGTCATGCCTGAAGGACAGATTATTATTATTATTTAATTTCTTTCTTCATCAGGTCTCTTGTTAACATGTTGATGTAGCTCCATCAGCACTGCTAGCAGTCCTGTTGTGTGAAATGGCTCATCTGCCATCAAAAATTATGAAGACACAGCAGGCAGCAAGACAATAGATCAGCCAGAGTGTCTACAGATGTTTTTAATCTGATCCTCTGTTATTTATACTGTGTCATAGGTATGCATGTTGTTTTATAGATATATAAAACATGAGAGTTTCCTGTCCTGAGGGGCTTACAACATGCAAGATTGTAAATTAAATCCTGTAAGTTTTCTGGTCGTACTCTTCAGTGCTCAGTGTGTATAGCTTCCAGCAAGTGCAATATGGAATATACCTGCTTCTCGCTAGCTGCATACGTAAGGGAGAGAAACATGTTTAAGTGATGTGCAGTCAATAGTGAGAAAGAGAAAACTGGTAATGGATCTTCAGGGCCTTTAATGCTGATTTAAACCTCTTACCTAGGCCTGAACCATACTTCGTTAAACAAGAGGACTTTCAGAGGTCCAAAGCATGCGTGGTCCCCAGTGAAGACAAGGTATGTGTGTTAGTAAATTGCGTGCTGCAGAGTGGTCCAAAGGCAGCAGTCCCTGCTTATTTCACTCCACAGTATAAGAAATAATTTCTTACAGTCTTGGTCAGCCTAGAGGAACATGGATCTAGGTAACAGGCACTGAGAGGAGTTTGATGCATTTTTGCTACAGCCAAAACATTAATATTTACGAATACTTGAGGAGTTTTTAATCTGACTCATTCAGCCCAAAATCATATAGATAATGTCATAATAAAAGTCCAAAACTAGTATGATGTTGTATTGGTCAATTTCCTCCATGTCTGAAAGCATTTGAATGTTTCTGACTTAACTAAGATCCTGGTTAGCTTTGTAAATTGATCACATGTTCTTTTCTGCATATGACCCAAACATGCATGGCTAATGTATGTTTTTACAGACTTACAGACTGAATTTAGAGGATTTTTTCTGAGAATTCCAATATATGAACAGAGCTGAGTTTTGGTTTTGTAAAGTCAGTTGCTGTAGCAGAGCTCGGAAACATCCTTAGCTTTTCTGTTTCAGCTGTGCATGCATGTGTCTTCATGTTGAGCAGTGCAGAGTGAATTTACAAACTGTGGAGGAAAAGAGAGAAAATGAAATAATTTCCTTACTAAGGAAATAAGATGGCCATTTCAGAAGCCTTTCGGAAGTGTGTTTTAGGGTTGCAAAGTTATAAAGCAATAACTTACTTTTGCTAGCATGTTACAGGTACTGTTCTGGTAGAATCCTTACCTTTGGAATGTGTCTGATGAAAATTTGTGAACTTTGCACTGTAGTCTTCCCACTTTGCGCCATTAAATATTGACTGGAAAATTTGACTGTGAAATTTATTCTTCCTTTAATATAAAGCAAGTTGTATGCTAGGAGTGCAATCTGAGAAGCAATTTTATGGCCTCTAATACTTGGTTAAGAAGTTCTTCACTCCCAACAGATAAGAATAATTTATTTTTCTAATCCTGAATTCTGAACCTAGGAAGTATTGACCTCATTAGCTTACTTTGAGCACAATTCCCATTTTTGCATACGACTTAGGAGTGATTTATGTTGTCTCTATGTGATATAGACCTTGATTTTTTTTTCAGGTAATTTTGATTTGTGGGGTCATAAAAATTGTTGCTTGGTATCTTTGACTATATAAATACTTTCCCCCGCTCTCCCCCCCCCCCAGTTCTGTTTTCCGTCTCCCATGTTATTCCTTATTTGTGAGATTTGAAAACAACTTTAGGACAAAGGGTAAGGCATTCCAAGAGGAAGAAATCTGGAAGTTTAAGGCTCAGAAAAGAGTTAAGTGCGGGTTTTCCTTGCTATGAAATTATTGGGCAGAAGCCAAGCGCATGAGAGCTAGAGAAGAGGAATTGCAGAAGTTGTTTCTGTGTGTTGCAGTCTGGGGGAGGAAAGATGAGTGGAGTTAAAACAGGGCACGACTCCAGGGAGGGAGCCTTTTATGACAGCTTTCTGGGAGAGTGAAAACTAGGAGAAAAGATGGCCAAAAGAATGTGCATGAAACATGTTTGTTTTACTTAGCTCAGACTGCTGCTTAAAAATTTTAAACTAGGTTAATTAGCACTTGCAAAATGCTGTTTTAATATGCTGAATTGCTTCCTGTCTTTGGGCTAGTTCATTTAGAATTAGCCAGTTTCAGGCTGATACTGCCAAGTTTCTAGCCTCGACCAAGAAACTGCATTAATAGGCTCATACCCATTTAAAACACCCCTGTGCCCCCTATCCAAAACTCAATGTGCGCTTCCGATTTTCACTTCCTTATTTCACATTACAACAGGCACAGTGAAAAGTGACAAGATTCCCTGGAGATGTGGAATGACTTCCACACAAAGCCCAGCTGATTAACCTGGCCTGTGAAAAGCTGTGGGGCTGTGAAAAGCATGATTGTGAAGAGGACATGAGAGAGGACTGTGAAACCCTGGTTGACATGGAAAAGGTGACTAGGGAACAGGTAACCATGCTTTCTCATAATGCAAGGATAGGAGGAGTCTCAAATGATACTGATCAGGTGTAGAATGGAAACATACAAGAAAGAAAACAGTTCTGGGGAACTTATTGTCGTATGGTAATACGAATGCCTTTAGGTGTGCTTGGGTTCAGAAATGATGAGACAAATGAAAGCCCATGTGTGCCTTCTGAAGGCAAAGATGTCGTCTGTGGCTCAGAAAGTTCCTGAAAAACAGGGGAGTATGCTGGTGTGGTATCACTTCATGGTTGCCCTGCTCTTGTGCTCTTTCTCCACACATCTGCTACTGGCTGTTGTCGCAGAAACTGGCTCAGTGTGGCCATTCATATGGAACAGCAGGTCATATGCAGTAAGTACATGAAATAATCACTTTGGGACAGTATAGATTTACTTTTGGAATCTCTTAAAGTTTGTAAATACTTTGGATGCTATTTGAAGTCAGTTGAATAACAAAGTGGTTTTGCCTCTTTTTCTCATAGCTGTCCTTTTAAGCTGTAAGAGTAATTACTAAAATCTAAGGCTATTCAGACAAAATATCATTGCTGAAAAGACGGTTGTGCATTAAAATCTCATGGCACACGTTTGATTTGATGTCTAAGTAAGTTTCAAATATGTATCCAAATGTTAAGATGCTGGCAGAGATTCAAGCAAGCTAATATCAAACTTCAGCTGTTGCTTCAACACACTGGATATCTGTTCTGCCTAATTCATGTTTAGTTCTAAAGCTGTGTTGCCCTGAAGTCTAACTGCAGAGTAGTTGCAGGAAAACCTGTAGTCTTTTTGTTCTAGTGTCTCCCTAACAGCTGATGTTTTGTTGTTGGGGAAAACAGCAGGCACAGTTCCTTAAGTTCAATTTCTTCTTTTTCTTTTTAAAATCTTGGGTTTTGGATTTATATCCATAAGTTTTGAACATAAAATAGGGCCATTGAGTATGTTTTCACCTCTGGACCTGATTTTTTGTTGACATAGACAGTTTACTATACACTGAAGCACTTGACTGTGCCCATGTTTATATTCTGAGATTGGACTCAGATAAAAGTTATTTCTGCAAACGTAAATTATGGTGGGCACACCAAGTAACTTTAGCTACTTAATTTCAGGGGTTACCTTCCTCTTTAGGCTGGTGGTTGTGCCGTGAACCATCTTTCAGAGGAGATTCTTTGGAGTAGGAATGTACTCAAAGAAGTGTCTCACCTACTATAACTTTCAGCGCTTGATGTTAATAGCCTCCCTTCCCTGCTTCCTCCAGTTCTTCCTTCCCTTACCCTGAGGTGGCAGCTGTGAGTGAATATAACCAGGAGAAAATTTGCTCCAAGGGACCTTGACCCTCTGTTTTTCCTTTCTCGCTGCAGTGCTGGCACAGAGAGTTGATTCTTTGAGCAGCAGGAAGACTTACTCTTGGCAATAGTTCTCAGTGGTTAGGTCCTCTGCCATTTGACAAGGTGTGAACTGTCTTTGAAGCTTCTCTTGGGATGGTGTTACTCATAGCCTGCCCCTCCCCTCGATCAGTGGCTTCCCTCTGATAATGGACAAGTTTGACCAAAATTGCTCAAGGGCTGCAGAAGTTATTTGGACTCCTGATATATGTCTATGTGCGCTTCTGCAGGAGTATTACAAAATCTTCCTTTCCTTAAAAATTAAAGTTAAAATCCCAACTAGTAGGAATGTGTATGGCAATTGGACATTTTTAATAATATTCTTGCTACTGTATAAAGTAAAAAAATACACCATTATAGCAGATTGCAATTCTGTACAATAGTTCATCTAACATTAGCATATAGTGCACAGAATTGGAAATGTGTGTGATACAAGTGTTTCTTGTTTTTCTTAGTGGGAGGAGAGGAGAAAAACATCCTAAACCATTTATTAAGTGCAGTAATCTTAAATTATCTGAATTTAAAATTAAAACTCTAGAAGCCAGAAGGAGGGGAGAGAGACTATAAAAGACACAGAACAGCATTTTAAGCATTAGGCATAAAAATGGTGGCACTTGGACATGTCCACGGTGTATAAATATTTGCAGACATGTTTCCACTTCTGGAACTGCAGAGAATGCCTTGACTGAAGGCAACAATAAGGACAAATATAGCTTCAGAAAGCATGTAGTTTACTACCTACCATGGGAAACTTGGGATCAGTAGAGAAAGATAGATATTTCAATTGTATTTTGGAATAGGAAATCCTGTTCTGTGTTAGAGTGCAGTTCAGCGCACTGTGAAATCACACTATCATGATAATCCAGGCTGGTGTTTTGGCTCTACTCTGGTGCAGTCTCCTCTGTCTGTGAGATAGCTGAAGAATTCAAACCAAGTAGCTCCTATCATTTTTTGTGTGTGTTTAAAGAAAACAAGCAATGCTTGCCTTGTGGTTGGTGGCTATAAAGTAAGGAAAAAGATGCAAAATGAATCCTTGGAAACCCAGGGTTTATGAAGTGTCTGCAGTGTTAAATATTCAAACCTATTATCTAAATGCCCATGCCGTTAGCAGGCACGGGAATTTCAGGTAGATGCTGAAGAGGAACATATGTTGTTTGTTTGTTTGTCTGCCTTTAAATGTCAAAATTAAAGAGGAAGAACGTGAATGATTCCAAGAAACCAGAGCACATAAATCTGTTACATAGGATGACTTATGGGTCAGATCCATGTGTCTTCTGAGAGTGACCACTGGTAGATCTGAGGAATGGAGTATAAACCCCAGTACACATGTGAGGGGTGGGGGTGGGGTAAGGGGGTGGGAGGGCGGAGGAGAGGGGTAAAAGTGAAGGAGCAATGAGAGATATGTTCTGTTAAATGTGTGTTTTTATATACATGTATCACGGGAGTCAGGTGTAACCTGCTGTGGGCTTATCTTCATTTTAATAGTATTTGAGGCAGGAATGGAACTGGGGCTTGTGGCCGGGGCACTTACACTTCTTTCTACCGTGTATTTTTCAAGCACTTTAGAGTCACTTCTAGACAGTAGGTGTTTCCTGCAATTAAATTAATGTTTATTGCTTTTTCCTCCTCATTACATATAGTCAGGTTAATTCTGAGGTGATTGCTACCTACACTTGCTTAGCCTGTCACAATGAAAATGCAATAGTAGTAAGCAGAAAAAGAGAAAAAAATTTAATCAATTTACAAGGTGAATGCAGTCTTCCATTAGTTGAAACTATGGGAGCTGTTAAATGCCCACATGTCCTTAGCCAGTGCAGAGTATTCTGTGTCTTTTCAGCTTTTCCCTTTGGAAATATAAAAAATTATACTGGACTTCGTCAATCAATATCTTTCTAGTGAGCATGACAGTTAGAATTGTTATTTCAAGAGACAATGTCTTTTAGCTGTATGCTGTTAATTCTCCTACCCCAAATGACCTCCCAAAGGGGACTTGAAGTTAAGGTGCACATCCATGATTGGAGGATAGACTCTTTAAGAATATTATTTTTAAAAAAGCCATGAGAAATCTATAAGACATAGCAGTCAGGTTTTATTATTAAGGCAACTGTGTTTTCCAAAGTTTCCACAAAAACTTTGATGTTATTTAGTATGTCTGCTAGCACAGACAGGGTTGCAAAATTAAATGCTTGAAGGTTAAAAAGTGACTAGCTGACCTTAAAATGTGATCAGTGTTTGTGTTCTTTTCACAAATTCTGATAAATTGTACTTCTGAACTTTACCTACAGGTATTGTATGCTTTAGGTATACAGTAGATGAATGCTTCCTCCGTGTCAAATCTGGTAGGGCAGCTTTAATTTGTACCCTAATTTTAAGATAAACTTTCTCCAAAATGCACATAAATAAATCTAAGGAAAAACCACCAAGAGTGGGCTGCTTCTGCAGCATGATTGCTGTAATTAAGTAGTAAATTACAAGAAAACCTTTGGTGTTTGATATGAGAGGTGACACTTAGCAGACTGACTATTTTAGTGTATTGCTGTTTTCTAATAGTACGTTCAATTTTCAGTTCAGTAAAGCTGGGTAAGACTCTGGGATGCTAATTTGAGCTGAATATTACTTGAATCGTCAAAGCCATTCTAAAACCAAACCAAGCTCTACAAATGGTTTACTCTTGCTTCTATATGGGACTGGGGGGGGAGAAGTGAGAAAAAACCTATTCACTTAATTATGAATTCATTGTTGTTCTTTTGCATAATTGCATATCAGGATTGAAAGCTTTAATTCATTTGCTAAAGTATGAGGGAAAATAGGCTGCATGTAATTCCCTTAAAGCAGTATGCAGTAAGAATTATCTACCCAAAGAATAATTCTGGGTCTACATTCCACAAACTGACAAAATTCCCAGTGCTGGGTAAGGTGTACAAATCACACTGTCTTTCATGCAGCTTCTTGTGGGGTTCTTTTGTCCGGCTCTACTGTTAAACTTAGTTCTCAAACAAGACAATAAAAAAATTCTCAGAAAACTGCTTCTATGGTTGCCAAAACTAGAACAGTGTGGTTGACTAGCAAATGCTTTGGCTGTCATAAATTTTTCTTTCTGTTCTAAAAATGTTTCATGTTTGTTTCTACCAACATTAGTAATGAAATAACAGGTGAAGGAAAAAATTTCTGTGACTACTGAATGTACTTAAGAGTTTTGCATACCTTTTACCGCTCAGATCTGCTAGCTGAGACATCTGGCAGAAGATAACCTGAAGGGAGACATCTGTGTCACCTTATGCACTGTTATCATAATTGTCATGTGCTTAAATTACATGGTAATTTTTTTCCCATAAACTTTTATGTTACAATGCATGGATGGTTTTGAGGAATGTTTCATAAGTTTCCATAGGAGGAACTGTTTTTGTCCCAGTTGCCTTGCACATGTGATGAATGCTGCCTGTGCCTTCAAAGCACGGATAAATGCTGCAGTAGGGAAAGATGAGGAATAAAAGGAATTTAGATTAACTAAATCAGATGATTAGACCAGCTAATCAGGTATGTAAGTTAATTGAACTGCCTTTATAAAAACTGAGAAAGCAGTTCTCAATCAAGTCACTCTACCAGCAGCAGAACAAATAAACCCAGGTTTCTTACGGAGTTGCCTGAGTAGCTGGAGTTTTTGGTGTCTAGGAAAATGTGATATCCAGCTGAAGCTTTTTTCCAGATAGGACAATTTCAACACCTCTGCTATGCATGCATTTTCTGGTGTCTAGTGAAGCTGCAACACAGCCTTTCTCGCTGTTGAGGTGTTGATACTCTCCCTCCTCAGCTTACTTACCTAAAATCATAATGTTTGATGAAGATTGCTGTCTTTGAGGAAATTAGCCTATTGATTCAGAAATTAGTGGCATGAGAGAGGGAGCACGTAAGGATTATTTCTTTGTGAAACCTTGGCATAAAAAGTTACAAGGTAGCAAAGATCAGTATCAAGATGAAAATTTTGTATGTGGTCTTATATAAGAATTTTGGTTTTACTCCTTTCCTTTATAATGTAAGGAAGACCAAGATGATTAAGGCTGTTTTGGGCTTGGGTTTTTGGTGTGGTTTTTTTTTTTTTTTTTGTACTAGGTTTCTGTTCTGGTCTTTTTCTTTGTAAATGTTGAAATACATTATATACACTGGAAGCAGTAACGTACGCCAGGATGTGCTTATAGTGTGAGAATTGTGTGCTTCCATTCTTTTCATAAGGTTCAGTTCTACAGGTGAGGCTGAGGCCTGTGCAGCCTCTGCTGGATGTTTCAACCAGCACATATACTTCTTAGGAGACAGAGAGTACAGGATGGAGACATGTATCTATATATATAAAGGTAAATGGAAAATTAAACACATAGAAGAGGAAGAAAGGAAAACTACATGAGAAAATGAGTCCCTAAGGTGAAGGGAAAAAGTTGTACCTATGCAATACAGTTACATACGGCAATCTCTGAAGGGTGGGCAAAAGAAGGGAGGTATACCAAATAACTGGTATTCAGATCACAGAAAAAATTGCATTTAAGGCATCCATGCTTTTCTATTTATTTATAGTGTAGCATTCCCTCAATTGTGGTGTTTTTGGTTTGTTTTTTTTTTAAAGTATAAAATTGCCAAAGGTAAAGCTCTAGAAACTGCAAGTAGAAGACTGTTCTGCCTTTGTGGAGTGAGGAACTGTGAAACCTAAAATGGCTTTTCTTTTTGCAAATGTGACATGTGCATTTCTCCTTGTCTGTTGCTTTGGAGAGCTTTCTCCTTACCACTCTTGAGCATTTTCCACTTTTTTAGTAAATACTCAAAGAATCATAATTGAAGTGTGCTACTGAATCAGTCCCAAATCACAACAAAACATACTAAGTCTCTAAGCCAAATCATACCTTCACTTCCAAATGTTTCCCAAAGCACATAGCTCTGAATTAAAATCTGTGCAAACAAACATACAACAAGGAGAGGAAAGGCTGTTGGAAATATCATCTCCTGATTTGTTTAAAGTAAATTAATTAGCATAATACGAAAGATAAGAAGGAATGGCAAGTTCTTCTTTTTTACACTGGAAACAGAATAGAAACTTCCTAAGGAGGAACTTTGTTTCAATTCATGCTGATAATTAACACTCAATTTTTTCTGGTTTTTAGAAACTTATCTCCTCCAGAGTTGCGTTAATCTTTCACTGAAATGTTGCTTCAATGAATCCTTTAAGAAGAAGAAGAAGGAGGAGAGAATAGAAGACACTTGGTGTTTTTTTTTTTTTAGTTATAACGTATCTGGAACAGCAACAATTATGCCACAAAAAATCCCCAAAACTTCAATATCAATAATATGAATAACTGAATGAAAGCATCTCAACACTGCTAAAGTTAATTGTCATATAAGAGCCTAATGTTAGCCAATTCCAATTTCTCCGTCAAGCAGAAACGAAATATGCAGCTTTCTGTGGAAAGAGTATATCAAAACAGCTTAATTTGTCTTGCAGTAGAAAGACCTGACTAGATGTTGATTATGTCAGTCAATGCTAATGTTTCTACTTCTGAAGACTAACTATGAGCAAAAAATGATAGGACAGAACCTTATTCAAAATCCAATTTCCCTTTGTTCTCCCTTCAGTTGTAGGAAGGGATGCTGTGCTGCTGACATATACTAGATTTACTTCAACAGTTGGAAGCATTCATTCATATTAACTGAATTTGGAACTTTGAGGTTTGTACTAATTAAGAATCTGACTTTTGGGGTCGAAGTCTCAACTTCCTTTCTCTTGCAGCACTGGAGCTGAGAATTGGAACTCAGAATTTACTTTGGCTGGGGTTTTTTTTGTTCAGAAAATTCTCCAGCTTTTTAGATTTTGTTTAGGGAAGAGAGAAAGAATGGTGTAGTTACTCTTGTGTTTTATTTCCATGAAGATAAGGAATGTATATGTCTCTTCAGATATAAAAGTGTTTCTGAACCAATAATCCAAGAAAGGTATGCTTATTTAAATAACAAAACAACAGAACAGCTCTCTTCTTGGTTTCTTGGTTGATTAATATTAGAAAGGTTTGTAAGCCTTGAGTAGTCAGCATAACTTGGTCCATAACCTCCGTTACAGTAAACAGAAACTCCTTGGTCTGACTTGGAGAAGAATCAACTTTGATCCCACGGAATTATGAAGCTGCATAACACTTTCAGTAACCCTTTTTCAAACATTCTTACCTATGCCCATACATATGTTTTTCCCACTTCTGAGACAGAGCAATCATAGGAGTCTAATCAAGACTGTGGGTGAGTTAAGCATCTTGCAGGTTATGCTGTGTGCGATTCATGTATGCATGGCGCTCACTGGCATAAGCTGTGGGGAAAAAAACAACAGAATATCCAAAGGATGAATCCAGATGCGGAGATTCTTTCTGTGCTTAAAATAGCCTTATACACATGCACACAGAAGTCATACATGTGTATGTTAAACATGGGTTATGGATCCAGTCAAGAGTCCCACTTACCTTTTTGAAGTTATCTGATTGGGACTCGGGTAAAGCCAGTGTACCTCAGCGTATTTGCTGATGACTTTTCATTGTAGTACAAACCACCACCCTGCCAACTTGAATGTCAACAGCAAATGACTAGCACAACACCTACAGGTAGGGATAGATTCACTCTTCCAGTGCTGACTTGAGAGCACCTGATGGACAAGCTGTGCTCTTTTTCTTCCTCCCTTTGGCAGTCAATCCAAGACAGCCTGGTCTTTTTCTGAGCCTTCAGACTCTTGTGGGTCTGGTGGCTTTGCTCCCTGTAGGCCACAACTGTCACTGTGAGCATCTTGATGTAGCTCTGCTGTAGGGAAAGAGTTAATACCTCCCTAAGGGTATGGCGAGTTTTTCTTCAAAAGCTAATATTATCGGGATTAGATATTATCATAGACTTCAGTCTTCACCTTTCCTAAGTGTGCCTCTTGGTGATGTGGAGCTACAAACAAACAGATTAATAGATAGCAGGCTTTGGTATTTTTATCTGTAGCTCCAGTGTTTTCATCCATACATGATACATACATTATATCCATTCTGGCTTTGTGATAGCATGTGACATATAAGGAACACTCCTCTGAGAAATAGTCCTCACAGCTGCTGGAGAGTAATATGAGCTTTTTCCAGCCAGTGCCACTTCCTGGCTGTCAGCTCTTCATTCCTTTCATCTCTTAAAACCAAAGTCTTCCAGCTTCTCTTAAGTGACGAGTGCCTTCAAGGGACAGTTTCTTTAGGTGAGGATTCTAGTGGTAATTTCTAGTGACTTGTCTTGATTGGATGGAGTTGGGAGAAATAATAGTCTTGTCGTTTTCTTCACTATTTCAACTCTTAGCAAGGGAATTTTAAAGGTGGTGTGCACTGGATCAGTATTTCAGGTAGACCTAAGCCATATACTGTTTGGTGCACGTTAATATAATTATATAAATATAATATGTTTCCACAATGTGGAAGCAGGTAAGCGGGCAGTCTTCCTCACTTTCCTGACAGGATACAAAATCAATAAAGGTGTATGACAATCAAAACTAGAATTTTGTATCTGTATATATACACATGAAGGGCTTTCTTCAGACCCCAGTGAAGTACATGAAAGCCCAGACTAATTTTGTTTCTGCAGTATGTTTATTCTGTGTCTATATGCTATATGTCTATACCTTGTCCTCCAGACCTATCAGTTTGTTTCTTTTCATAAAATTGACTCTGAATTCCTTGATAGGTGTATTGGAAATACGCATGTCTGTGGAATTGTACATTACAGATGACTGCAGATAGCTTTTTAGATAACTTTTCATTCAAGAATTAAGTTTTGAAACAAAGTTGATGTCTCTTTCATTGCTTATTATAATGATCAGTCCATGAATGATAGTGTAAAGTATTTTTACAGCACAAAACCTAATGTGCCAGGTTTCATATTTTTTGCTTGGTGTCAGAGAGTATTTTTTAGGTTGTCATATTTTCTACATATTCTTCATGTTGGCCTAATCCTATTAATATCATGTTATAGATGTGAACATCTTGGATCAATATAAACTGTTTTTTGTACAAATCAAACTATCCACGCGAAATGAAAATCAGGAGACTGAAAATAAAAGCAGTGTGAGGTTGTTGACAGACAAATAAAAGAAAACATTTCTAGTTGATCCATTTTGTACCATAAGAGGCGAAAACTTGGCATGCAATGAGATACAAGCTATTATCTGAATTTTTTTCCCACAGAAGAAATGGCCTACTCTAAAAGATTACAGACTCATGCCTCACAATTAAAAGAAAATAATCTACTTTCATCCTCAGATAATTTTGTCTTGGATGCTAGTCATGTTTCTAATGTACTTTGGTAGAATCCTCAGTTTTGCCAACTTTCAAAACCTTTCAATGTAGTATAACAGCAGCTGACTGTTTCTGGCGGTAGGTTGCAGAGTATTCAACCTATAGTACCCTTACTCTACTCTTTGCATTTTAAAATACTGATTTTCATTCAGTTGTGAGGAACTCCAGATGCAGAGCTTTGATACTGTGAATGTCTTTAAAGTAAGAATTTCTGTAAGTTCAGGGTTTGGTTCTTACTTCCATCTGACAAAGCAGGGCAAGATTTTGTTGCAGATCCTCATATAATTGTTTTTCAGGCATGCATCAACTACTTTCTACAACTGAGTGGAGCTGAGTAAATTCTTGACTGGAATTACTTTTAAACAAATTGCCCTATTTTGGGCTAACAGAACCATTTCATAACTTTGTGTCTGGCACATTGAGATGTATCAATGCGCAGAGAGAAACTTGAGAAAATTCTGAAAAAGACTGTTTCATCTAGAAGATAATGTTTTTAGTTTTTTGTTTTCTCTTAAAGGAACTAAATTCTTGCAGTTGAAAACAACGTATTAATTTTGTTTCCTCCCACTTCCCCTCGCTCCAAGTCCCCCTGTGGAGGAAAAAAAAGTCAGTTTTCTTACAGCATTTCTAACGGCTCTAGGTGGACTTGGATGGTCTTGTATAGATAGATGCCTGTTCCTGTCTGATGATGCAGGATGCAGCCAGGCAGGGCAGCTTAGTGGATCTTCACTGAGCTGCTACAAAAAGGAGTGCCCCACTTCCACGCCTCCTTATTATTTTCTGCATTCTTTTGCATCTAATTATTCCTGCAGCAATCATGTCACGCCTGCTTCTTCATAGAAGGATCTTGGAAATTTTTCTTGAGGGAGGAAAGGGGGAGAATTTCTTCACAGGGGATTCAAAATAGAGATTTTCATTTAAGCAAAACTCATTGTCTGAAGTGTAATTGTGGGAGGAGGCAAGAAAACTTGGCAAAGCCACTTATCTGAAGCTGCCCATTGTGACAACTGTTTGTTCTCAGCCTTGCAATATGTTTAAAGCAAACAAATAACATGGTATATTGTTCAGCTTGTATAGTTTGAAGCTGTTACAGACGTATGCTTGACTGAGATCTTAAGAATACAAAGGACAGCAGGAGATCTTCTCCTAGACTCTTTATTTTCTCCCACAACACCTGCTGCTAGCACAGGAGTTCATTCATGAGCAAAATGTTGTATGTTGTGGAAGAGGCAGTCTTTAGCAAGCATGTTTTTAACAGGATCCTGGAAGCTCAAGCTGTCTGGGCAAAAAATAATCCAGTTGTAGGTGAGATGGCTCAGAAATAAGGCAATTAGGTGTCTAAGCACTAGACTGTGTTTGGAGGAGTTAGCAATATAAAATAGGAAGAAAATGAGAGTTGAAATCCTTGTTTAAAGATGATGCGTGATTTTTAAAGTTTTTCAAATGTGTTTTAGTTGAATCTCGTACTTGCTGACAGACACGGGAATCCTGTGGCATATTTATTTATAGACTTGCAGTTCTGGTTTTGTGTTATCACCAGAGAGAAGGTTGCTGCAAACAATGTTGGGGGAGAAGAGGGTTGTAAAGGGAGAAGGTTTCTTTTCAGCCATTTAACCAAAAATAAGTGAAGCTGAGCAAATCTAATGAAGAGAACTCAGACTTGTTGAATTTTTGTAGGATTTCTTGGAATTGTTAGCAGGAAAGCTATTTGTGCTCTTTCTAGATCTTTCTGTGGTTTTCTTTGTCTTCTGTGCAACTCATCACTACTAAAGCTTTGCTAAAGAACTTGCTTAAAAGTAGTTCTAATTTAAAGAACAGACACAGCTAAACTAAAAACATTTAGTGCTTAACAAACCATATTGAGTATATACCTTATATGTGCATATAGTATACAGATTTTTTTGTGAATTTGTCCCTCTAGTAAAGATGTTCATGTTACACATAGGTTCAATGTGTGGCTGTTAGCACTGCTTTGTTGTAGAGGTCGTGATGCTTACTTACTCCATAGTAAAAATCCGTGGGGTTTTTGGCACTGGATATGTAAAGGTATCCCTTTTTAGGTTTGTTTTGTTTTGGTGGGTTTTTGGATTGTGGGAATTCACCCTTTATATACCTTAGTTTATCTCTGTCTGAACTGCATCTTCTTCAGCTTCATATCCTGACTCCCACTGTATCAAATTAGTGTTTCTTTTATAAGGCCCTGAACAATTCCATCCTTTTCTGGTTTACTGCTGGTCTCTTTTTACTGCATGAGACTCCTCTGCTGAGAGATGTAAAATAAATCAGCTAGCTGCCATGACTGGGCTGACAAAGCCCTTTTAAACAAATCTACTCACTACAGGGTCTGCGTTGATCACCTGAATAACTTACTATAGCGTGTTAATTTACAACTATCGTCTTCTTTCATTGCCTTTTCCACAAGCAGGAGTGGAGTGCCTTGCTGGGCCTATAGTGTCTTAGTTTGTTGCTGTTAGGTCCCTGGACTTGTCATAGGCTTTGGTACCCATGAGAAGCTGTTTCCACAGACTTGGCTAGTTCTTGTGTCTCTCCATCTTCTGCACAAATGAATTGCTTTTGGGAAGTTCTTTTGCTTCATAGTCTCCAGTGCATCACTTGTATGTGCTGGGCGTAGATCGTTGGTTGTTCTTGAAGACTGAGGCTTTGACTTTGGTTTGCTATGCTATGGAAAGCCGGCATCCATAGTGAGGGCCTCGCATACGCCTCTGCTGTTTGGGAGATGAACAGCAGCATTTGTTTGTATCTGTTGTTTCTTAAGGGCTTTATATTCAGGCACGCAGCGCTCAGTCACACCTTGGTTCCTCTTGAGTTTACTATGTAAATAATTGTAAGAAAGGGGCTTATAGTTGATAAGAAGTCTACTCTTCCAAGAGGTTAATCATGAAAATGAATTCAAGATGAACAACAGTAAATCCACCATAGTTCTGAACGAGAGTACCCACACAAGGATTTAATGGCTTAAGAATTCCGTTAGATGAATTTGGATTTCTGAGTGTACTTAGGTAATCAAGCCTTCCAACATATGTTCCAAAATAATTTCCTACAGACTTTAGTACTGTGGAGGATTGTAACTTGAAGATGTTTATACTTCTTGCTTCTTCTACCTCTTAACTGCCCTACCAAGTACGCTCTGATAGTGCTGTTATTGCTCTGCTTGCTCCCGTGTATTAAGTCTTTGCAGCTGTATTTAGGTGGCTAGAGATACGAATAAGCTCCAGCAGTTTTGGTGGACTCAAAACTCTTGTCTTAATGCTCCAAGTTTCTCTGAAGCTTATGCTACTTTATCAGGATGCCATTAGTTTGCCACTGCAAGAACTTGGCTGTGGTATAAATGCTTTGGCTTCACCAAAATTACTTTTATAAAACCTCTCTCTCTTCTGATGTTACCTAACGGACAGTACCTTGAATCATTCGTTGAACTGATAAAGTCCCCTATTGGTGGTAGTTGTTTTCAATTGATGTTGACAGGGGCACAGGGGCTGAAAAGGCATGAAAAAAGAGATCTTTTGTTGTGCTTCTAGAATCTAGTGCCCAAGGTAGTGATCTGTAGGTTTCTAAGGTTTTAGCCAACTGTTTGGTTGTGATTCAAGGACTTCAGCTATGTGTTTTGGAAACACAGTTCTGTAGCAAGCATGTGGTAAAAACAACCTGTTTTCCAGTGCTGGTGCAGGGAAAGGAAACGAGTGACAGTGGCTTATTCTACATGACATATTTACCTGTAAGTTCTACCATGCTAGTTCATATGAAGTGCTATTCACAGAGGCATCTTTTGGCTTCTTTTTAAAAATCAACATGATTTCCTAAAGAATAGGACTGTTTTGTTTATTTTTGCCCTGGAGTGCTTGTATGTGCTTATGAAGGACCAACGTACATGTTCTATTTCCTGACAGCCAAGGAAAGTTCTCCCCAAAGAGGCAAACAGCTGAGCTAAAGATTGTAGCTGACATGGGAGAGTCGCTGATGTGACAGTACTGTGGCTGTTAATGACAGGTTTACTGCTGTTCTTGCTGCCCTGAAGGATTTTTTGCTGAAGGTAGGAATACAGTGCAGGCAGTGAGAATTAGAGGGCTGCTGGTTCAGATTGCTGGCTTTGCTTGTAATACTGCTTGGCATAGCTTGTAAGGAGATCTTTTGTATAACCTGAAGTTTGTCAGTGTCAGCTTAGCTGCAGGCAACTCCCTTGTCTCTGATAGCAGTTCTTTATTTGCTATATGAAAAGCATAGATTTGCATTGTGGGGAGGGGTTGGGGGATGTGGGGCTTGGGGCAGGGGGAGAGAGCTTCATTATGCCGGCAGCAAGGAATTGTTATCCAGGTTTAATAATCTGAAACATCAGATAAATGTTCATTGCATCGTGTTGTTCTCTAGAAAGAAAAAAAGATTTGGCTGAGATATTTTGGAGCCATCAGAGGTATATTCGAATTGCCTTTAAAACATTGGCTCCAATGCTGCTCATCTACAGAATCTGAAATGTGGCTGTGTGTGTGTGGAGGGGGCTGTGGGTGGGTGGGAACACTGGTTTGACTCACAGAAGTAAATGTTTATTTGTAAGCAGTGCTTTTTTTGGGAGCTGTAATTTTTGAAAATTAATCCTTGAGGGCCTGCCAATGGCCCATTTGTTCAAAAACCTTGAGCAAGAGATTTACATGAATTGCAAAAAGAAGGAAGCTTTTTGATGCTGAAAGTAGTTTGTCATCGTACTGTCAGTGTGTCAGGATGTGTGCCTCTTCCCCTCACCCTGACTTTTGCTGAACGCCCTGTTGCTTGATCTTGTGAAATAAAGCCAGGCTGTGCCTAAGAACTAGGAATAAACTTGGTCCTTGCTCAATCCTTACCCTTTATATCTTGGGGTAAAAGACATAAAAAGGCACGTTCACAGAAAAACAAAGGAGAAAACCTAAAAAAAAAATAATGCTACAAACCTTTAAGAGCTGATGCTAAGCTTTAGATAGCAGTTTTTGTGAAAGAAAAGCAGTTAAAGGAATAACCAAAAATAAACTATTCTTGTTGAGCATGGTGAGAGAGGTGTCAAGAGGAAGCTGGAGCAGAGAGATGTTTGATGTTGAGCAGGTGAAGGGAGGAATGTGTATAAAACTTACGTTTTCTGTCAGGTTAAAACACGTTTAACACTGAATACAGCTTGTAAATTTAAAGGTTGTAACACACCAAAAAACAAAGCTACGCTTGGGAAAAACAGTGTACAAAATGACCTTTGCAAGCAGTGTCATTTAAGCTCACAAGGTTTATACTGGTAACACAGTTATCCAAGCATGTCAGAATGGGCTGTGTGTTCATAAGCAAGCAGTTAAGTCCCTTTTCATGCCCTTTCCCCCCCCGTTCTTCTGGTAGTGTCACCTGATAAAGCCTTTAGTCCTGCAGTGATCTCTTCTTCCGACAGGATTTGCCCATAGCATGATATCAATGCTTCTATTAAAATGGGCCAGACCTCATAGACGGGAACCAGGTCCTGCTGCTTTTGGTGGAGTCAGTCCCTACGCATTTTAGTCCTTGGGCTTTGCTAAACTGTGACATCTAGGTTTGTTACATACTAGTGTTTATTCCATATTTCTTCTTTTCCCCTGTAAAACTGCAGGTTAATTTTGTGTTGAAGGAGACTGAAGAGATAGACACACATGTACATTTTCTGCCTTGCACATAAGTACTATTTTGTTGGTATAGATCGCTCCCTTAGCCCTATTTCTCATTCCCTGCTTCTTCTCAAAATGGCCACGAGCCACACATTCAGGGGTGTTATGGACTGAAAAACTATTGTTACCAGTATATGAAGATCTATTTATAAAAGAAATAAAGAGAGCTGGGTGCCCAAAACATTTGAATTTCAATTGGAAATATTGAGCCTTGTTAACTGAATTTATTATTTTGCCAGCTTTTTTTTTTTTTAAATGATGTCATGATAAAAGAACTCAACTTGTTTTCAAATGGCTGCATGTTAATAGCTTCTAGCAGGTGCTCCAGAAATCAAGGGAGTCTATGAAATTTCAGAATTCTGCCTCCCCCTAAAGAAAGCTTATTTCTAAAAAGGGTATGTGTTTTTAGTCTGGTTTATCAAATGTGTGAGACTATGATCTGTTTGTACTTCTGTTTTGAGATTGGTATTTTTGTAAGGATTCAAATTGCATCTGTCTTAAGAGGAGTTTCCACACAAGCTTAGCTATGTTGAGGTCAAGGCACCTCCTAAAACATACCATTTTAGGGTCTTAAAAGTGCAAAAATCGTTGGCATAAAGCTTCCAGGAAAAAGAACCACCCCACGACCAAACAACAATAAGAAAGCGTCCTAAACTCTCTGAAATGTCTTTTGTCACCGACCTGCAATTGCTCCAAGAAGCTGGCACAGAAAACTACAAAACTGCATTTCATCTGCAGTTACAGACTGATAGATATTCTTTGTAGCTGACAGTAGGCAGTGAGGCGTAATTCTTTTTGTTCCTTTGGTTGTTTAGCACAGTAAGTAAATTTAGGTCAAACTTTCAATCGTTTGATCACATGCCTGGAGATGTAATACATTTTGTCTAATAGCCAGGGGAAACAGTCATTTAACCAAGTAACTGTTTCATTTCTTTAAGTGACTAATTTGACAGACAAGGCACAGTTCATCAGAAAACAATGGATCCTACAATGGGATGTTCTCAGCCTGACCTTTGTGCCCAGCTGGATACCAGTGGGGCCTGTTAATATGGACATGTTTGCCAGATTGAGAGGAGTGTAGCAACATCATACATATAATACAGTTTAAGTTACATCATGCAGTGCATTGCATCATGTGTCTAGTACAAATAATTTGCCTCTCTCTTTTCCTGCCAGAGGGTTTCTGAAGTAGGGCGTGAAGTAAGAGCATTTAGTTAAAAGAAAAGCAAAGAGCTTGCTTTACCTTTAATTTCAGAACAGTGGGGGCTTGTGTATTTTTCCCCCTCCTTTATCCTGAAGACCCAATTCAGCACTTCATTGCACATTGGCTATCACACTAGAAGCAGCTAAAACAGCAGGTGGATTTAAAATGAAGGGACAGCTGTACGGATGAGCTGCTGTATAAGCAGATTATAAAATATGCAGTTGGGAGAGGTGGAACTTATCTACCCTCAGTAAGGAACTCTTTGCTGGTCATTACTTGATAAGTTCAGCCATCATCTCTTGAAGGTAAATTTTGCTATTGCCATTGCAGCTCTGACTAATTCCATATCGGCCTCTCATTGTCATGCAGTCATGGTTTTGACTCTTTGGAAAGCTTTAGTTTTTAATGGAAATATATTTTGCTGGTCTACTTTAATAACGAAAAAAGCCTATACATGTAGTTTTGTGCTGTCAACTGAGCATTTGTAATTATTCAGTATATCATGTTCTTCTCCAATGGTACGGTTGCTGTCTGTTTGGTAATGACCCAGGAGAGACCATCTGCATTCATACCTAAACAGAAAACCACTAGAGGAACTGTATTGTTAAATGAGATGGTTTTATATTCTGATTTAACTGAAAAAGGACTTTTGCTGCAATTTTTAATTTAAATGTGGAAAAGAAAGCTGTACAACTAGCTTTGCAAATTGTTCTACCCATTTTTTCAGGCAGAACAAGTGTCCGTCTTTGCTGTCTTACTACCACACCTTTTATCCTAGGATCTCATTGATGTGCCTCCTTGAGGGAAGGTCTTTATTGTACCTTCATCTGTGATGAAAGTTTGCAGCAATTACCTCTATTCTCTTCTTTCTCTAGAGCATAATATGTGCATAATTTTTTCAACTACATCCCAGCTAATAAGCATATTTAAAATAATGGGTCCCAAGGACTGTGGAAAAAAAATATTAATGTATACAATTTAGCTTCTGAAAGTCTTTGTTTTCAAACCCAAAATTTGTTTCACTGTTAATCATATTCCTTTCATATAGGTTCCTTCCTCAATGCTGTTGCTTTTTAATTCTTATTTCATGCTGCTTTTTTTAATTCACAAAGGTGTAGTGATCTTGTGTGTTAATTTGTCTGTGGTTCCAAGTTGTGTGTGTGAGTGATTGCTACGATGCCTCTGGTAGCTCCTCCCTTCCAGTGGTAACTGCTGAAATCCCTCTGCTCTCTAACTACCTGGTTTTTAGATACTCTTTCAGTAATGGTCCAGTTACTAATTCTTCCCGTTCCACACTTGTTTCTCAGAAAGATTATTAGGGTTCTGCCCACTTACAGCTAGAATGTCAGCAAGAGTTTTCACTGATTAGGTATATCATTCAGAATTTCTCACATTCAGATAGCTATACAGAGGAATGCTTTTAAATAGAATGCCTTCCTTCTTCTTACTCCCTCCCCCACTCACAGTTAATTTCATCCACGTTCAGCTCATAGTGGAGAAAAGATGTCTAATTTGACAGAAATAATGAAACTAAGTCATGTTGCCACGTTTAAAACCTCATACAGCTGAAGGAGTGTACAAGTTATGAGAGAGACTGGAGCACTGGAAAACTTTCTGTAAGCAAATGCAGACCTGTGGTACTCTTAAATTGAGCACATGTACTAAATTAGTTAAATGCTGGTATCATTTTATCTTCCTGCCTGGTCAAATCCAAAAACCTGAGCAAAATGTTACGTTGTGTACAAATGACTGCTGGGTGAGTGTGATTTTTGTATGTGCTGTGCACCTCTGCAAAGAGAACTTTTTTTAGGCACCAACCTGGCTTTTTTTTTTTTTTTTCTTTCTAACTAAATGTTTAGAAATTAAGTGTCTGGCTTTGTTTCTGACACACTTTGGGAATAGTTTTACACACAGACTTCTCTGGAGACTCCTCTCCCTCAGTTTTCCTGCTATTAACATACAAATCACTACTCTTGTAAGTGAGAATGGAACCAATTTTATGATCTCTCACCAGGGTCCTCCTAGTCTTCTTGCAGCTAGGGAAAACAAATGGGCCTTTTAGTGTGCCCTGAGAGTCAATAAACTAGAAGTAGTTTGTAGGTGGTGGGGGTGCAAGTTCCCAAACTGTGGGCCACAGCAGAGAGTGCACATCTGCCTTCTTTTAGTGGCATTCCTGCCCTAGTGCTCAGCTGCTGGCAGTCTGGTACAAAGAAGTTGTTGTTTATTGGATTGTTTTTTATAGATGCATGCTTTCACCAAATACTTTAAGGCAAATTTCCCAAATGCTTTAATAATTTAATCGGTAAAAAAAAGCTCTGTAAATGGCAGAGCCAGAAGAGGTCAAAAAAAGGATCAAAGATGTATTTGATAAGAAATGGGATGCTGATGCTATCTCTCTTTTTTGGGTGGCCTTTGAACTAGACACATAGTTCATCTGCAAAAGGAGAAGCTGTAGCTGAGGGCTGCAAGATGTAACCTCTGGTAATCTAATGGCAGAGAAAAAGGCTGATTAGGTTGTAACTGTTAACCTCTTTCTGGTCTGGGGCAGCTTTTCTATCCTGCAGATGCAAGTTTAATATTGAATAGAACATCACAGGTTTTTCGATAAAGTAATTTATTAAATTTCTGTGTACAAAGTTGTGGGCATTAAAGAGAAAAGGAAATAAATGTACGGATTTACTGTGCAGTTGTCACTGGTCAGGAATGAAAGAAAGGGGGGGAAAAAGAAATTGTTTTGATTTTTGGCTTTGTTTTGTCTTTTTCTCCCACCTTTCCCAGGAGAAGCTTGCTTACAGTGTGAAAATAAAGCAGTGTTCTTATATCCTTAAAAAAGAAGGGGGGAGAGAGAGAGAGGGGCACTGAAGTAGCTTAACAATAAAGACCATGTCTAATGCAAATGTATTTACTCTTAACAGTCAAGATTGATTAGGCAACAGTAAGTTACTTTATTGCTTTACAAGTAAACAATGATAAGAACATACATCTGCTTGATGTCTTTTTTAGTACGGAGACAGATTTCCTCTGGGCTCTAGTAGTTATCAGATCTGGCCTTGAGGATGCTGCTGGCCGCAGGTTACACTGTGAGCAAGGGAACACGTTGGGGCAGGACAGGCTTGTCTTAGTCAAACAGATGTCAACTCCCTTTGCGAAACAAGGCAGCTTCATTTTGTGTCTGGCTAAGTGTACTGAAAAGGTTCTATCTCATTTGTGGTTTTTTGTTTCTTTGGTGAACAGTTTTGAGGTGGTGTGTTTGGGGTTTTTTTGGGTGTTTTTTTTATCCTTTTAAAAAATATTTATCTTCTATGCTTGTTTTCCAATAAAGAAGTGTAAGTTTACAAGTTGTGGGGTTTTGGGGCTCTTACGTTTGCTTTAGATTTGAGTAACAAAGATGTTACACCAATACTACGTAGGAAAAGGTATTTGCATAATGTATTAGATTAGCATATAGTTTTAGATGCCTTCTTGAAAGCTAGGACAAAAGGCCTTGGTTGGATCACACATTTTTATGCTGAAGTGCATATGCACTGAGATGTACTTTTCCTTCTGTATAGGGTCTATATTTTCTCCAGAAGATTTCATTAGAAACGACAAGTTATCAAGTACTTGGCTTTGCCTTTGCATAAAAATAAAATAAAGGAAAACCCAATTCTAACACCAGCAATAATGTGATTTCAGGCTTTGCCTACCTGTGGTAGATGAACTAACCACTGTGAAATCTCAAGGGAGGCAGGCTGTTTCTGCGGGTATTTAAGGACAGGGTTCACTGTACTCATTTGCTTATGGCTGATTATCTGGTTTGTTTTGTGATAAGACTAAAGACTCTCTGTAGACTAGAAACTGTCTCTACTAGTGAATAAACAAAAGAAACCCATTTCTGGCAGTGAGGACAGAGCCATTATGTTCCAGATGGCTCACAGTATTTGAAGTAACTCTAATATTAAATAGATACAGTGTTTGAAAAGCTAGGAGTGCCTTGTAGGGGTTTTTCTTCTCTTCTCTCTCTTACCCCTTCCCCCCCCCCCCCCCCCCCCCCAATTTCAAGATTATTTGACAAAGCCTATTGTTGAAGAAAAAGAAAGAATTGCAAGAAGTGTGGTGCTTTGCACAAAAACTTTGGGAGGCTGCAAAATAAACCAGACCTTATCTTTAAGTAGTGTTCTTGTGGTAAACTCATCGCAGGAAGAAATCCCACAATTCTGATGTTTGTAAATGATACAGACTTGTCTTAATGTGTATCTGTGTAGCATCTCTTATAGTATCATACCTTTTCCTGTGTGGTGACCTAAACATTTTTACAGAGGGAACTTAATAAGACTGCAATTGTCTTAAGATATAAACTGCATTCTGCCCCATAGAGTCTTCATAAGTATCAATCACATATCTAAACTTTCCTTTTAAAGGAGTTACTCGACAAGAAAGGCAAACAGATTAGGAACATGATGCAGATGAATGGGCAAGTACAATAGTAATAGTAAAGTCCCAAGCAGTGCTGGAAGCAATGTATTTGCAAATATGTTTATAGATCTTAAGTAAGAAGTAGGAGTGGGTAAGCAGATGAAGAGTCCAGGAGGGCTAAGAGGTTAATTTCATCGATTCTTTAATCTTCCTTCAAGATTCCTGGGACTTGCTTAGATCAATAAAGAAGATACATTATTCAAAGTGAGCTACTGGAAAAAAAAGGTAGTAGAACTATGGTCAATATCTCCTTGGCTTCCAACAAAACTGAAAATACTGGTTTGAATGTAGCTAGGGTAGATACTATCAAAAATTAACTTAATGGATTTGAGTGAATATGTGCCTAAATCCTGGACAGAATAATTAGGCAAGACTCATTTAGCATGTTTTGACCTGTTATGTGCTGGTTATCTAAATTATATGAGAGCCCAATATGATGATGAGACCAGGCTACCAGGCCACAGCTACTTCTGGTTGACCGCATTTCTACCATGATTTATTGACATAAAAAGTAGGGATGACTACAGCCTACTGAATGGTAGCTAAAGAAATTCCCTGTGGGACCAACATCAGTTGGAAATGACCTTGGGTGCAGTTATAATATTTCAAGGATGCTGAAATTCATGTGAGCTTTTCAGCTCTATTCAGAGAAAGAAGTTTTGTGTGTTCTTATTAGCTGCTGAATTGCAACTTGCTATTTTCATTTTCCAGAGGCTCCGAAATCCACAGGAAGATCAGTAGTGCTTTGCAGTTAGGCCTTCTCAGCTGAACTGTGCACAAGAGCTGTGGCCAGTAATGTGATTTTTGGGGAAGTTTTGTACTTGGCAGGGAAATTCTTTGGGGATGCCCCCTCTTTGCTCTTTTTCTACAACTCTGTGCCCTTGGAAAGCTTTGGAGCACTTATGTAAATGCATATGCAGTGTGATTATGTAGGTCAGATATTGCATGTGATCCTTCCTAGTTTAACACCACAAAACTGAGGATGTAGGTTATACTGCACAGTCCTTAAGATTTACAGTGATTTTTATTTTTTGTAATGAAACTTGAAACGCTTTTTTTTTCTTCCCCCAAATGTGAAGTAGTCTCAATTTGTGTCTAAAATATGTATAGCACAGGCAATGACTTTACAAGTTTAATTACACTGCCTATTAGGTATTTTTCAACTTTTGACTTTAAGAGCAAGGTGAAAAACTAACATGCTCCACCCAACTCTCCCAAACAATTCAGTGCTGTGATCCAAACCCATGCAATTTTTACTGGCATTTTTTTATTCTGAAAGCATGGGAACGCAATGGAGTGGATACCATATTTATCCGGTGACCAGTACAAAGGGAGCGTAATCCCTAATTTTAGTCTTTAGATGCTTTTCGATAGAAACCATAATTTTTACATCAGATTCTGTATCTATGTAATTCTTAGTCTATGAGGTTAAACTGGTATTTGGAGGCCTGTGGTGATGGGGGAGGAGGGATGTTTGTTAGTTAGGCAATGCATCCAGTTCAATTAGCGGTGGACAAGAATGTCTGTAAATGTCAAATACCGGGTTCTCCAGATATAAGAACATAATTACCAGTTTGTAAATAAAAAGAAGAGGGAAAATACTTGGCCAAGGTTTAGAGCAGTAATGGGAAGACTAAATCTGTGTCTATATTGTGTTTAAAGCTGTGTCTATAGCAGCTGGATTTTAAATAAAAGTATGGTTTTGAAGTGAAGCCCTCGATTGTCCCAATTTACTGCATACTGATTCAATTCTCAGAATTGTCCAGGATCAACTAGGTCCCTCTAGGAGAAAACAAAACTGGCAGTTCAGGGCCAAATGTGTTCCAGTGTTTGTTGGAGTTCGTTAGGCTCTGTCCCCCGGTTTGGGTTTTGCCACCATGAGGTCATCTGGGAAGACCCAATACACAAAGCTCAAGATAAGGATCTCGCAGCATCCTGAATTAGTTCTGGCACTCTATAAAGGGGCTAAATGCCATGAACAGCTTCCCTATTTGATGCTGACTGCCAGCCTTCTGCTCGCTCTTGCAACTCTGGTGCTCCTTCCTGATTCATCTTTACCTATTTGGATTTGAAATCCTTTTCATCCTGTGGCTGCTCATCCCTCTCTTGGCATCTTCCCTTGCTGAATTCCTATTTCTTTTTGCTTCCTTTTTCTAGAATGCCTTTCTACTTTGTTCACCACCTCCTGCCAAATTTATAGTTCCCTGTTATACCTCATGAAATTCAGAGACCTGCAGCCTGGGGACCCAAGGAACTGACAGTCTTTGGGTTGTGCAAGGGTTGGGATTTTAGTGCTGTCAAATAATCCTGCTGCCTCTCTGGAAGTCATAATCTCCTCATAGAGGAGACTGGCAAGGGATGAGGAATTGAACCACATAAAAAAGGTGAAGTCCTTGAAGGTCAGGAACAACATCCATGCTTGGGAACACCAGAGCAAGTGTGCACTTTAAGTGGGGCTTGGGAGCATACCCACAAGCTGGTGTCATGTCATGGAGCCCTCCTAGGACAGAAACACTGTGTAGGAGAATCCAGAGGAGAGCACCTGTTCTAGTGTTTGCTCCAGGATTCCTGTTCCCCATAAAAAGTATTTCGGGGGCAGGATAAGAAACACTTCCTTCTGTGTTTCCAGCCAGTCCTGGCATCGCCAACCCCTTGTGCCAGTTGTCCGGGTTCCAGCCCCACAGACTGTGCTGCTTTTAACGTATGTTGCTCTGGGGCAGGGGGTGTCGGTGCCTGACCGTTCTGGTAGGCTTGCAGCATCAGGCTCCGAGCCACAGTGGAACCATGCACGCTTGCTGGTCTGGCTGAGACCATTATACCTTTAAACCAGTTCTTCCAGAGCCATCAGCTGTGGAAAAATTCCTCCATGGGATGACTATCTCAGAAATTACCTCTCCAGTCCCAACTCTGCATGAGTGCCTAGCTCAGCCTCAGTACTGGGGAGCTCTCCTGGGCTTCTCTGCTGAGAACCTACAACGCAGCCCCTCTCTCACGCTAAGTGCCATGGATTAGCCCGCTCACCAGACAGTAACTTTGTGGAGCCTGTCACTGACCCACAAACACAAAAGTGCTTTTCAGAGGTTTCTGTTTATCTGAAAGACAAAGCAGTTACTGGCTGAGGTGCTGGTTGATTGCAGGAACCCCTTTCTCCCCTGCACATCTCAACCTGCAGAAGTTGCTGTGTCAACCCCCACTTCAGTCAGCCCGTGAAAGGGATCCATGGGGATGCAGTCCTGCTGCTGTGACTTTCTGTAGCTGTGTGAGTCCCTCTGCAGAAATGCTGTGCAGCACAAAATCATCCCTCTCATTTTAGGAGGCTGGGAGCTGTCTTGGTTCCTAGTTTAACCAAACAGCTTGTGGACAGGATCAGTTATAGGTCTTTTGGGGCAGGAAAGAGAGAAAGGGCTATGGTCGGCTATTGTGTGCCATGCTGTTATTCCAAACAGAATGCTGAGTTCATGTGGTACCTTACATTAACCAGTATGGGATGGAGGTGGAGGCAGACTTGTGCATCAGCAGGAAGGCCAGAGAGGGCAGCCCACAGCGTTCTTCACAGCCCCTAGCATATGCGTCTGCAGGGAATTGAGTAGATTCCCAGCAAATGCTGGTAAGAGGTCCCTGCTGTCCTGCGATCACTTAACCATTACTTCTGGACAACAGATTTTCTACATCCTTCCTCTGTGGCACAGGCTACAAAAAAAGGAGGTGGCAGGATGGGACAGCAGTTCATGTCTCAGTAACAGGGGAAGGAAGGTTTTCTTGCTGAGAGGGTGTCATCCCTCCCACCCAAGTTGGGTCTGCCATCTGGTTCCCTAAGTGCTATTAAAATCTCCCTCTGCTGTGCTAAGGCTGCTGCTTTAACAGCTCTTATCAAGCTTCCCTTCACCTGTCCTTTCTCTTAGTAGCTTGGTGGTAGAGGGGTGCAGGTTTATGACTACTGTGGGTTGACCCCAGTCAGCAGTACTGACTGGGTTCCTGTCAGTACTGTGGGTAAACACCCACACAGTAGCTCACTTAGTCCCCCACCCCTCAGTTGGGATAAGGGGGAGAATAGGAAGATCGAAAGCAAAAAAAAATCATGGGTCAAAATAAAGACAGTCTTGTAAGTGATGGAAAGGCAGGGGGGAGCCCAAGTGATGCATGGGAAATCACTCGCCTCTTCCATCATCACTCCGATGCCTAGCTAGCCTCTGAGCAGTGGCTACCTTGGAAGAAGGCAAAACCTCCCAGTTTTTATTGCTGAGCATGAAATTATATGGCATGGGATAGGATAACCCTTTGGACTGTTTGGGTCACCTGTCCTGGCTGTGCCCCTTCCCAATTTCTTGCCCAATCCCAGCCTGCTTTCCAGTGCAGAGTGAGGAAAGAAAGGTGGCCTTGACACTGCACAAGCACTGTTCAGCCATAGCCAAAATATTGTTGTCTTATCAACACTGTTTTAGTCACAAAGCTGAAACACAGCACCATATGTGCTGCTATGAAGAAAGTTAATTCCATCCCAGACAGACCCAATACAAGAGTCCAGTGTCACAGTGGTTCCACAGCACATCCCGTGGTCTAAAATGGGCAGCCAGATGCTGCAAATGATCCCTTCTTTGTATCTTGCTGCATTCAGAAGTGATGTTAATGAGGTGCTAAAATATTTGTAAGAAATGAGAAGACAGTGCAGTGCTTCTTGGAGACACCTGTAGTTTAGGTCGCAAAGCCCTGGAGAGTAAATTCCCTTCAGAACGTTTTGAACAGTTTTGTGAAGATGTTTTGGCCCTAGGCCAGGCTCTGATCTAAAGTGACCCTCCTAAACCAAATATGATGGAGATAGGAGGTGTGTCAGCACCAGCCTCATACATCTGCTGAACAGCTCGCTTTGGGCTAAGTTCCTTCCCGGTGTGAAATAACCTAAAAGCTAAGGTGCTTGCCTTCAGTCCTTTTAGCCATTTAATCTTGAACTCTAACTCATTTTGTTTGCAAAGTGCATTACCCTGTTTCTGCAGCTAAATACTCATAAAGGGATCTGCTATAACTTGTGAAAACGATGTCAGTTTTTATTAAAAACTTCTGTCACACTTCATGACTCTCTTCTTAATGAAGTAACGGCACAGATGTTGGGATACCATTTATATTGGCATATATTACTTAAGGGTGGCGATCAGTCTTATTTCTCACTCTCAGGTATGGTGTGGCAGGTGTTGCTATAATGTATTATATCCATCCTGATTTACCTGATTCAGTACTGGGCATCAGCTATGCTCCTTAAGATTGAGATCATCTTTGTGTTTTTAAGGTAACGGGATGTGGGCAGAGTCACTATTTGCATGGGAAATGCCCTTGCAAAAAAAGCAAAAGTGCTGAAGGGAGGTTGTCTGAATTGCTAGAGAGTGTTTTTTCCTTGCTGCTCAGTACTTCATCAGTGGTGTAGTTGGGAGGCGATTTCTAAGTTGGTATCTTGTAAATGTCAGACTTTTTTAAACTAGTTGTGGTAATGCGATACCATGGTGACATTTACCATCAGCAAGAAGCATTTGTCTGGGGATCCTAGCCTTCTCCAGCAGGCAAGAGGTGAACTTTGAAAACTCGCTTCTTCGGGAGGTGCCAGTGACACCACATATGCTGATACTCTGGTTGCAACACTGATCCATATTAGGATAACATGAGCAAGCAGTATCTTTTGTAGCTAGCAGCTTTCCTTTAGTCACATAAACAAATTTAAACCCAAAATCCAGAGTTGACAAAATACTGAAAATGAGAAACAATGCCAGTAAATCCAACTGTCTTGCCATGTGGCACTGTAGCTTCTTAGGCAGCGCTACTGTGGGAGTGGGAGTGTGTCTGTCTCGCCCTGCTGGGCTTGGAGTGGGACTGAGAAATGATGTTTGCCGCTGAAAGTAAAAAAGCTGATATGGTGGTCTGTATTGTCAGCCTTCAGAAATAAAACTGTGGGCATGTCAGAGGACCCAGTACTGTAGAGAGAAATCTAAACAGAACTAATAACTCTGCAAAATCTGGAAGAAGGAAGTGCAGCTCTGGAAGCTGAAACCGAACTATCTGGAGAGCTGCTTAAGGGAAACTTACCTATTTTAAAGAGAACTGACTTCCAAGAAAACCAAATGAATTATATGTAAGTACACAGAATTCTTGGAAATAATGACATAACAAGACTATGATATTTTTTTGTCCTCTGTCTAAATATCAAGAACCAGTTATTAACAAGTGACCTCTGTGCCTGTGATTTTTGCATGCTCACTGACCCTTGCAATGTAGGATTTTGTATGTCTGACTGTGAATGTAAAATATTTTATAGGATAACATGCTGTTTCTTCAATATTTTGCTCCAGGAGGTACAGCAGAAGTGAACAAGCTCCATACTGAACAATACCACCTCTAACCTATATACCATAATTTCATATGGCTCTTTGGCTGGTAGTGTGTAAGCATTTATATGAATTGATGCCTATTAATGTACCCAGGCATTGAAATTGATTTATATTGATAGGTATAAAAAAAAAAGATATCAAAATTCGTTGGTATCGATGCCTATCAATTGGTATTGAGGTCTGATGATGATTACCATAATATCTATGTCTATAGAAGGGTATCAATTTTGATAGGTATTGCTAAGTATCAATGGTTATTTAGACCAGTCTATCAATTCCTATCAATACCTATCTATCAACAGGTGTTAAAAATGGTATTGAAGACTGTAGCTATTGAAAGGTATCAGTATCAATAGGTATAGATGCCTATTGATATTAAAATCAGCATCAAAATCAACAGTTATAGATGACTATTGAAATCAGTAGCTCTTGACATCAATATTGATGCCTATCAATATCTATTGATGCCTATTTATTTCAAAATCAGTATAGAAATTGATAGGTATCAATGCCTGCCTTTTGATACCTATTGATATTAGTAAGTATCAAAGCCCAATGATATCAAAATCAATATTGAAATTGATAGTTATCGATGTCTACTGATACCAACACTGGTATTGACAGACAGCGTCATTAAAAGGTTTGATTCCTTTCAATAGGTACCATACCCTTTGAATGCCTCTTGTTATCAAAACTGGTCTTGAAATAGGTTTTGATGCATGCTAATATTGAAACTTGGTTTCAAAATCAAGAGGTACTGAAAACTTTTTGGTAGATATCAATGCTTTTTAGATAGATGTTGATATCAGTATTAAAAATTATAGGTATTGATATCTATCAGTATTGAAAGGTGTTGATATCTATAGGTATTGATGCCTGTTGATGTCTATTGATATTAAAAGGTAATGATGTGTATAGGTATCAATGCCTGTCAATATCAAAGTTTTGAAATTGATGGACATCAATGGGTAGCGGTGCCAGTGGATACTGAAATCAATAAGTAGCAATGCCCATTGGTATCAAAACAGGTATCAAAGTTGATAGTATCAATATCTTTGCTATGCCTAGAGGCTTGCAAGTGGGAGTATATACAACCAATGTGTACCCAGTAATTATTTATTGGCTAGCACATCGGTAGGAACAACATCCTACTAGGCCAACCAGAAATGTGTGCACCACCCCTAATGCAAACATCTGGTGAGTCTCTGATGGTCAGTGGAGAAGCTTTGGCCTTTGCTGCTTCTTAGAACAAACTATTTATTGGTCTTGCTGACCTGACTGTTACTTCTTTGGGGGTTTATACCTTTTCATGGCAGTATTTGTCTCGAGTCCTTGAGTTACAACTTCCAACTAAAATATTTCACTTTAGTCTTTGTTTTTACTTGTTTTACTTCTTACTACTTTTGCTTCTTCTCTTGCATTGTGTTAGCTTGCATATGTTCTTATAGCTCAACAATAATATTTCCATAATGCTGAGCCAAGGTAATGCGTTTGTGCTTTGCAGAACTCAGCCTCAGATCACAGAAACTTAAACTCCTGGGCCATGGGTCTGGGTTCAATTTACAGAGAAGAGGTGGCAATGGCTCAATATGCCAGAATTCCCATTTAATTAGACTGACTTGTTATATCCTTTAAGTTTAGTGGGGATAACTATTGAATGGTCAGACTTCCCAGGAGATGTCCTGCTCTCAGACGTAATTTGTGACTAACTGATACGTAACTCGGAGAACCCCTTTGTGCTTCAGTGATGGTGCACACATGAAATGAAGAACACAGTCTGATTCTTATTCTTCTTGAGACAATCTAGACCCATATACAGATACGAAGTTCACTTAGTCACCAGCATCTGTATTTTATTTCTGTATCTGAAAAACATCTGTGTCTATATTGCTACAGACAATTGCTTTGTTTTCAAAGAAAAAAAATGTCTGGGAAGTGCAACTTCTTCTAATTTTACTTTTCCTACCACAGTCCCATTTAAGTTTACTTAAAGCACTTTAATACTAAACAGACATCTTGGCTGTAACCTTTTTGCCCTCTCTAAATGGTTACTCCAAAGTTAGCAGGCTTTGTAACGTTACTGGAAAGATACTGGGTTGTTAAATCAGGGAAAGCTTTTGAGAATAGAACCCTCATGGAAAAAGTGCTGCTTCTCTGTCCTGTTCTTCCATACTAAATGGTTTCTGCCTGCAGTATTTTTGCTGATTGACACAGGGTGCATATATATTAATGTGTTAGTTCAGAGAGGGGATGTCCTGGTGACATGAATCTTTCCATCCTCCTTCCTTGCATTGATTTGTGTTGTCAAATTGTCTTGGAGAAAACAAATGGAGTTCCTTTCAGATAAAAATAGAAGGCAGGCTACAGGAGCGTATTTAAAGTGCTTTAACTGGTAATGGTCATTCAGTGCAGGAGACAGGTGTAGATCTAGTACAAAGCATTTCCCCTTCCCTCCAGAAACACCTGGAGCATGGGTTTTTGGATTCCAGCAACACCTATTTTGCTCTTCAGACTTGGTCTGATTGTGCTGTACAACTTGCTAATGATAGCGTAGCCACAGTTATGCTGTATTCTCCTCAAGCTCAAAAAAAGTTATTTAAAGTGAGGGGTGAGTCCTAAAAATAGGCTTTAGTATTAGCATTTTGGTGCTGTTTTCAACAGAACAGCATTTTAATAAATGATAGCCTACAAGCTCAGTTTAGACCTTACCGTCATTAATAATGCCTCCTGAAAAATACAGGTTGTCAGCACAGTAGTTTGGTGTCTTAGTCTTTAAAGCAGATGCTTAATATTTATCATCTCTTTAATTCTGATGTTTTCAGATGTATGTGACAGAAGTTTAGTAGGGAATTCTGTTGATGGTTACCAGAATGAAATGGAATTCACTTCTTTCACGGATATTCTTTGCTGAATTACAAAAGTAGTAGGCCTTATTTTCACCACTAAAATAAATGCAAAGGACTCTTATCTATATTGAGGGAACACTATTCCGAAGCGCAGGAAAGCTGTTAATGATGGAGACTTTAACGGAACCGTACTTGCAGACCTGAATCTCACTCATCGGCACTGTAGAACTCCAGAGAAAAGCTTTCCTGTTGAAAGTCCTGGGCTGTTTGTTTTTACATGGTGGCTTTCCTTCTAAACTGCAAGAGTATAGATAGCATAGCTGCTGCCACAGCTCAAGCGATGGCACGGATGCTTTCAAAAAAAATTGCCATTGTGATTTTGTTCTGAAGGTTTATTACTAAAGCAAATCAAACTATACAAAAATGATTCCTGCTGCTTTTGGTCTGATTCTGCAGATTGCCTTTACTCTGAAGGTAGTCCTAAAGCATAAACCTCAATTTACTGACAAATTAGTGAACTCCACTTACTTTCTGAGGTTAAATCCTTACGAAGTGTACAATAATTGAGCAAATGCACTCAGAGAAACATGAGCTTTTTGATGCAAAGAATAAGTCCACTTCTGCATTATTTCTATGAAGTATTCCACAAGTCTTATGCGACTGGTTTTTTTTTTCTATGTAGCTTTGTTGCTTGGGATCAGTGTATGGCCTTCCCTACAGAAATGATTCCTGAGAGTGGAAGAAGAAGAGCTGCAGCTGTCTCTGCATTGATGACTATGTATTAGGCGCTTGGACTATTATAACTCAATGACATTTGAATTAGGAGTACGATTTAACATGCTAGAAGTAGCAGTCAGGAAAAAACCCTAACCATTCTGCCAACTAAGCAATTAATGGCTTACCTGGCAGAAGAAGGAACTTTATAGCTTATCTGTGTAATGACATGAAAAGAAATCTGGGTTTACAGGTCTTCTGCTAGCCACATTTGGAATGGGGAAAACAAGTACACTAACTGAGAAGCGAGGAAAAGCTAAGCTTGGTGGGCCTTCCATTTCAGAGAAGCAGCTCTGTGTTGAAGAGGGGTAACTGTACACTTCTTAGAGGACTTTAATCTTAGTCTTGGATAACCTTTTAGACTATTGAGAGAATCAGGTAGGTGTGTACATGGGCGTATTTAGTATGTAAGACATTTTAAAAAACTAAATCTACAAACTGCTTGTGCTTTCTAAAATGGAGATTTGTGGATATTATGTTGCACACAGAGTTAAGGATCAGTGTGCTTCAGTAGCCATGTGCCCCCTGAAAAAATGAGCTGAAAATCAGAATGTCCTCAGGCACAAATGTAGAAATGGGCGTATTTAGGGGAAGGCTAGCATTGGTTGATCCAGAACAGCAGTTGGCCTTGAAGCCTCATGAAAGAGTGACTGATAGAGAGCTAGTGTGTGCTCTGGAAATGTACCAAAGAAAGAGAGAGTACTTAAGCTTGTCCAATCCGAGCAAGCCTAGACACATGAAGACTAAATATGGAGGGCTGAAGCTCTGGAGCTTGATGAATGTCTAGAGAGCAGTTTCAGATTGTGACGTGTTTATAACACTGAGTTGGGTGGAGAAGTCCAAATCTCATTCAATCACAGGATACTCACCCGCTGTGAAAACCAGCAAGGCCTCCTGGCACAGAACTTGCTTGAGAATAAAGGTGCTTTTGCTCAACTAACCATGCTGCATTTAGTAACCAGGGGACCACCAGTGTGATGCTTTTCCATGGCCAACAGAGTCCAAATGACTCCTGTCTCTTGCTGCTGTTGCAGCTGCTGGGAGGAACAGCTGCCAAGAATGGAAACAACAGAAAGAATATCCCTGAGGAACAGGAGAAGGGGAAATAAGAAGCATCAAAATGAAAGAAAGGACACAAGACAGGTTCTCCTCAATCAAGGGAAGGATTTTGATGAGGAAACTTTATATTGGTTGAAGCAGAGTAACCTTTGAGGGAACATAGAATTCGTGTTTTGCCAGCCAGATCTAGCCTGTGATTTCTCGTGAAGAGATACTTTTCAAAGTGCTGTTTACTTTGACCATGTAAATTATAAATATGTTAGTAAAATACTGTTATGCTTTAGTTACCTATTCATAGGAAGGGATGGCTCATCAGATTTTTGCGTTCAAACTAGTGCATTTTCCAGGAAAATGTTTACAGCCAGCTCCTGCTTTTATGCAAGAAACCAAAGCACAGATTGTTTTCTTGGACGGAGCTTGGTATATCTAACAAGCACTTTTCTCCCGAATATTTTATTGCAATGGTCTGTATTAATGAAATTCTTTAGTTCATCTGCAGTTTTTGCTGTTTATCAGAGAACCTCTTATTCATTCAAGAAAGGTTTAGTGTAACCGTGGCGTAGATTTGGACATCAAAGTAAAACCACTACAAGGGTCTTGAGGACCTGGAGTGAGAGACTTCAAATGTTCTGCTGTTCTGGTCATCAACTTCTGATTTTCTTTTTAATTGTGTAGGATTTAAGTTGTTTGATTCATTTGACCTTTAATTCAAAGTATGAAGGCTGGTATGGAAGAAGTGCTTTGACCTTCTACCGTGGGGCAATTTTAACATTTCACAGAATATTCCAAGAAGATTCTGAAAATTATGTCCCAAAATTGGGATAAAAAAGATGGGGAGAGGCATTAACTCTCAACATTTATATCTTTTTACTTTGAGAACTGCTACTGTAATACTAGAACAGAAGAATTACTCATTCGTAAGTCTGGCACCTAAAACAGTGAAGAATGAGGTTAACTCTCCCTGTGAAATTAGTAGTCAGCAGTTCTTACATAGATGGAAAGAGGGAAAAAGTGTCAGGACATAAGGATATTCCAAACTCTGAATCATACATTCTGTACATCCACTAAGGGACACTTTGTTAGCTGTGGAGTTGTCCTTTATGTAGGTTTCCTTCTAGTTTGGGTGATGGTTTTTTTTTTGTTGTTTTGGGGTTTTAGTTGTTTTTTTTTATTATTGGGTTTTTGTGTGTGTGAGACAGGAAGACATGATGTTCAAATATCCTGTACTCTTATAGTGCAGGAAAAATGAATGCAAATAACCCTTTTTTATTCAAAATCCGAGTAGAGCTCCACAAATATCAGAAACTATTTTAATAAGGTGATACCAGATTATCAGGAAAAATCTGTTTTAATTAACAGAAATGGGTATACATTTTAAATAAACTGACTGTGGTGATATTTCATGTATAGGTTATGTTGTCTGTGTGACTGAAAATATGTATGTACACACAATAGGGATGACATCGTCCTAGGACTGAACATGTGTTAAGGAATAATATCAAAAGGAGAACTACCTCCTAAACATCTAAATTGAAATAACCAGTATATTGCTTTCTTTTTTAAAAAAGTAAACTGTTAATTGCCTGGGGCACATTAACACTCAGTCTGACAAAAACTTATGAAGTTGCCTAATTTTAGGTATGATGATAGTCCAGTTGATGCCTCTGGACTTAAATGTGTGTAAAACAGTGTTTGTGGAGGTACTGGGTCTGCCTGGCAGGCAGTTAACTTTCTCCGTAGCAGCCTATGTGGTATTGAAAATACTGGACAAAAATGTCATTGTTTTTGCTTTGTTTCAAGAAAATGAACATTCTATTTTTTGAGATCTGAGTGTTGATTTTTCTTTTGCATTATTTTCTACAAGAATAGAGGAAAAGGAATTAGCAGAACAGCTTTATCCAAAACATTATTAACTATGAGCTTACAATTGCCTCTAACAGTATCTTATATAAAGATAAAAAAATCAGTAAATATTATAGTCATTAGCATTAATCTGCTATATCAAAACAATTATTTAAACGTCAGTATTTATAAATCACACTTTTCTAGAAGACTCCACATAAGAAGTTTAGAATGAATCCACAAATACCCATGTGCTTTATTGCTGTCTGTGGGCTGCTTCTGGTTTTACCATAATGAAAAGCTGGACTAGGATGTTCTGATTGCGATCTGAAGACTCCCCAGATTTTCAGCTGCTTGTCTACTCTTGCACATGTTTATGAAGTTCTTCTCTTGGAGTTATCTCATTAATCTTAATGCAGTAGAATTCTCTTTTGATTTCCGATATGATAGTGAGATCACAGCTTTCATTCTTTTATGATCCTCTTTGCCACTAACAGGAAAAGAAAACTGGGAGGACTTCCCTGAATGGAAAAGCAGCAAACTGCTGGTGACATAGCCATTGGTTGCCCTGGGAGTACTCGCTGCATCCTTCAGTTTAATTTGCGTAATATATGTAATTAATTAAGCAACTACAAAGTGATAGAAATGTATTTGTAGATTCAGTCTGTAAATTAGTGATAAACAATTTGATATTGTGGGATGTTAGTGCTTTCTCTCTGGGACTAATGATCTCTAATGCCTCAGCAGTCGTTTGTGGAGCTCATCATGTTTACCTATTAAAATGAAGTCATTACATTTTGCTGTAGAAATCTTAGAATGCTCTTGGTACTACCTGTATTTGGCTGTGAATTTCTGATCATGAACAGGACCTGAATGTTTAGCTGAATCCTGGTGGATAGGACGCTGTGTTATGGATAGATAATCTTTTAGCTTTAAAGGGTGTTTGTAGAGGCATGGGAGGGTTCAGGTGAAAGAACAGCAGTTAATTCAGTGGTGCGGGGCATTCTGCAACCTGAAATTTGACAGAACTGCCCTTCCTTTTTTTTTTTTTTTTTAAGCCTCATCTTCCTGATATTTCTTAAGACTTCTACTCAGCAAATACATGAGAATTTTTTAAGTGTGATGCATTTTGTGGGAGCCAAGGGATTGAGGTGTCCTCTTCAGAACTTGACTTACAAACATTTGGCTATGTACGCCTCTGGGTAATGTCACTGAAAAACATAATGTTATTCATGAGGACCAGTGACTTCAGGGTTAAAATAATTATCTTCAACACAAATGACCAGTGGTCTAAAGGGTGGGGATCGTTTAATACGCTTGGGCTGAACAGCTAGAACTTCTCTAGCGACAGTTGGAGTGTGCGCAGCTGCTGTGCCCACATTGTGTGCAGATTGGGTAGCTACATAGGCAGTTATTGAGTCTGCATGCACAAATAATAAATTTTTATGTATGAAAACCTGTAGAACAAAGTTCAGAGGCTAAACTGAAACAATTTTCAAAATGAGGCTCAAGACCAAGCCTTCCTATACCTACTTGCCTATACAGCATTCTTGATGTTTTTCTTCCCTCAGACTATTTAAAGGAAACTGATAATTTAGTTGGAGTCCAGGCACATGGTTATTAGTGTCATCTGTACCCAAGAGATAAGTGACGTAACCATAGTGCAAAGAAAAAAAATATTGCAACTTGACGTGTTTCTTGCAAAAGTGAGTGGGTGGTGTTTTTTCTTCTTGAGGAAGTTCATGTGTTTTGTTGTCACTGTCAAGCAGTGTAACATACTTAGGAAATTAATATCTTAGAAAATGTAGTATTTGTTTATTTTTGCAAGCTGTGGCCTATGTATACAGACTTTCCTGTATGTGGAACAAAATGATTTCTCAATAGGGAAATGTAAGCTGATTGTGCTGGTGTTATTAGTAGAGGTTAAAAATGCAAAAAAGTTAAGCTATATTAGTTGGTGTCCTATGTCTGTAGCATACCTAGCAAAAATATTATGCGCGTCTCAGACCTAAAATATTAGTGTTGTTTTTAAAAAACATGAGTCAAGCATTAGGAGTTTTTTCCTGCAGTTTTTAGCAAGTAGTATAGTCAGACTAAAATTAGTAAGTACAAAGATATGAGATAAAATGGTTTAGCCCAAAACCTGGGCTGCGAGGTGTGTTCTCCATCCCTTTTATCAAAGTTGAGGCATTGTGCAACAGAGCACATACGAGTCATGAGAACAAGCAGGCCCTTTGGCTCTGCAGCACAGTGTTGCGAAACTTCACTGGGAGAAAGTGGAAGCATCTAATAGGTAGCCCTAGACCATCGCATCTGGCTTCATTGGGCTGAGACTGAAGCCATGACCTCGTTATGCAAACTGAAGCAGTTCAGATCGTGCCAAAAAAATAAGAGCTGCAGATCTTCAAGGAATGTTGCAAACACGCAGGGAGGTACTAAGTAGGTTTAGACTATTCCAGAGCCAGACGAATGAGCAAGAATTTGCTGAACTACTTTTTCAGCCTTGGATCTCAAAATCTTTTGAATCTAAGTCTCAGTAACCTAGCACATTTTTTGCTTTCCTTGTGCTTAATGCTGTCGGACCTGGCCTAAATTTTCACAGGGTTAAATGTGTCTATTTTTGTGCTATGAAGCGTAAATGGGATTAGTGTAGCAAACACCTTGCTAAGTACGATTTCATTTGCTGCATATGCTGGAAATGACATGCAGCTTTTAAACCCTCTGTCTAATTCTGTGCTTGATGTTCAGGTTGACATGGTGGGCTTCAATCAGAGTACAATGTGTTGTGTTTGATACATCAATTTATTTAAAAATATCGTATAGTCTGAATGGCAATGGCTATATGGAATTCTCTGTAATTGTATAATGTAGGCTCAGGAAAAATCCTAGCTCTGTGGAAGTTAATGGCATAAACACTCATTCCCAGTGAAAAGAGAATGTCAGCTCATGCTTTTGGTTTCAGTGGTTGCTTGCTTTAAAAATTCCTTCCATGTAACTAAAGTTTGTAAGACAAGTATTGGTGTCTTCCTCACTGAGCTGGGCTTGGAGATTTCCTGACTTTGAGATAGTTAGGAAAACAAAGTATGCGTGTATGTATGTAGTAAGTAGAAAAGGATTTTGTGTGTATGTTGTAGCTTGATTTTCTGGACTATTTTTTCATGGGAAAATACAAAATTCAGGGTAATAGTATTATCTTCAGCAACTTTAAAAGGATTTAAAACATTTAACCACCTGATGTTAATTGTATTCTGAAGGGTGACCAGCTCAGTTAATGGGGGCTCCCTCGCTGGGGACAGTATGTGACAGTTGTACACATTTTCAATACTTATTCATTCATTCTGTTCACACAAAATGACAGATCTGTGATCTTGGTCTCTCATTACATTTCCCCAGGTTTGGGACCTTTTTGCTGTCACCGATTTCCTTCATTAAAATCGAACTTCTTCAAACAAGCTAACTAGGATTCTGAAGCATGTGTCAGGCACTACTGCACAATACTTGCAACATGTTATTAAGGTAGCCATGAAAGATGCTTAATTTCCTTAAAAATGGGGGGACCTCAAAGAACCCATAGGAGCTGCTGTTTGAAAAGTATGAAATAAACATGTAGAGGTAAGAGCCAAATCATTGCTCCAGGCTCCGGCTCCAGCACCAGCATGTCGGGAGCGGAAAAATCCCTTTGCTCCCTCTGTGCATCTGTCCAGCTTATCAGTCAATACGTGCTTTATTACAGATGTTATTGATCCAAAACACTACACCAGAGCGCCAGTACAAGTTGTACTCTGGCGTGGGATTGTCTGCTGTGAGTCTGGCGCTCTTTCAGGCTTTCCTGAACTTACCTTCTGCAAAACTTTTTTTCTCCCTTTGCTGTGGCTGAAGCCTCTGCCTGGCTCCTTTAAGTAGTCGGGTCCCTTTCCAGAAGAGATCTGAGACACTGTGGGCTCACCTTTAGCTTTGGCCAAGGGCAGAGATGCTGCTATGGTCGGCTGAATGTTTAAGAAGCCGAGTAGTCTGGAGCTGTGGTTTTGGCAGTTACGTAAGGCTATGTGTGCTCACTGCAGGATGTGCCCGCTCCTCCTTCAGAGATACCAGACTACAGGCAGTTGGCACATTTACTTTGTCCCAGTACTGGCACTTCTATGTGAAGAAAGTAACCTGCCTCAGACTGTCAAAGAAACAGAAATGCGCAATGGTTTAAAAGCATGTCCTGGATAAAAGAGAGATTCTTTTCTGACTTGTGCAATTTGAGGAGCAAACATAGATGTTTACCCTGTGCCAAAATCTGCCCACATAAGCAGATCAGGCTTTTTTTTTTTTTTTTTTTTTTTTTTTTAAATATCGTTCTGGAAGGTCAGAGGCTATTTTGTTTGCAGGTTTTTTTGCTTAGTGAAGCAAAGTTCACAGGAGCCGGGGTAATGATACAATTTCCAAGTGTTCTTCGTTCTTCACTGTGTGCTTAGTTAAATACATGTGTGGCAGTCTCAGCTTTGAGCAGCAGCAAAGAAGCAGAATTTCTAAAGAAGTAATAAACTCCTTTCTCCATTAAAAAAAAAAAATAAAGTAACTTCAGAATTACTGTTATAAATAGCATGAAATGACTCAAGGGCTGTTTGCGTTGCAAGTGCTGGCATTCTGTGCACTGAAAATTTACTATGCAGCTGTTTGAGGTTCTGCCTTCTGTACACCTTCATGTGCAAAGCCTTTGCTGTCTCTGGTAACTCTCACTGCTCTCTCCTAGAGTCTGAAGCAGAAATTTGGGGTTAGACACATCCAGTGTGCAAATGCAGTGTTAAGGATAGTTGACCTTTTGTATTGTGTATGTTTCAAACAGCACTGGAGGATTATGCTATTGTAACGTGTTAGGGCTGAATCATGAGACTGAGTCTCTTTGGTTTGCCAGGGGCAGTTTTTATTTGTATCTCTCTACTATTATGTCTGAATGTCTTATTTGCAAAATTGATAATAATTCTGTACCTGATAAGGGTACTGCGGCTTTTCTTTTGTTTGTGAATTTTTTACCGGGTGTGTGTTTCTGATAAGCTCTTAGCAAAGCGGAAGCCTAACAGTGTGGACTGTGTTGTTTTGGGTATGTATTAGTGCTGGCCAGATACAGAGACAGTCAGCTAGGGCCATTTGCTGCAAGGTTATGTGGCCCATTGATGTATGGGATCAACTGCCCTCTTTATCCCAACACACTGTCCCTTTTTTGGGGGGTGAGAGAGAGAGGGAGGTTAGAGAAGGGCTCAGCTTCCCCTATTGTGTAAAGGTTCTTTTGTGCTGGATATTCTGAGCCTCTTGTTCCAAGTCCTGTTTGGTAGTGTCGAACCTCTGAATATATCTAACAGTGAAATGGAAGTACGTGAGGTAGTTTTTATCACATTTATGCTGATTAAAACTTTATAAACTGCTTTTTGTGGATACTTATGCAGTGAAATATGTAGAAATGCATGGCAATCAATGTTGCCACAAGAAAAAGACATTTCATTTACTTTTCTCAGTCATTTTTCCTATGTGTTAAACAATGAATAACTCAATTTCTAAAATATATAATTGGTAAAGTAAAATAGCTGAAGTAAACAACCATTGCCTGTTTGTTTGACTAGCATTTTCTTTATTTAGAAGCGATGGCTTCTTTACACCCTTGTTGCCTTACATCTGTGTACTATTGAGCTAAAGTTACTCATATTTGAAGTAGATTTCAGGACAACTGCGTGTGACATCAGTGGACCTCTTACTATTTAGGGAGAAAATTTACCCTTTGTCAAAATGATGATTGACATGTCCCCCAGGGCAGATTTGAAGCATGGAAACTGATAAGCTGGTAAACTGGGGAGAGGAAGCTATCATTACTGAGGATAAACAGAGTATCTTCTCTGCATTGTACCCTACGTCTAATTGTCCTAGGTCTGTTTTCTGACATGGAGGGTGTATGATCTCTTGGTCCTTGTGGCAGACCTCAGTTTCATGGTCTGGAAACAGCTTTAAATTCAATGAACTGTGAGTCATTGCATTTGGAAGAGGCTGTCCCAGGAGAAACCACAAATAGAAGTAACTCCGGGGCAATTCCGTAAAGTACTGAGTGGAACCCAAAAAGGGCCGCATGGGAAGTTACTTCCAAGGTTTCTGCTCTTTCCAGAAATGTTACCACAAACTGCTCAGAGTGATTTCAACAGCTGATCTTTTTTTACATTTAATCTTTTTCTGACTGCTGATCAGATCCAGATAGATCCAGAGCTGAAGTTGCCTTCCCCCCCCCCCCCCCCCCCTTTTTTTTTTAAGTAATTTTGGCACTAGGTTGTTACTGAAAAAAGAAATTGATTTTTGTTGTGCTTCCCCAGTAAACTGGTACCACTACTCTACTTTTAGCAACCAGTTATCAGGACGCACTCGGCAATCAGAAAATCTGTAATCAGATTCTTTTGAACTCTTCTACGAGTCTTGTCACAACACCTTTCTTTCACTATGTGATTTCTGCCTGCACAAACACAATTTAATATTGAAGTTCATTTAGATTAGCCAGTGTAATGTTGCTTGATGAGCTGCCAGATAGGCACGTGGGTATACTTCGACTGAGATTTGATCTGTTGCTACTAAACTCTCACTTGCCTGAGGTTTTCACAATCCAGTCTTCCTGTACTTAGGGCATTACCTTGGCTGCTAATTCCCTCATCGTGTGCAAAATTGTGTTGTTTACCTTAAAGGTGATGCATCAGCTTCATCCCGATCAACTTGCAGACCTGCAAGTTAACTGCCTGCCTCTAGTCGTTCCCTTGAGGTTCTTGTTCTGCTGGTTTCCTGTCAGCTTCTGCTTTTCAATTAGAATAATTTGGAAACACTTGATTTCAGTAGCTGTACTTTTAGATCTTGGAATTTAGTAAGTTTTACCTATTGGGTATTCCTGTTCCCACTTTGCTTCCAGATGAATATACAATGTTAGCTATTGCATATCCTTACAGTGATTGTGTTTGACTTGCCAAAAAAATTTAAGATTATCTATGTGCAAAATGCCATGGATGTATACTTTGTACTGTGCTATGTGCTATAGACCAGGCCAAAGGAGAGAATACAGTTTAATCATTAGAAACCTTGGACTGGGGCATGACTTTAGGTTTCTATTCTTGGTTTTAATGCTGACTTAACATGTGACTTGTGCAAGTGATTTAACCTTTGTATGGCCCTGCCTACCCACACATCAAATGAGTATTATAATCTCTACTTCTCAAGTTTTGTCACTAAAAGACTAATCTAGTCTCTCTTCTGCAAGTACCCCGTTTGATACCGTATTAAATATAAAGTTCAGCTGTAAAAGTCAATTTTATCCCTCTCTATCTTCATCCCTCAATGTCACACTTCTGCTTACTGGGATACTGGCTCATACACCCAGTTAGTGACCTCTCACAACAACCATGTTTCAATAAAACAAAGGAACTATAAACCAGAAGAATGAGGCTTGTGAGCACAGGACAAAGCACATCTTTGGAGTGTGGCCTGTGAATCTGCAGATCACTCCCACAAGCAATCCTGGTAGCTGTAAATCGCAGCTTCAGAGTAAAAGGAAGTAGCACACTACCTGAGCTTGGTCTTTTTGACCTCCCCAATGCAGAGAACCCAAAATTCAGCGCTTGTAGACAAGGAGAAGGAAGAAAAAGCCAGAGCAGCAATTAATTTTCTGAAGTGGTTGGGTGCCATGTTGCCAAAAAGTATTTATTTGGACTAGACGAAATTGTGGTAACTGTGTCCCTCTCTGGTCCATACCTAAGCCATGTGAGCAAGTTTTATTCCTGCAGGAGTTAAAAATATTGCTCTTACGCAATTTTTAAGTGGTAGAGATTTACATATGCATGAGTCAAAATCTTTTTTTTTTATTTTCCCCTTGCTCATGTGAGCAGACCAACCTGAGACAAAATGGACCTCAACAGGGTTGGGCCCAGCTGTGCATCTGTCTTACCCCTTTGCAATGCATACACCTCTCACAGGAGATGTGAAACCCCTCTGAAAGATTAAGTCCAAGCTAAAGTCTTGACAGTGCTAGTTTGGATCCGTACTGTGTTCTTCCCCTCAAGTTTCTAATTTTCAAAATAAAGAAAGGAGAAAACTGAAGTGGCAGTTCCTAAAAACTGGAGCCAAAAGAGAAGAAGAGTTTGAAGTTCTGAGTGATACTTGGGCTAAGTTTAACAATGGGGAGAAACTCAATTTCATTAGCTCCACCTTCATGTGCAGAGACTGCAAGAATTAGTGGAAATGATTCCAAGTCTAAAAGGAGTACTATAGTACTATCAGAGTAAAGAAAAGGAGGGGGAGAAAGAAGTAAAAATACTGTATCAGACACTGCTGCAGCAACAGATTGCCATGAAAGGCTGGGAAAAAAGTGCTGGAAAGCCACATATCCTTTCCTTGGCTTTGTGCAGATGCTCAGAAATAGCAGTAAAAAGGGAGACATTAAGAACCTATATAAATGATCAAAAAATTGCAATAAAATTTAATATATGAGCCACTATACCTGATGAAACAACTTGGAGAAGGGACCAGAGGTTCTGTCTGTTAGCACAAAGCCTAACTCCAAGTCTCATACATATTCTCTGAGTGCTCCTGGAATCAGTGTTTATACTAATATAAAGATGACTGAGCAGGACACAGAGTGTAGTGACATTATTTATTGTAAGAAAATGCCTGATTTGCTAAGGGGGTACATAGCTGTTAAGAGATGAAGGCTGAAATTCTGGCCCCACTGATGTCCATTGCAAAACTTCTACGAACTCTACCTCCAGCAGAATTTTACCCATCACCTTGAAATTTAGCCAGTGGAGGTGGCAGAACACTACTGTGAGGTTGTCCCTCACCGTTTTGGTTCCAAATCTTTAGAGTCAGACCGTGGTCAGATGTTTAATGCAGGATTAAGTTTTCTTTCCTTGCCCTGCGTGACTTGCTTTTACCATCCTCCTCTGTTCCACTGCAGGCAGCCTGCCTGCTTTGGCAAGTTGAGCTGGGCAGTGAGCTCCTAGAGAAGCCAGCGAGAATCACTCCTACAGCCCATCACACGATGTTCATTGCTGGTGTTCTCAGGCAGGAGTCATAATGGTGTCTTAAGCTGCTAAAGCTGATTCTGCAGTGAACAGCTCATTGCTTTAGTCAGCTCATATGTAGATCCTTTTCCTTAGCATTGTTTCGTATTAATGATGCCAGTGGCTTACTTGGGTGTGCTCATCTATGTTATTCCCGGTTTGAGCCTAGTTGTATTAGTATACAACTTCATACCTGTAGCATTGAAGTAACAGAGGATGTAACATTTTCTTTATGTTTTCCAATAATTTCAAAAATTCTTCTTCCAACTACTAGCCCTTCAATTTTTCAGTATTCCTTTTAGAACGCATAAGTACGCTATTGCAAAACGGTCTCGGCGATACACTGCACGCAGAGGCGTAACAGTAGCTTTGTTTCTGTTGCGCTACCTTCCTCATAAAGACTGAGCTAGCTGCTGCTACAGTGCAGAGGGCTCACATTTGGTGAATTTTCTGCAGTAATTGAGACAGCATTTTTAGTCGCTACTTTCTAAAACACAGCCCACCATTCTGCAAACATTCATGTTCTGTTCTTACACGTAGGCCTTGCATGGCTTCCAAGAGAAATGTTTCCTAAAACACAAGATGTAACTTAAACTTGGCTGTATATGCAGAGGAAAGCTAATGGCAGAAAAACAAAAATATTGCCTCAAATCCAAGGGGTTTGAGACAGGAAAGTTTCTATCATCCTCTTTAGAAACTGGAGCATGTTCACATCTAAGATTTTCTCGGAAACCAGTTCTGAATTTTCTTGGGGAAAAAAAAACCTAGAAAAGTGGGACAAGCAGTACTTCCTGTGATTCTTCAGCCTTTTACAATGGACAGTATTTAAAAAAAAAAATTAGAAATCACATTCATCCAGTAGAGGTGCATACCTCCAGTTAGTAAATACCAACTGACAGTAGCTTTTTACTTTTTATGGACTTAAAAGAAGCAGCTCCTGAGCTTCAAAGAGACCTACAGACCACTGAGTGAAAACACTCTGACCTAGTCTGCTGCGGGGTTCATACCATAGCCCCGCAGCGGGCACATGCCGTTCAGATAATTCAGATCAACAGTGCCTCCAGTCGCTGACTCCTTTGGCAGTATCAGGAATCAGTGCATGGGCTAGGTTCCTGGAAGCTCAGGGGTAAGGGTGTATAAATGTAATTCTGGTGATAAGTGGACTATTTATCAGATAATATAATCTGGTGCATCACACAGATGGGTCGCAGGTGCCCGATGGCTGCACCATGAGTGGCAAAAAGCTACGGCCTGGATCCTGTGAAGATGAACGGCATCAGTGGAGCTACTTCTGATGAGACTTTTATTTGTGTGAAGCTGCTCCATTCGGTACCTTCGCAGGTCTGAATGCCGAGGTAGAGTGCGGGAGAATGTAGAGAATGCATATGCTTTTCTTGTTTTCATGTAAATGAAAACAAGGAGAATCAAACTCTTAGGCTTTAAAATCTGAAGATGCTTCAGGCTTTTCTATGACTAAACCCACCACTTATTTCCACAGTCCAAAAAAAATCTCGAAGGGAAGGAAAGGTTATTTTTGTTGTAACGTACAACTTTCAGGACGTGTAGCGATGTAAGTACTTTTTCATTACCGGGTAGGTAGGTGGGTGAGATGGCAGGATAAATGACTCCGTTTGCATGGATGAGTAACAACCCAATTCTTCTGTTGAACTAAGGTGTGATTCTTTGGCAGACTAATATTGCTGTGGAGGCTGCATTAATTTGTATTTGCATACCATGGGGATTACTTTCCACAGATCGCCTTAATTCCGTCTCTGAGATTATGTTGAATCTTCTCTGTGGTGTATATTACCTCATACTGTATTTGCTCGAGAATTCTGCTCTAAAGGGGGAGTTCTCCCGCAGTCGGGGAGCACAGGTGCACAGCGGGAGGTAAAGCGATTGACGCGGGAAAGAAAGAAATCCGCATTCAAACGTACTTTTTTTCTTTCGATAATGGCAAGTTTAGCATGTAATTTGGTGCCCATTTAAGATAATTTCGTTTCCTGCTAGAAAGATGTGAATAGAACCGCAGTTACGTGATAGCTTTTTCCAGGTTTTTTTTGGGTGTTTTTTTTTTTGTGGTTTTTTTTGAGAAGTATGGGACTTGGGGAGCTGGAGGGATAACGCTGGGGGCTGAGAACAGGGCGCCCGCAGTGTTATTCTTGCCCTCGCAATTACGCGCTGTGTTGCGGCCGCTGCGTTTAACTCCTACGTGCCTCAGTTTCTCCGCCTGAAACGCAGCGAGGTGCGAGCCACGCGTTGGGAGCCTGTGCAGCGTGGTTGTGAAATCGGTTGGCATTTTTTGGGGGGGAGCGGGTCGTTGCGGGGTAACGCCAGCAGTGCCACCGGCGGGATCCGCGTTCCCAGCCGCCGCAACGCCGCCCTCCGGTCTCCACGGCCAAGCCCGCTGGGATACGGGCGGGGAAGGCGGCAGGAGCCGGGCGGCCGCGCACCCCCGGGCTCCGGCCCGGTGGGTGCAGCGGGGAGCTCGGAGCTCCCCGGGAGGCCGCCGCCGGGGGAGGGGGAGGCGAGACACGGCCCCAGCCGCCAGGAGTTAACGGCGGCTCCCCGGGGGCCGCCGCCGCCTCCCCACCCCGGCGCTGCATTATTATTATTATCCCCCCCCCTTCCTTCGCCTTCCAGTTTTGGCAGGGGATTAAAGTAGCTCCCCCCTGTGGCAGCAGTGACCCAGAAACGAGTTTGATTCACGGAGTCCTTCCTCCATAACAAGTACAAACGTCAGTCAGAGGGAGTCTCTGTGTGTGAGTGAGTGAGCGAGCGAGCGCGGGTGCCGGGGTGTGTGTGTGGCGCAGGAGCCGCTCTCCGCGCCCGCTCCCCGGCGCCGCGCCGAACTCATGAGGCGGCCCCGAGCCCTCCGCGCAGGGGGAGCCCGGCCGCGCCGCCCGCCCTCGCCGCCGCCTCGCCGCCGCCGCCAGCAGGTAACCGTGGCCCGCCGCCGCCCCGCCGCCGCCGCAGCGCCAGCCGGGGGAGCCGCCAGCACAGCCATATTTGATGGGTTTTTTGTCGCTCCGGAGGCGGCGAGAGAGCAGTTTCGTGCCGAAGGTCGCTGCCTAGTGGAAATAAGATAGTACGTCATTAACATGGCGCCAAGAGCCGTGCGGCTCGGTACGGGGCGAGGGGAGGCGGCCGAGTTGCGGCTCCGCTATCCCGCAAGCAACTTGTGCCGGGCTGAGGCGGGCGGGAGGGACGGGGCGGTGGGAGGAGGGAGGGGAGGCTGTGCCGCCGCCCGGCGCGGCGGGGCCGGTGCCGGCGGTGGCCGGCTGCTTTTTGTTCCGCTGCGGGGCTCCCGGCGCGGCAAGTAAAGGACGGCGGCAGCTCTCCAGGTGCAGCGGCCGAGGGAGCCGCCGGCGCGCCGTGCTGCCGGCCCCGCGCCTCGGGCAGCGCCGGTGGGGGGTGGGGGGTGGGCAGCGCCGGCCATCCCCCTCCGCTCCGCGGCAAGTGGGAAGCGTTGGAGCAACTTGGTATACAGATGGCAATGGCAGAGTGCAGGTCCTGCTCGGGTACGGGCGTGTTGGAAGGGGGCGGGGGGGGGAGCCATGGCCGGTGTCTGTCACCGTGTCACCCACATGTCCGCGAGACCCGTCGCCTCTCGCCGGGGGCGGGGAGCGGGTGCGTGGGGGAGGAGGTGTTTGTGTGCAGAAGCAGCATTGTAGTTACATTGACCCCCCCACCCCCAGTCGCACTTGGCTTTCGCTTGTTGGAAAAAAAATGCTTGGAAAGCATAAAAACTGCTCATCGGTGAAATTAAGCAGAAGTTGCCTTTCGGAGCGGGAGAGCCGCAGCCGGTTAGCCTGCACTGGACGGGCGCAGGAGGGTGTGCTGGGGCGGGGGGCACCGGGGGGGGGTCCGCTGGAGGTGGAGAGCGCCGGGCTGTCACGGGCGCTGCGATCTCCCCCGGCCTCATCCCGCCCGCCCCGGGGAGAGCGCACGGTGGCTCCTGCTGGAGAGCAACTTGCGGGAGCCCTGGAGCGCACGTGTTTGAGAGCGTGTGTGCGGGGGGAGGCGTGCGGAGCTGCCCGGGCCCGCCGCGGGGGGGGCGGCATCGCTGCCGCCGGGCAGCGGCCGGCAGGTGCACGGCGGCTCCGCAGCGCCCGGGCCGGGGAGCTGAAGTGCGGGAGCGGGGCGCTGGCAGGAGCGGACACCGGGGCTGGAGGTGGGGGGGCTGCGCGGTGCAAACTTGGGCAAGGCGAGGCGGTGGAGCGGGACCCCCCCCCCCCCCCCCCCCTCGGTGTGTGTGGGGTGTCAGCGCTCTGCCGGCCTCCCGGGGCGGCTGTGGCGCGCCGGGAGGAATCGGTGCGGCCGTGCCGGAGTTTGTTGACGAGGGAACGGAACGTCACCGGCGGTGTCGAAACGCGAGCGTAACGTAGCAGAACAACAAGCGCGGGGGAGCGGCGGCAAACGCCTGAAGTTGCTTGGGCGCCAGTCAGGGTAGCTGCGCGATTTCGCTCTTCCCCCGGGGCCTGGCAGGCGAGATGGGTCGGGGCTGCGGTGCGCCGGGGAACGGCGGCGTTCCCGTGTAACGGTCCAGCCCCGGCCTCCCGCGGGAGGCGAGAGCGGCTCCGGCGATTATTCCACTTGCTGAAATTAGACAAAGCCGCCCCGATGCTGCTGCCACCCTTCCCGTCCCCGGGCTCGGGTAGCCGCCTGCTCGGAGGATGATTTCTTTTTTTTTTTTTTTTTTTTTTCCCCTTTTGCTTTTCCCTTCCCGTTCGCGCCCGCCAGTTCATTAACGCTAGGCGGTGGGGGTGTGCATTATTTTGGGGAGGGTGGAGGCAAAGGGTGTTTGTTTGTTTGCACCGCCTGCTGGTTGGTTTCCTGTGACAAGAGGTGATACACAGTTTCCAGAACTGTCTGGGAGTGGGAGGAGAGACAGACACAGAAAATGAGCTCAAGTCTCCTCCGTGCTGCTGCTGCTCGATCCGCCAAACCGCCGTCCCGTCCCCACCCCGCCATCGCAGCGAGGGCATGGGGGCGGGTGGGGAAGGTGCTTTTGGCCGTTTTCGGCAGTGACGGGGGCTTGCGGGAGAGGCAGCGGGGCCGGGGGCACCAAGTTTGATTTGCAGCCGGGGCCGAGCGGATTGGTGCGGCTGGCGGCGGGGAGGAGCGGGAGCGGGAGCCGGGAGGAGGAGGCGGAGGCGGGGGGGCGGCGTGCCGGGCCGTTTCAAATGGAAACCGGCGGCCGTGCCGCTGCCCGGGAAGGTGCCACCCCCGCCCGCCGGGGCGGTGCAGCCCGGCGGGGAGGCGGCTCCGTCTCCTCTCCCCCCCGCTGGCCGTGTCTCGGCGGCTCTGGAGCCGGCATTAACGCGGCGTGGGCATTAACGGCCGGCGGGCGGGTGTGGGCAGCCGCTGCCCGCCCGGGCCGGGCTCTGAGGTGGGGTCGCCGCGGGAGGAGGAGGAGGAGGAGGAGAGCCGCCCCGAGCGACAGCCGGCCGGCCTGGAGCCGGCGAGCGGGCGGGCGTGAGGCGCCGCTTTTGAATTCTCTTCAGGCGGCGGCTCCCGGCCCGTGGCGCGGCGGCCCGGCGCTGGCGGCCGTTGGCGCGGCGGGAGGCGGCCGCCCGCTCGGGTCGGCTGAGGCGCTGCTCACCTGCCAGGCGGCTCCACACGGCCGCGCACGCCGGCGCCCTGCTCCTCGGTCTCTGACCTTCGGCTGACGGCTTTATTCGGAGAAAGTTACGAGATTGGCCCGCCGGTGAAGTCCGTGGGATCCGGAGACCTGTCAGGCGTTGAGGAAGAGCTGGCCGTGCGTGACATACAAGCGGCTGGTTAGTGTGCCTGCACGCAAGCGTTAAAAATAGATTCTGCTCCTCGGGTGGCTGTTAGGTGGTACTGGAAATCACGATAGCATTTAGCAACACTTTGTAGTTGACATTTTAACGCGAAAGCAGAAAGGTGTTTTTATGCTAGCCCTGCATTTTCCTTTTAGAGAGAGATTGAGGTGTTACTTGGAGTAACTTCTTTTTTAAACAGGCGCTGTCTTTTAAGTAAGTCAAAAGCTGCCCACACTTGTAGACCTAAAACCTTCATAAAAGTTATGCCAAAATATGCTTGTTATGATTCTATTTCTAGAGTTTTCTCACACTCGGTGGAATATTGTTCAAACAGCAAGGGTTGTATGCTTTAGTGGCAGGATTTTCCCTTTGGCTTCGGATACCACTCACTCCCTGCTTTTGAGCTATGTTTAATACATATGTTTAAAATAAAATAATAATAATAAATTTCCCTTTCCCCTCACAGCTGCAGATTTCCCTTCCAGCTTCTCTGGTTTCATTCCCAGTTCACAGAATATAGTTAAAAAAACCCACCCCAACTTCCAGTCTTTCCTCAAATGCTTTCTCCATGTGGTTAGTACTGCTGCTTCGTGCTCTTGTTTTCAGCTGGAGCTGACCAAGCTGACAGCTTTTTTCTGGGTGGAAGACATGAACTGCAATGAGTGCAGGGTGGGTTGAACTAATTCATGGGGCCCAATTTATCATTGCTCCAGATTTGGGTGGTCAGTTTCACCAGCACAGTTTGAGAAGAATTTGCTGCCACTGCCCATATTATGAGGTAACAATGAGCTGACTTGCACAGGTGCATAAATGAGCATGTGGATTGCTGAAAAGTGTTGGGCTGATATGTCTAAATCGTGTTTCTGCCTTTCCTTGTGAAATTTTGAATAGCTGTGCTGAAGTCAGTAGAAATATTCCTTGTGGAGAACACTCTTGGCCTTGGAACGCACTTCTGTGTTTCCTGAGACTTGGGGGGATTGTTTCTCCAAATTTAAGTTCTGTGGCTTTTTTGTACTGTGGACTGTGCTACATGATACTGTAGTATTTCATTTAAGAACTCTTGTTGTATCTTTGTGACTATAAAACATTGCTGTCAAAGCTTTCATAGTTGGTAAAGAGGAATTAGAAAGTTTTAGTGTAACTTATTTCTGATGTAGGTGGTTTCTGTGGTGTTTGTTTGTTTGGTTGTTTTTTTTGTGTCTGGGCATATAGAAGGAAAAAATGAGGGGTTTTTCTCTTGCTATGTCAGGTGTGGGTCAGTGAAGACTGGGATGGTGTCATAAACAAGCTATCTAAAAAGAGTACAGTAGTAGGAGCCGAATGTCTCAAATGTCTTAATCTACTATGCACTTTGTTAAGACTGTGTCACACTTCCTTTTGTACAATAAGTGTTTTGAAGCAATTTCTTGTGTGCTAGAGATAATTAGGTCTTAGTTTCATTGCAGTTAGTGGGTTACTTTGAGGAAAAGCCAGTTTTTCAGTTTGTCTTCAGGGTATACATCTGTCATAATTCTGCTTTCTTCCCATTCTGCCTCTGCAGCTGTTTGGTGCAGTTTATTATAGTGACACCCGTTAACACGGTTACAGTTAATTGTCTGTCAGTGTTTGAATTACACACTCTTTTTACCCAGAGGTTTATACAGACCTTAAAAATACACTGGTAGGAATTGTGCTTTGTAAAACCTTTGACCTGAGGATGTAGATTTTTTTCATGTATAATTATTTTAAAAAATCTGGTTCTATTTAGCTATTTGCATAACAAAGACTGACACACTTTACATCTTTCTCTTTGATCATCTCTCTACTTGGGGTCAAACTGAGTGGAAAAAGTATATGGTGTTCTTAACTGCACAGTAGTAGCATTCAAAGTTCTGTGGTGTGTTGCACGTGGGGTGTATGTGCGTGCACATTGCCATGCCAGTTTTATGGGGTAATGTCTGGATTTCTTTTCTGAGGAAACTAGGAAAAAGAGTTGGGTGGTTTTTTTGACTCTTACCTGTTGTAACTCCTGGGATTTCAGTGTGGGAGGTGGGGAAAAAGGAAAGATCTTGGCATTGTTGTCCAGTGTGTGCTGCAGGGCTAAGAACAGAGGAGCATGATAATGTATACTGGTACAAGTAGTGAATTTGTGTCATGTTGCTGATTCTAGCCCATGCACTGTATCTGCCAGCAGGTACTGGGACGTAGGGAGAAATGTCTGTATTCTTAACTGTATCTAGTTATTTGTGTAGAGTTAGATGTTTCTTGCTCACCTCCACAAGGATGCGTAAATCCAAATGTTATCTTGTGGCCTGACATTGAGTATATTGGATTGTCATCTAGTAATTTCATTTGCATAACATTTCACAAGTATTTTGAAAAAGGCCTAATGCTCTTTCCAAGATATAGTAACCAGAAGAAATGTTTCAGGTGTTGTAACCTAGCCTTTAAAAACAATTTAAGTAATTGTACCGTGGTAAATCTAGGATTACATTTCTGTGTTTGAAATGTGCACCTAATCAATGAATAAACCCCAGAGCTTAGCTTTCAGAGTTAGCATAGTGAAAAAGTACGGAAAAATGACTGGTGCTGTGTCTCTGTAAAAAAATGCAGTGCAGCAGAGTGTGTTGCAGGCTGTGCCAGCCTCACCGGTACAGGCTTGGTATGGCTATCTCATCTGAGGGGGGCTTGGTGGCTAAAAAGTCACGCCCTCTGCCCCATCTATGCCATTTATTGTGTGGTGTGATTGCATGAAGTGCTCTTAGACACATTGTCAGCCCTTGGAAGTGGGGTAACATTGCCAGCAGTCATGGCTGTTTGTAAAACTGTGTTTGGTTGGAGGTTGGCATTTGCTGCAGAAGAAAAGGGTAAATGTGTTACAGTAGAGTCCTCGGGAGAAATACCGATCAGCACGTTGTGTGTTGGTCTGTCTGATTTCTGAAAGGATGGTTTTAATATGAAGAAAGAATCATCTCTCAAGGAAATGAAACTGAAACAATGTTCAAATGTTGCTTGGGTTATTAGGAATTTCCACGAGTCACTGGAAACTCAGGGAATGTTTGGCTTGGTGATATAGCAGCCTTGTTATGTTAGGGCTGCTGGACTCAATTGTAGCTTTTCAAGCGCTGGGCTTACTCTGCAGGAGAACAGTATACGGGCAGATGCCCCTTGGGGGCTGGTGTAAGAAGTTGGGAAAAACAGTAGAAGCGTTTATGATAGAAGATACAGGTTCAAGGGCAATGCTTGGTTGGCTGCTTCCTTGCTTCAGAGGAGCATTCATTTTGCAAGGGAGGTTGGGAAGTTATCCTGTGGCATGTGTGGGTGCAGTGAATGTTTTGTGGGAACTTCTGGACTACACAGCAATTACGTGGTTGCATACAGTTGTTGGGAATTGAGGTCAGTAACCTGGGTGGTCTCTTCTTGTCCTGCAAGTGTTGCAGGCTGAGTGTATAGTTTTTACTTATTGTTGGTATGAGTCTCAAAGCTTGGCTTAAATGTTTCACCGTTCTTACGGTTACATGTGATTTCTCTTTGTTTACAGGCATAATGATCACAGCCAGTTTGTACCATGCAGCTAGCAGTGGTACAGTCAAATCTTGATGAACCTGCCTTTGCTTCTGACCCATTGGAACTAACAGACCTGCTTCTGTTACAGAATATGTTTTAATGAGATCAGAGTTGGATCAGATGCATTGTGTATGCACCTGAGTATATTAAATGTATGTCAAAATAAAGTCAAGTGAAAAATACCAACATTTTCATGACTCTGAAGACTGAGAATTTCAGAGAAAAGTAATATTGCTGGCACTCAAGTCTCAGATTAGGAGAGAGATTGAGATGAGATGAGATAAGGAATTTAACTGAAAAGTGTGATAGTTTTTCCATTCTGCCTTTTTCAGTATAAAAATACCTCCTTAGTTTTAGTTCAGGATGTCCCATGAAGAATCAATTACTGTAGTTTGGGTTATTTATTTTTTTTTTTCCTCCTTCAGTTTTGAGGATTAAAAAAGCATTCCTTGAATTCACATTATTCTCTGAACATGCTAGGAAAATTTGTATGTGTGTGTTGAACAGGGAAAGCCTGCACCTTCAATCCATACCTCACCATCACTATCCATAATCTGTGTTTATTTTTAATGCAGTTGTTGTGTGACTTTGAGGTCCCCATCGCCTGATAGAAACTGATAGTCTTTGAGGCAGAGGCACTGTGATACCCTGAAGAGCAGCAGCATTTCAGTCTGTGTGGTTATAGTTCTTATTAGGTGTTCTAGTGTTATCTCTAGAATGTGTGTTCTGAACTGTGGATGTGAACATCTGGTGGGAACAGTTAAAAATTATTTTAAAGGCAGAATATATCTGTTTTATTTTTTCTAATAACAAAAAATCTGCGGGGTTAATCTTAGAAGGTTTGAGACTTGCCCTAAGTAGCCAAATGCTGCTTTTCCATCTGTGATTCAGCTCTCTGTAAACTCAGGTTAGGTTCAAAGATGGGCAAATGAGATCTGTTGATTTTAACTCTTTTTTTTTTTTTTTTTTTTTTTTCTTTTTCTTTTTTTTTTTTTTTCTTCTTGCCTTCTATTTCTCCTTCAGTCTCCTTTTCCTCACATGCATCTATAAAGGCATCTCACAGAAGCTTCTTCAAATGGAGTGTTTCTTTTAACGTTACTGCCCTGGTTTCAGCTGTGATAGAGTAAATTTTCTTTTCAGTAGCTGGTACAATGCCTGTATTTTGGTTTTAGTATGAGAATAATGTTGATAACACACTGGTGGTTTTGGTTGTTGCTGGGTAATGTTTATATTAAGTCAAGGACCTTTCAGTTTCTCAGGCCCTGCCAGCGAAAAGGCTGGAGGGGGCACAAGAAGTTGGGAGGGGACACAGCCAGGACAGCTGACCCGAACTGGCCAAAGGGATGTTCCATACCATGGAACGTCACACTCGGTATATAAACTGGGGAGGATGGCCAGGACCAGCTGATCACTGCTGGGCGACTGGCTGGGCATCCGTCAGTGGGTGGTGCGCAAAGTTGTACTGCGCATTGCTTGCTTGTGTGGTTTTTTCCTTTTGGATATTATTCCTCTCCCTCTCTTTCCCCCCTTTTCATTACAATTGATGATGATGTTATTTTATTTCAATTCAATTAATAAATTGTTCTTATCTCAACCCATGAGTTTCACCTTTCCACCGGTTCTCTTCCCCGTCCCACCAGGGGAGGCAGGGGAGTGAGTGAGTGGCTGCGTGGTACTTAGTTGCTGGCTGGGTTAAACCATGACAGTTACTTGGGAGAACACAGGCTTTCAAGGTGTCCAACTTCAGAAACCTGACTAGAGTGGAAAAGGAAATTAGCTGCCTCATCTAATACTCTGTAGTCCAGGGAAGTGGCTTCTGTTCTGGCTTCTCTGACTTTCTGAAGAACTGCGGAGAGTGCTTGAATTGAGGGGTGTGAATACCACTCTCACTTTAACGTTTAGTTTGTTCTTGCAAAGACACATGGTAGGAAGGAGGAGCTTCTGGGTCTTTCCTTATTTTGTAAATTTGCAGAAAGTATGGCTAGGAGAAGATGAACTCAAAATACACTTACCCAAAAAGATGTGAGTGAGCAGAATTTTGAATTTTCTTGCTCATTGCAAGGTCATGAGTGTGTCTCAGTGTATATACACTATGTTATTTTGCTTTACAGTGCATAGTGCTTTCCAGACCATGTGGGAATCAACCAAGAAGTGAGGGTTTTGACAAGGAATGTAGAAGTTACATTTCTGAGAGAACTTAATTTTTCTTGCATCTTCTTTATTTTGTTTATGGGAGATTTTTTCATTCTAAGTGAATATGTTCTTTTACATTGCTTTTGTTAGTATTTCTTCCAATTACAGGAAAACTATGTGAACGACTAGAAAAAGTACCGTACATAATAGATACTTATCCCCTTGGTTTTGGCCTTCATAGCAGCTAATTGATTTTTCAGTTCTGTCTTAGCCTGTTTTGGATCTGAATGTTGGCTTTCTTTCTATGTAAGTGACTGTATCAGAACCTGGCTCTGGATCTACTGCATTTATACCAGATCCCTATTGAGATGATTGTGATGATCCAGGCTGGTTTGTGTGTTTATTCATTGGCAGCATTTCCGTCTGCCATACACTCAAAGTTCTGGTCTGCTTTGAAGCAGTTTTTCTGGAGAGAATTCTTCTAGCATGGAAAGAGGTTGTCATTTATGATTATTTATTCTCTGGCATCAGACACTGTATGTGAACATTTACTCTATGAAACTGTGATAAAAGGTCCTGGTGAAGTGAACGATTCAGTTTCTTTCTACCTTCAGTGAGCAAAAGTTGCAGCTTAAAACTGTTAGGTGTTTTCAAAGACAGTGGTATTAAATCCCCCTCTGGAAAGTCACTCTGTGGGAGGGAGGCTTCCCTGACCTCTGTCTGCATGTGTAACGTGGAAAAGGAGACAATCTTGCAGTGCTCAGGCTCTTACAACTATATTGTCATTGGAAGCATAAAATCGAGTGTCGGGCTCGGTCGCTTGTGATTTGCTAGTGATGATAAAATGAAGTTCCTCAAAAAAATGCTTATTTCTTTTTATATGAACCACATATGGAAGAGAAGGTATTCTAGTGTGGGTTTTTTGGTTTTTTTTTTGGTTGGTTTTTTTTTTTTGGAAGTAGTATCAGGCTTTCATTAGGCTTTTTGGGTTTCTTTGGTTTGCGAATTAGTCTTATAAAAGTTGAAAGCATTATTGAGTTTACTACAATGAGACATGTTCTCAGTGAACAAAGTTGAAGTGGTTAACTGTATGCTGCAGAGTGTTGTTGAAGGGTTTTTAGGAAATCCCAACTCGGGTCAAAATGAGGAGATGAGATTTTCTGCACCTAACTAGAAGCAAAAAAGTATTTGTTGTCTGATTTCCAAATCTTCCCCCTAGAGGTATGTATGAGGGCTTTGCTGCTAGCAGAACACCCAGACCTTGTTGATATCACAATTGATATGTAGTAAGCAAAGACTCAGGGGATCTGATGTGCATCTAGAGTCCTTGTCAGTTTAACTTACAGTGGATATGCCTTTCTGCGCTTGTCTTGTCATGTTTTTTCTACTCTTCAGTTTACACTTTTTAATAGCTTTTTACATGTGAATGCTGACAAGCTATTTACAGCTTCCTTAAATTTTCTGAATCTGGTTTCATTCCACAGAGAATACATGCAAAAATACCAATACCCTGTGAATAGCAGTTAAAAAGGTGTGGAACTTTTTGCCTTTACATCATTGATTCATGTGCAGTTGAACTCAATATTAGTAGAAGTCTGGCAGTTTGGAGGAGCTTCTGTGTAATCTTTGGTGGTCTGATGCCTGAAAAACAGTTAGTGTTAGGTATGGCGCTGGAAATGTGCCTGCAGGAGGAAGTAGCTCTTTTACTTTAGAGCGTGGTGCCTTCCAGGGCAGAGATGATGCGTGTTTAGTTAATCTGGGAAAACTTGGCTTGCTATGCTGATGTTTCTTTATATATATATGTGTGTGTGTGTTTAAATGGATTTTAATCTTTGATTTTTAAATCTGGCACTTTAAACAGGAATAAAATGGTTCCAAAAACATATTAGCCAAAGTAAATATTTACACAAGCAGTAAAAATGTTATTGTATTGCAAATCTAGTGTCAGAATGGGCAGGGGAAGCTAAGCGTATTGACTGCAGATATTTAGTGATTTTAAGACCTCTGAGAACAAAACACGCTTTTGTTTTGGGGTGAAAGTGTTGGTGGGGTTGTCATTGATACTCTCCAATTTTGTTCATCTGCTCGTATGATGACTGCCTAATTAAACATCCTTGAGATATTCACAGTTCATATTCAGATGCTGTTTAAAGTTGTTTGTTTTCCTTTGTGTGCTGTAAATCCTCGCATGCCATCAGAAACACAACTTGATGACTCTGTATTATTATCTTGGGTTAAGTGCTGTCTCATTGCTTTGCAGGCTGCCTGCTGTTTCCCGTGGAGATCATGAAACGGCGACGGCTTCCTAGCAGCAGTGAGGATTCTGACGACAATGGCAGTAAGTGCTCCTTTGTTGTAGAGTGCAGTAGGTTATGAGTTTGAAAACACGTTTTAATGCAGTGTTTTATGTGACAGGCATTTTGCATATTGGTTGGACTGGTAGACATGTGTACTGTAAGGGTCTAGTTTTGAACTCAGTCATTCTGAGCAGATGGACAGTAGATTCAGGGTCCCCCCCACCAGACTGATTGTGCAGTGTTAGGTAATAAGATAAAACAAGAAGAAAAGTTGGTCATCATCTTTAAAATCTTTGCAAGCAGCATAATTTATCATTACAAGGACAGAACTTGCATGGAGACATCTGCTAACAGCCCACAGCTTAGTACTGAATAGAAGTTTGCATTAGGATTTTAAATTTGCCTCAGTGTTGTCATACTCTTATGCAATGGAGAGGTATATTGCTTCAAATTTAAGCAAAAAAGATTGATGGTGCATAAAAGTTGTTCCTTACTTTGAAGATTATTTTGTTTGAGGAATAACTTTCAAGAATTTGAATTCAGTAAATCAGTTTTTTGGATCTAGAAAGTATTTTACTTTTTTTAACTGTTTCTGTATTGACATAAGTAACACTGAGCTCTGTATGGTATATGTATCTCTTGAGTTTGGATTTCAGGGATTGATACTCTTTTCATTTAAGCAGGAATAAAAAAAAAGGGGGGGGGGTGCAAGATAAAATGGCAGTGTGGGAAATGTGCGAAGGTGTTGTATTTGCCCAAACAAGCAAGTTGATTGTACTTGGCAATAGTGCAGCTTAGCCAGTTGTCAGAGAGATTTTCCTGGTTTTAATTTGATCTGTCTGGGTGCACATCTTCAAATCTGAAGTCTTTTGTGAGACTTCAGTCTGAACTGTTAACAGAAAATGATCAGCGAGGTTTTCCAGGTGCTTTTGAAAGCTTTACTCTGAGGACATAGCCCAGTGCTGTGCTGTGGCCCTGCACAGGTGACTGCTTCACCTGCATGAATTTCTTACATGTGCCAGTGCTGCATGGGAGTCTGTCTGCTCGGCTGTGGCCCAGTCTGCACCTTAAAACAACCACAGGCAAACTATTGCTGAAGTGAAGTAGTGGTAGAAGGATTGGAGGAGATGAGAACTAGCAAACTGATGAGGAGTTAGTCCAAATAAGGATCGAGTAAAATCTGTTAAAGAGGTGTGGGCTTTGGCTGAGTTTTGGAGAGCTACCTGCAGCTGGGGGATTTTGGAAGAAAAAAATCCCGGATCAAACCTGTTTTTTCTTGGTTAGGAGTTTACTTGGGGTTATAAAAATTGAAGTCTGTATTTCCTCAAAGGTGATGTGTACATCCCCAACACACAGATGTGTTTTTACTTGTAAAGTAGACAAGTAGCAGCAAATGTGATGTATTTCATTAGAATTTTGCTTTACCCTTTTTTCATTACTTAGTAGCTTTATATAGTAGTGTTTCATTTTGATAAGTGTTTATTTTCACACTCTTAGCAGTTTGGCTTTTGGGTTGTGTTTGTTTGTTTGTTTGTTTTTTTTACTTTTGGATCCCTTCATATCCCTTGTGTTACCAAATAAAACATGAAGCAGATAATCTTGGAATTGGAAGTTCTGAAATATATACAATTATTTGTTGCCGATTATAATGCTTGCTTATAATGTTATTTGATATATAACTGTCTGGAATAGAGCTGTTGACTTACTGAATTATGTTTTCCATTATTTTCATCTGTACCATAGATCAAGATCTAAGGAAATGAGTTAGAAAAAGAAAACCAAATCTTTGCCCTTTTATGATCTCTCTGTTTTAAAGTCTAATTAATATGAATAATTGTTGAAAAAATTACATGGCAAAAGGCAGTGAAATTTTAAAGTATTTTCAAGTATTGCTTGAAATATATACCACTTACCCTTCATTACACTTCCCCACCCCCCACCCCGACTTGATTTTTTCCCCTTGTGAAGTTACAGGGCACATTCAGATACGGATTCCTGCATGTTCATTCTATTACTGTACACACGTTTGGAAAGATCAAGGGCTAATAATCAGAAGCTGAGATAACATTTAACGTAGGGTCAGCATCTCCAAGGCTTTTTGTCGTTCACAGTTTCCCGAGAACAAAGTGACACTTGGGCCCTTTCTCTCTGCTTTTGCTGTTACAGGGGATACCAGTAGTTCCTTGCGATTGTGTTTGAATGTCAAGGGTCTCCCCTTACAGGTTTCACCTTCATTTAATCTTTTCTTGTCTGTACTAGAATTACTGATTACTCTTGCTATGTTAGTTTCTGTATTATTACTTTGTCAGTAGTATCTCTGATTCACTGTACTGATACTAGCGTTGGAAGGGTAAGCAAATTCTCTTGGCTAAAAAAATACAAAGTAAAAATTTGTGTGAATTTCTGGGCTACATGTTGAAGGCTTGAAGTTTTTCACTAGCTATGCTTCCTTCTCGGAGTTTCCAGAGGCAGAAAACAATTAAATAGGCTATTCTGAGCACTTCAAACAGCCGTCTTCTAATTGAAAAGTTGAAAATTTAATCAACACTTAGTTGGAATCCTATTGCCAAACATCTGCTTCCCTTCACTCAGTGGCACCTCTTGACCCTCCAGTGCACTTCTTGCATTCCCATCATGCTGAACTCGATAGTCCTTCAGCTCTGAGCTCAGCACTGCTCTCCCTCATCTCGCAAGGTGAGGATTGGACCTCCAGCTGTTGGGTTTCTTCGGTTCTGTAGTTGAGTTGTCATGCTGTGCCTTAGTAGGCTCTGATCAGGCATCTCAGATGCATGATGAGTGTGACTGGATAAATGCTGGAGTAAGCTGATGATGCTTGGCAGGGGTAGACTTCAACATGTGGTACCATTTTCCAGGTGGCAATAGTTTGGCACGAAGAAGGACACATTTGATTTTATTGGACTCAGGAATATGGATATTTATAAGGTAGTAATAATGATGCTACTAATAATGGAATTTCTCTTAAAAAAACTAAAAAATGAACATACAAAGGTTGCTGTCCATTAGATCACCGAACTGAATCAGTTTCCTTGGTAGTCACAAGGTGATAGAAAAACAAAGCTCGTATCCCAGGCACTGAAAATATGTTATACCGAAGATACAAGCATATCTGTAGTTCTTCAGAGGAAGCAAGAGGTGCTCACCTTTTGTGAGATGAAAGAAGGGAGAATCATTTTCATTTAGGGGTGAAATATGGATCAGAACGTTTAACAACATGGCACAGTCCTAGAGAGTACATACGCGTATTTACTGACTTAAGATATTTTAGTGTGGGTGGTTATGTATTTTTTGCAGTATTTTAAAACCTTGGAGCTTAAAGACAGAACCCTGACTTTTTCTCATCACTTCTTTTTTGCCCTCTGACTTCATTCTTTCCCAAAATCTAACTGCAGACTTCAAGCCTGCCAAAATATTGATGTTATGTCCTTCAACCTAACTACTGAAAATCGTTAAGCTGTGTCCCCTTAAAATCAGAGTACTAAACCTTCATTTAGACACGGGGCCAGAATAGCACATTTGAAGCATTGGGCAGGAGGTGTCAGTGGAAGTTGTGCTCAGCAGTTTGGCAGTTAGTCCCTGGATGTCTGAGTGTGTTCTGAGAGATTCATTTTCTGAAATTATAGGTCACTTGTGAACATTTTATCTATGAAATGTAACTGAATAAAAAAAGGCTGCAGGCATAGTTCTGCATTTTGAACTTTTGTCTAAATACCGAGGAATGGTACCAGGTGAGGCTTGGCGAAGACTTTTAAGATTATTGACACCTGAAAGTAATCCTTTTCTTGGTCGTCTGGCAGCTTGTTAGTTTCTGTCCCTGTCCAAATAATGTATTACAGCAGCTATAATAGATGTTAATATTACCCAGGCCCATCATAAAAGCCTCGTGATGTACATGCCATCTTCTTCAAAACCTGCATTAAGTAAATCAGTAATGTTTACCTCAGACGCAATTATGTCCTTGTCATCTGCATGCCTGATAGTTTTGAAGCAATTTTTGTTGCATTGTATTTCCGCTTGCCCCTCCATTGCAAAACCTCCTCTTTATGATTCCAGGTTTTACTCTAACTAAATCTTAGATACTGAAGCCGTTTTATCTTTCCAGCTCAGTGTTTGACTTGACTTTCTAGCCTCATCGGTCTGTAAATCTGCAAAGGTGGTTTGTGCTGAATATACCATGTGCTTTGTTTTTTGGTGAGATAAAGTTGTGCGGTGGAGTAGTTCCCATTTATAGCTTCAGGGCATTCCTTTTGCACAAATTGCTTGGACACGTAGAGAGATCGTGTTTGAGTTGAGATCTGAAGCCCAGACAGTTGTATTACAGGGAGCTTGGGTGAAATCCAGGCCCTCCTTGATGTCAAAGAGAGTTTGGTCGCTGTTTTCCATGAACAAGGAATTCAGAACATGATTTTGTTCACGCTTTACTTGTTCCCACGATGCCTCTTCATTTATTCTCGGAGGGATTATCAATTCATCATACTCCTACATGCAGAGTGTCTGAGAGAAGAACTGAAGATACTTGCAGATGAAAAATACTTCAAAGATTTACAAGGTTTCACATCAGTTCCGGGAAATGAAAGATTTAATACTTACGGATTATGGAATATAGTTCTGTAATTTAGATGGACCCTTATTCTATCACTGCTAAACAAATGTTATTTTAAAGTTAAATGTATTTTGCCAATATCCATTGCTCTGACTGAATGATGGGGATCTTAGTTTTAGAAAGGGCTTTTCATCCCAGTGGATTCCCGTTGTGTTTGAGATGGATCCCAGAGTGCCTTCACAAAGGTTGCCGAGTACATAACCTTAGGTGTATACGTCATTTACCGCAGAATTGCAGCTGCTGCTGGCCTGAAATGTGGCAATTACTTAGCAGTGCACATTACTGAGCAGCGTTTTATGAAAAGGAAGTGAAGGACATTTTTTGATTTTCAGTTGAGCTGGCCGGTTGGTGAGGGACGGTGATTAAACAACAGAATGTAGTGGAGTTACAGTGCTAGAATTTGGGCAAAGCAGCACTGCTGTGCTGTTGAAAAAGGCTTGTGGCATTTAGAGCGATGACCAGTGGTCAGAGCTAGCTTCTTCCTTGGAGGTTAGGCTCACTGGGGCAGGGTGACTCGATGAAGTTGTTATGCTCTTGAGCACTCTGGAAGAGTGATTTGAAAGACTTACTTGGGCTGATAGGATGTCGCATCTGAGGAAGGGACGACACGTAACCATCACCGTCATTTTTGGAGAGGCACATTTTCCTTCCCAAGACTGCTGATACTGAGTACACGTAATTTCACTGAAGTTTTAAGGCCTGACACCATAGGTGATGAGCCTATGAATGCTAGGTTGGGAGGTGCTCAAATTGACTTTGATAACCTGTATCAGACTTGCGCTAAAACTTTGTATGGAGTTATCGTAAAACGTTGCTACAGCGGGAAGCCTTGGGCTAGGTAGCTGGAGTGGCACTTGGGACTTGTGGTAAAAAAATAAGATGGGGTCTAGGAATTCCTCACGGTTAGAAGTGTGACACGTGCTTATGCATGGTTATGTGTGTGTTCTTTGAGATTATAAAACTCTAATGTGTGCTGCTGGGAAAAGGGATGCTAGGAGGGAACTTGTATTGAACTGCTGTGGCAGGGTGCAGCAAAGACTGTTCATTATGTGTGTCAGATACTGAGCAATTGTGCAATGTTGTAAAGCACTGCAGAGATCTTATGGATCCATGCATTGTTCAGCAGCTGCAATTGGGTAGTTGTCAAATGACACTAAATTTTAAATAGCATCGGTATTGACGAAAGAAAAGGCTGTTGCTTTTTCTGTTTTCACCTTGAAGGAGATTATTGTATAGTAATACAGTATGAATCAAAGATAAGGAAGATAGATAGGCAAATCCTCCAGCAACAGAAACGTGAGAAGGGGAATTTGGCTATGTGAAACCATACCATAGGTTGTGTTTGCATACATGCTGCTTTCTCTGTGATAAGACCTGAAGGCTTCTACCCAGGAAGCTCTTCCTGTACCTAGCATTATGGAAAACTGCCCTTAGAGTAGTCTGCTTCTGTTGTTGTTGTGCTGGAATTTGGGTCTAGGCATGGAGTTCTGTCTAAGTGACATGAAGCCTTACTGTAAAGAGTTGTGGGCCAGGCACTAAATGAGGAGGCTGAGCATCTCTGTCTTTTCTTCAGGCTGCAGATCTTTCTGACAGAATGTTGGCAGCAGCACCTAGCTGGTGTCGGAGTGAGTTGAGGAACAGTATAGGCATCTGGAAATGCCAGCGTTAAGCAGAAGTGACAGCCAGACGTACAATCATGTCGGGGATGTTTTGCTCTGTTGTGCTGCCTGGTGTTAACAGTGTAGTGGGAGTGTATTTCCCGTGGCAGAAGTGCTTTCAGATGCCCAGTAGATCTGAGGCTTTGAAGTGTTCAGAGGCTGTAGCAGCAGGTAGTTCCCCGGGGACACAGCTGGGTGCCTTGCAGGTGGCTTCACAACGGCCTTGTGTGTGATATGTAATAGCTGAGCCTTTCCTGCTCATGCTGAGTAGTATATTAGTTGGGGGGGTAGAATTCCCTGAGGGCTTGAATTCCTTTATTGGACCCGAGGAATTTTCTGTTTTGATGAGCTTCTTTGGAATCAAAACATAGTCTTGACAGATCATTTATTAAATTGATACAGTTAAAATTGATTATGTTTTCCCTTTTTGGGGAAATGTGTTTTTTTTTCAAAATGTGGAAAAAGAAGTCACACTCCTTGATTGCTTTCTTTTATTATCAGAAGGTGTGTGTGTTATATACACCCTGTAGTGGTATTATAAACCCACTGTATTTACAGTGTAAGGTGTATATAATAGCCCAGGGGAACAGAAAATTTGCCTACTAGTCTCTTAGAAGTCGCATTTCCAGCACCAGTAGTGTGTTAGAGCTTTGCCTCTCTTGCTGTGAATTACACCTCATTAGTGGTTTGGGATTTCTTTTTGCATTTTGTCTGTAAATGGATAAATGCAAAGGGAGGACTAAGGTGTAGTAAGAGTATGATCCTCCTCCCATTGTTTTCTAGTGATGAAAACCTTTTAAAACATACAAACACATGAGCCACCTGAAAGGATCCTAACTAAAAGAATCTGGATGGTCTTGGTCCAGGAGATCCTGGAGTGATAGTGTTAGCTAGGCTGCTCTGTTCATTCTTAACTTGCAGTCATGTAACAGGATGGGCACTTAAGACATCTTTTATCTCTAAAGTCTAGTGATGATAGTGATGCATGTTTTGGATGTGTTTGTTTAGCTTCATGCTTTGGAGTTGCGTGTTTTTCACATTCACTGGTACTCACGTGACTTTTGGTAGTACGGGCTCTCTTAACATCTCATTAATTTTGCATCTGCTGTAGAACTCATTTTCCCCATGAGGTACATAATGTTATCATAGAAAAGTCCTACATCTTCCAAATCCCAGTGATTCAGACTTCCCTCATGGTTTTTTTTGGGTGTTATTTTACCAAAACTGTGTTTGGCTCTGTCTTGATCTTTAGTTGTTTCTCTAGTCTTGGTGATTCTGATCCAGTTTGGCACTAAGATTAGTATTCAGAAAACTGCTGATGAATATAGTCATTTCGGATACTTAATGCAAGAGTATTAATGTAAAAGATAATTTTGATGAAGAGTGTCTGGAATCTTTCTCAAATAACTCTATTAGGTTCATGTGCTTTTATAATACAGAAGAGCTGTTTTGAATACTGTGTTTGTTTTGACCGCAGTAGATTGTTTCCTCTGTATAATCCAGGAATGGTTCTCGCTTCATGTATTTAGACGTAAAAATCAGATCATTAATCACTGAAATAGCTGTAATTGCCTGTGAACTTCTTCTTTCAGTGAGGTCCCTTTTCTGGATTAGGTATGAAAATATGGAAAGGACGCTTGAAAGACGAATAACATCCTTCATTTTCCTCCTGTGCTTTTATTGGTATACTTAGAGTGGGTGGATTGCTTATTAATGAAAGCAGCTTTGGGCGATTCAGTGACCCGGTCTTGGCACTGTTGAAGACGGTGATACTTTGCCGTTAACTTTAATGGAAGCGGAGTTGGAACTCTTACTTGAGATTTCAAAAGTAGTTAGATTTAATACTGTTACGAGCTGGATATTTTACTATCATTTGGCTGGCTCCTTCAATTTCTTGCACTTCTGTGTCTTAAGTGGCGGTGGTGGTTTGAATCTGTGAATGTATGCCTTATACTTGGGTTTTGTTTATTCAGTGAGTAAATGTTTTCCCTATTGAAGTGAAGCCCTTGCCAAAGGTCATCTGTTAGCTGCAGTTACAGATCTTAGTGGGTAGTAAAATCTCACTCCCATGAGAAATTCTTCCACCCTTTTCTCTAGTATTATGCACAGTCAGTTTACACTGCTTAGAAAAATACAAGTCTTTTCAGTAACTTACTAAAAACATTGCCTGTTTTCAGTGTGCATTCACCAATTTTATGTGCAAGGAAACAGCTATTACGGAACTATGTAAGAAACTATTTCTTCCCTTGTTCATTGTAGGAAGTTAGTTGGCATGGGAAAAATACTCATTATAACATATCCTGAGGAAGGCTGGCTGTGTTTAGGTTGTCCCTTATGCATGGAAATTTTACAGAGTATGCTTTTGTATAACACTTAAAAAAAATAATTTAAAATGAAGATTCTATAGTTTTGGTGCCAAGACTTGACCTTCCATGTTGGGGAATAGTTAATCCAGTGGCCTAACCCTTGTGTACATGGACTGTGTCTAAAATAGAAGTACACATTTAAGACAGTGTTTTGATGTGTAGCATCTGCAGGTTACGCAGTAGAGAAATGGAGATGGAAGGTAGGGTAGGAAGTTTTTTACTCCCCACCTTCACAGGGTCTCTGTGACATGAGAGAGACCTGGAAATCCACCTTTTAATACCTACACTGAAAAAAAAAAAAAAAAAAAAGGAAAAAAAAAAAGAAGCCCATATGCTTGCTTTCTTGTCTTTAGTTTGTGATAAGCTGCCATCAGAGCTGAATTAAAGCACATGAGTAAAGATCCAGAAGTACATCATATTGCTACTGCTCTAATTTCGCAGATGCATGCGTTACTTGGGAACAACTGTATTAAAGCCTCCAGACTCACAGCTCTTCTCCCAAAGAAACTTCAGAGCCAAACACCACTTAGCCAATACAGCTGGTTGTTCTTAATTCCTTATCATATATCCTTATATATGCAGGCTGTCCCCCCAGGTCCAACAGTGTACAAAATGCTCAGCTCCACAAATGAATTAGAAATTTTAAAGTGTCTGACTTGCTGGTGCGATGGTCTGACTAGCTGAGTACCTCAGTGGCAGATAGTTGGTCAGATATTAATGTCTTGCTGGTGGAAAATACCAGAACCCATGAGAACTGAATACTAATCTGTGTGGGTATATAATATGTGGTCTATGTCTTCTAGCGAGGCTGTTGATTTTAAAGACATCACATGTCTGAATGTTAAAATGTTAGTATTTATATTGTTATACTGCAGGAAAAATCCGTTTTTCTGTTGTGAATTTTAGCTGTGTATCTGACACTTTTTGAGTGCTTTCACTTACTCCCCTCTGAGTCTTTTAGGTTAACTTTGAGTATGGGCTGATAGGATCCTTCAGAAGGAGTTTATACTGCTGCTTTTGTTTTTTCTTTTGTTTTCAAGAGTGAAATGGTAGTTAAATGATCTTGGGAGTCTGGCTTTCCACACACGTTAGTAAATGGCAGTCGGTCACTTTTTGCCCCCTTTTTTTTTTCTTCTTTTCCTTTCACAGAAATATAAAGTTGTGATTGTAAAATAGAGGGGCTTAGGAGAAGTGCCCATTACTTTTTGAAAACCTTTCAAATCACTAGCTTTTGTATTAGAACGCTAACTTTTGCTTAAAATAGTCTTTTCTGTATTCTTACCTTAGAAGATAGTATTATTAGTTGTTTGCTGTGTACCTTGCGTCAGTTTTGACCACACTATGCATATTCTGTGTAACGTCTGTTACTCGTTGCTTTGTTACAGAGTGGTTTTTATTGGGGCAGATTCTTTAATGTATTTTACTAACTGAAAAGAAAAGCGTAACTACCATATAATGAATTCTTCTGATAACTTGTCACTCAGTCAGTAACTTTCCAGTGAAAGTCTTGGACAGTCACTTCACTTTGAAAATGATTTTTGTTTTCACTAGAGAGCTTATCCCATCCTATGCAATCTGGTTTTGAACGGTGCTTTGTGATCCCCAGGAGGCGTCTGGTGGATGGTGTGAGGTGATGTTGCTTTTACGGACTGTAGCCTTACGCTTGTTACTCCTAGCATCTAGGTGCAGGCAGCGAGGAAATGAGCAGTGTGGGAAGGTCTTTGCATTGGTTCCGTTTTATTTGTCTACAATTAATGCCCAGAGTTGCAAAATGTGTGTTTGTCCTTCAGTTCAACGTGTAGGTCTTAGCTTCCCTATCATATAGACCTCTATTTCAAATTCTTCATGTCTCCAACCCATAAGAATTTATTATTTTTTTGTTGTTGTTGTTACTGCTGTGTAGTTGGCAGTGGAAAATACCTGCTGTACCTGTAAGTTTTACTGAATTAAAATTAGTTGATTCGCACAGGTATAATATATTCTGGTGTCAAAGAACAACCTTGTCAGTGGAGTGTAGGTTCTTTCTCTTTTTCCTTTTCTCCTGTTACAATATTTCTGAAAGCTGAGACTCTGTCAAAAGGTTTCAAGGCAGAAAGTTATAATTTGTTTGGAATATAATGAATAATTATGCAGACAAAAATTGTGCAACCACAGTGAGAGATGTGCTGAGGAGAAGAGACACCAGCTTGTTCTGTGGGCTTTGCTGTGTGCACGTGCAGTGTGCTACATTTTGAAAAGGCTTGCTCTGGTAAAAATTGGGTAACTGATAAAGATATTTGGGACATCAATACATTAGCTTCAAAAGAGATCTCAGGCTGTCAGTGGGCCTCCTGGTCAGTTAATCATGTGCTGAAAGTGGTTTATTGATGCTTGGGGATGGGGGGAAAGCATGCTATGAAGTAGCTTTCTTCAAGAGCTGGGTGGAAGGCCAGTAAGTGCAGTGCAGCCAGTATATGCGTGTATCAGTAGAAAATTACAAATGAAACAAAACCAAAAGAATAATCATACAAGTTTACAACTGAGTAACTTCTATTTTCTAGTTTGTTTTGAAAGAGCCTTCTGCAGGTTTGTCACAGAAACCCGACTCTTGGCTTGCCTTACTCACACAGCCCCACTCAGGTCCATTGGCTGCCTCGGGTGAGCGGAGAGAGCAAAGGCTTTCATTGATACGTGGCAGGGGTGTCTGCAAGTGATCATTTCTCTATCCTAGGTCTGTCCACCTGGTCCCAGCATTCCAGATCTCGACATCGGAGGACTTCGTGTTCCAGACATGAAGATCGAAAACCTTCTGAGGTATTTCTGGAATTTGATTTGCATTTTGTTACATCCTGTCAAATACAAAGCCCTATACATATTCTGGTAATGTATCCATTTCTTCTGATTCACATTTTCTTTTCTTTTTGCTACATTTTAGCTGGCATCTGCCCCCCACCTCCCACCGCCTTTTTTCTTATTCTTTTTCTTTTTCTTTTCTTTTTTTTTTAATGTGCCAGGAGATGAGGGAGTTCTGCTGTTGGCACAGCCGCTGCCAGCACCAGTTTCTATCTGTGAATTTTGTTATAGTCTGACACCCATTCGACGTAGCTGCAGAGTCTGTCTTCTGGTATTTTAAGCGTCGGGGTTTATTTGTAGCTTGATTTGTGAACAGTGGAAGTTTACATTAGGTGCATTTATTTCATAGCTAGTATTGGGTCTTGGTATGTGATCTTTGTTAAAGTGCTTGTCAAACTAGAAATCTGCTTCCTGACAGTTCTGTCTTGCATAGTGCTTTGAGGAAATTGTATCAAGGGCGATAGAAGTCTTTGAACTTTCCAGGATGGATCAACTGTTAGTAACACATAAATGCGATCCAGTTCTTTGGAAATATTCTTGCTGAATCTCCCTATCTGCAGGCAAATACTACACTGCAGAATTTGTAGAGGCTGCAAAGAAAGCGTTAACTTTGGGAGATGGAACTTCTTCATTTAAGATACTTGTGCAATACAGCTATTTCTGGTGCGTTAGTGAGTGAGTGATGTTGAGAAGAAATGTGCTTTACTCCTCTCCCCAATGACAGTAGACTTAAGTCCTGGAGAAGAGTTTTCACAAGAATCCCATTCATTTTTCAGTGTGAACTACACCTAGTACTGGTGAGTTCCAGTCTTCTTTTTTGATTGTTGGCTGTTGAAAACCTTCTGGGTTTCTTGGTGACTGTAGAGACTCCTGGTGAATTTATTCTTGCTGGTAGTAGATTTGCTTGCCTTAGTTACATCCCTTAGAAGTAGCCTCATAGATCCAGTTTTGAGAACTACGTTATGAAAGGCTATCAGGAAATAATCTGAGATAATTATGAATCTTACTCTTGGTTTTTTTGTGTTCTTCTGTTTTCTCCTCTCCCTTTCCTGCATTTGTTGTCAGAATCTTTGCAGTTTTGTGCTGCTCTCTCCTGTTTTCTGAGCCTGGATGGACTTCTCATATACTTTCCTTCAGCTCTGTTTCACAGTCTTTTCCCTCGCTCCCTCCCTCCTCCCTCCACTTGCATTGTCTCTGCTTGCCACAACGCTGTTCTGATGAGTGTGCTGGCAGAAAAGTGACACTTGCTAAACTCCCCGGGTGAAATCCTGGTCTCATTGAAGTTGGTGGCAAAATTCCATTCGACTTCAGCGTGGCCAGGGTTTCACCCTTTAGTTTTGAAGTGTTCAGTGCTTCTGAGAGCCAGCACTTCTGTAAGCTCTGCTTTGCTCCAGGCAGTCTGATTGCATCAGAAATTAGAGCAGAAAGAATGGTGTCACAGGGCCACTGGCCTGGGAAGGAGTTTCTTGGCTGTCAGGTGCTGCATTAGCTTTGCTTCTGGGGGAGTTTTGCGACAAATTTATCTGAGAGCCTGAGTTACTTTGGCTCTCAGATTGAGCAAATTTTGTGTCCCATTTTATATTTTTAGTCTTCTTTTCATTTGACATTTGATTGCTTTAATTCAGATCTCTTAAAAGTGCAGAATCGCCTGGCCCGCTGTGCTTGTTTGTTTTGTGAGCCAGTTTACTTTGTGGCTTATTTATAATTTCTTAATTGGAGCCTCACGGGACTTACAATTGGATTGTTTAAAACATTTCATTATATTTCATTACCTGCCTTCACCCTTTCCTTCATATGGCAGTATTATTATTTTTTAATGTTGGCAGTTTTTCTGAACATGTCAAGACAAGTGTTAAGAAAAATGTCATGATTTTATGCTATTTTTATGATAAAGCCAGAGTGGAAACAGGAACATACTGAGACGGAAGTGGGGTAGTATGTGTGTTTTGAGAGGGAGAAGAGGCTTCAAGATGTGCAGTGTGGTAAGGCAAATCACACTGTGAAATATTCTAAGAAATATAAATAGCCATCAGGTTCACTGTTTCCCTAAAATACTTCCCGCAAAATCGTAGGGAATCTATTGAGATTTCAGGTGTGTGAATAGTGTGTGACAGACACTGCTGTCCCGGGGAGGCCTGCCTAATTAGCACTCAGTCTAGATCTGGTTCTTCCTCAGCCATATGCAACAATTGGCTGGAGCTAATGTAAACTAGTGTGGCTGTTGGTTTGGGGCTGGGAGGTTGTGTTACTTTGCCCCCTTAGCAGCTCAGTAAGAGAATCTAGGAGCGCTGCCCTGATGATCAGTCTTTGCCTTTGTAACTGTGCAACGTGGCTCTGGGTGGATGTGGACTGCCCACCACAAACTGCGAAGTCTGCAGGCGAACTTTTCTTAAGATGTTACCTATCTTTGTCTTGTCCTGGTGGTGCTTATTTTCTGTCACCTGGTTGCTTTTTAACCCTTTCCTTTGAACGTGGCATTGAGTAGTTAAAAGTTTATGGTTCTGGAGGTGCAGAGTACTGAGTGCAGTTACTGTAGTCTACAGCAGCCTTGCCTTACAGGGAGAGCAGGGTGGGGGGAGAGCTGGAAGAGGTGTCAGCAAGCGCAGGCTTGTAGTTCAGATGCCTTGACTTTCTGCAGTGCTGACAGGCAGTGGCCAACCAGGCAGAAGCTGCCACAACAGTACCACAGCATGCCCGCTGCAAGAGTGATCCCTTTTTGTCATTCTACAGCTTGCTGAAGACAGCATCGCTGCTTATTCATGAGTGCTAACCCAAAAGTTGCCAAACACCCTGCTTGTTTGAGAGGTGGATGCCTTTGAAAAGGCAAAGTAAAACTAAAGCTACCATGCAGAGGTGTCTGTAGCTGATGGAATAACAAGAACCTGTACTGAACAGGGAGCTGCTACCAGAATTCCAATTTGGGTCTTATTTTATTTGATCTTTTGCATTATTATTTTAAATACTTGCACAAAGAGTCATCTCCTTAGAATTTCCTCTTGTGGCTGGTCATGGTAGAGTCACGCCTTGATTTCTACCACAGGGAATTTCTAGAATGTCTTTGGATTAGTCAGAGCTCCAATAATTGAAAAAAAAAACAAACCCAAAAACCCTACCAAAAACCTTAGAGCAAAAATGAGTCTTCCTTGTGCTGTTGTTTTAAAACTCAGAGCTCCTGCAGCTTTTATTGCAGCCAAGTCGGAGGTAAAGTGGGTAGCGCCTTTCAGCGTTCTACCTTTGATGCAGGGGAAGCACCAGGACTTGTAGTGAAGTTTGCGGGAGTCATTTGATCAGGGTTTGCACCGTCAGCCACCTCTGTTCCCTGCAATGAACCTAAACTTCTGTCCTGCAGTGGGCTGGGTTAGTGCACTGGTGATACAGTGACCTTGTTACACGCTATGCTCCATGGTTACCCTGAAGCTGCGAATCGTAGAGTGTAAATATCAAATGTCAGTGTCTCTATTTTCTCTCTTGGTCACTCTCTTTGCAGGTGTTCAGAACGGACCTGATCACTGCCATGAAGTTACATGACTCCTTCCAGCTGAACCCTGATGAATACTATGTGCTGGCAGACCCCTGGAGGCAGGAGTGGGAAAAGGGAGTTCAGGTGCCAGTTAGCCCAGGGACCATCCCACAACCAGTAGCCAGGTATAGTTTGGAGGAATGTAAACAAATACACATACGTTTATGCTAGCGGCTTATGTCTACATTGCCTTGGCTTCTTGAGCTTTATTCCACAGTGTCTAGCTAGAAAGGTCTAGGTTCTCAGAGGTGAAGTGCAACCTGCCTCAGCTTTTTGAATGGTCAGAGAGGTCAAGTCAGGCCTGTTCTGGCAATGCGTTGAAATATGAATATCAGAGAATCACTTTTGGCATTACATTAGGATGGAGTGTGATGACAGAACCTTAAAAATAGCTTCTGTTTTTAAGCCCAGACTTGACCTCACTCAGCATTGCTGGGAGAGCACTCGTCTGATGCTTCTTGTGCTTAGTTCCAAGCCACTGCTTCCTTTCAAGGAACAGTTAAGACAAGCCAAACTTAAGGCTAGAGAAAATACAGAATTTATTTTGGTTTCACCTGGGTTTTGTTGTTTTGTTTTTTTTTTCCTTGTTTCATTTACTAACTTAGGAAATTGATTGTTGTACAACATTTCAGCTGTTTAGGAACCATCCAGATGTACATGTAACTAAATACATTAATGTGAGATTTTCTAGCTCTTACCCAAGAAACACTTATTTTCTCTACTTTGTTTGTTACACTTGGATACTATTTTCTGTTTCAAATTAAAGAGTACAGTAGTATGGGCAGGTGTGTGCTGCAGCCCATAAATCTGTCCTATGCTTAGTTGGGATTGGAGTTGGGGAAAGCGAGAAGAACAAGGATTATTGCCATTTCATCATACTAGATCTCTTTGAGTAAGTCCAGGCTGGCCTGTAAGGTGTTACCGAATGACCCATGAGTGCTGGTGGGGCCAGAACAGCCTGATCTCTGATATACTGTAAATCTGGATGATGCTACTACACTGCTTCTGCTAGGTCTGCATCTGTCAGCTTTAACCTTGGAGTAGGGGGACTACAGGAGTGTTTGCACTTTTTATGTTCTGTGCAGCAACCTGCAGATGGCTGCACAGCCCCACTAGGTCTGTACAATGAGGGACTTAGCCGTGCATCAGGTAAATCCTCTCCTTCCTTTTCCTTCTGAAGGTCTGGACCTGAAGCTCCAAGATTACTCAGCATTTCCCCCTCTGCCGTGCAGTTCAGAATGTGAGAGAGCATACCGTTCCCCTGCAGCGCTCGTAGCCTTCCTGCTCCACGCTAACTTCACCCAGTCCCTACTTAAATGCACACAGGTTGTACTTGTGTGCTGACATTGTCTTCCCCTCACTGCTTTCTCTTTCAAGCATCTCGCAAGGCTGCAGGAGGGCCAGGAGACCTGTGGACTTTAGCAGAGGGAGACCTTCCAGGGGATCCCCACGCTGTATCTTTCAGGGGGGTGGTTTGGTGGCTCTGTCAGATGCAGGTACTCAGTTAGGAGAGAGCTTTTCTCTGCCAATGGCCAACAGAGACATTGCTCCAAGTTTAAAATCTTAAAGGAGGTGTAGAAAGAAGGTACCCACAGTTGTAGGTATCAGCTCAGGAGGTACCGCTCTTTTTTTTTTTAGTTGCTGAGCTATCTTGTATGGTCCTATTGGTGAGCACCTGCTGGTCAGTGGCCCTCTGGATCCCTGATTTATATCCTGTTTGCTCCCTCATAAAACACTTGGAGAGCACTGCTCGAGTGGTGCTGGAGTGCTGGAGCTGTTTTGTGCCTAACTTTGGGAGGGGAGGGAGATGTTTTGTAAATTGAATCAGTCGTAGTCGTATTGTAGCTGGTGTAGAACAGAAGCAAACTACAGTACAGATAGCTGCTGCTACTGAGGTACGTAATAGCAAATAAAAGGTTTTGGTCTTGTAGTGACTGGTCAGGGCAGCAAGAAGAGGCTCAGAGGGGTGGGGAAAAGAGCAAGTGCGTGTGGTGATTCAGCGTAGGCTTGTGTTCAGATGAATCATTCAGTTGAATGTGTTTTTTGGTATGTAGTAACTTGCTTTTTTTTTTTTTTTTTAAAAAAAACCTACTTCCTATCACAGAAATAGATGGAAGTGGCTTGTTTTAAAGCCAAACTACCTGTGCTTATTTATTCTGAGCCACTACAATGGTATTTAGACAGCATGTGCAGGGTGCTGCCCAGAGGTTATGATTTCCGAATGGAAAGGTACTTGGGAAGGAGTTTGTGGTACAGAAGATTCAGAAAGGAGTTCCCAGTTTAAAGTGAAGTCTCTGTGAGATGTAGTAGTCTGTAGTATTTTAGTACTATATAGCATGATGAGGAACAGTTTGGGCAGTGCAGTTAGGCTGGTGAGATCATTCAGATTTGTATTCTTCCACAGTCCCCTTCTGCACCTCAGAAGCCCCAAATTCAGCATTTGGCTCTTGTCCGCTGTTTCTCAGGTTGCTGTCTGAAAGAAGGTAGAGGAGGGGAAGATGTAGGGCTGTGCCGCAGACTGAAGTAGGTAGAAGATTTAGTGAGATCTGTGTGTGCAGATACAGCGGCAGATCAGTCTTCTGACAGGAGGTGGAGTTTCACATTGGACCTCTGGTAGTGGCAAAATAGGGTGGAGTATGTCCTGCTTGTGGTGCTTAGGCTGTTCCCAGCAGAAAGTTGTGTCTACAGAGTGGTGCTGCCTTCCCCTGTAGCACTTGCAGCACCAAAAAAATGATCAGCACTGGTGCTGCAGGAGGCAGTCATACGGCGGCATGTGGCCTGTCGCTCTGGAGGTACCAGCCTTACCTCATGAAGTGGGTTTCACCCAAACTGAACTTCAGCGTGTGCAGTTAGCTGAGGGAAGGTGCAGTGCCCTCTGCTGAGGTGGACTGCCAGAGCTACCTTGCTGTTTGGAGGCACCAGGTTGCATGTGGAATGACTGCTGGCCTTTGTGAACTGGGCAGTTTTGCTCCCACCTCCCAGCTTTGCAGAGTTGCAGCGTTGCAGGAATCTGACCCAGGACAAGTTATGTGCTGTAGGTACTTTACTGTTTCCTGAACCAGTGCTTGTGGTTGAAGAAAATTTCAGCTGGCTTGCAGCTAAAATACACTTTCATGGTTGGTTGTTGGCCAGCTGGAACCTCCAAAACCTGAGAGAAGGTAGTTTCAGCAGTGGCTGATTAATATTTGTGCATGGTCCAGCATGACATTAGTGATTGTGAAAGAGGAAATGCAGACCCAGGGTGCCAGAGCTTGGATCTGCTTGGGTAAGTGAAGGTGAAGCTAGAGGAAATTTCAGGTTTTCTGTTGAAAGGTCTTCTGAATTTCACAAAGGTGGCAGTTCTGTAGCTACACACGCGCACACACACACACGCACACACATATCCAGAAGAAACATAAGGAAGCAAGGTTCAAATGTAGCAGGAAATACTACTTTTCCCTTGATTTGTCTTGCTCTTGGTATCGTAGTTAAACAGATCGATTTAAAAGAAGTCTTAAAACAGTTTAACATGTGTGCATGTGGCAGCCATCACTACATAACATACAGTGTTCCTACTCTATCTTTAAACAAGTGTGAATTTCAGATAAAAGCACAGCTCTGTCCTCCAATCTTTGCATTTTATTTAGAATTCTGGTAATAAATTGGATTTCTAGGTAACTCCAATTAATTTCTTATAATACTGCCAATCTGTTATGAGCGTGCACTGTACTGTTTTCTCTTCCCATCTCAGTGGTGCAAGGTGATTGCTTAGATGGTTAGATGATTGCTGATGATCATTAGTCACTCAGAATGAGGCATTTTGAATTCACTAGAAACAGGTCTCTCAGCAACCCAGCGTACCTGACGTCTGCTTGTCTGTTTGTTTTAGGATTGTGTCCGAGACAAAAACTGTCACGTTTACACGTCCCAGGAAGTATATTGTTTCGTCAGGTTTGGAGCCTCCAGAGCTGGGCTATGTTGACATTCGAACCTTAGCAGACAGCGTGTGTCGCTACGATCTCAATGATGTGGACGTGGCATGGTTGCAGCTTGCCAATGAAGAATTCAAAGAAATGGGTGAGCAATCAGTGCTTGTGTTTTTGTTGCTTTTGTGTTTTTTTTTAAAGCTGGTAAACTTAAGAATAAGTTTAGGGAAGGCAGCAAGTGGGAAGAGATGATAGAGGTATGAAAACGCAGTAATCAAATGATTTGGGGTAGCTGCAGGAAACCAGAGCTGATGTGATTAAGCCCTGAGATACGTGCTTTCTTAACTGCTCAGTTGTATCTGCTTCGACCAGGCCAGAATCTGGCCACATGGTTTTTCTTTCCTCTGCTGCTTTCCATTTCACAAGGGAATTCTCACAAAGTTCCCGTTTTGCCATCAAGGTCCTTGAAGAGGACTTCAGACAGACCATTCAGGTAGTTTTTCCAGTTAGTCCTTTTTTTGATTTATTTATTTTTCTGTGCTTCGCATATCCATACCATCCTTTTAGCTCGTGGTGTTCAATGCGAAGAAGGTAGACAAGGCGTCTTGGGAGGTTTAGAGAGCCTGTGTCGCTGAACTGCGCAGGGAATGAGGCAGTGAGGAATTCCTGCAGTGATTTATTGGAGCAACCTCCCAAACCTTACTGTGACCTTGTCCTCCAGTTCTGATGAGGGAAGAGGAGCTGTCACAAGGGGAGCCAACTGTTCCCTTTTCTACAGAATGGCTTGTGTGTGGGAAGGGGCAGGCAGTATCCAGAAGATATTGGAGCTGTAGAGGATGTAAGTCAGCACAGAACTTCTAACACCCTGTTTGGGGAAGGGAAAAGGTGCTGTGCCAGATGGAAGAGGTTTGGATGTGTTGCTGAACACTGTCAATTTTTGTCCTGGCGTTGTGGCAGTTCCCTGCTTTGAGTTGAGTTGTATGGGTTTCACCTGGCTGTAGCCCATACGTGGCATGGCTCAAGACCTAGTACATCACAAACTGACCATTTATAACTGTTTAAAAGTTTCTCCTTTTTAAACCCACATATGGGAGAAACTGATGACCCAGCCTTGATCTGGTCTCTTACCCAAGCCTTTTTTCCAGCCCTCGAGTCAGGCTTGCTCAAATTGAACGTTGGGCTTAGACGATTTCAAAACGGTTTATGATTCAAGAATTTTAAGTTTCCTTTCCAGTTACCTTCAGGAGAACAGCAGCAGCAAGTCCCTTTAGCTTTCTTCGAAGAAAAATTAAAAATACTTTTTAGGATTTGTAATTGACGCCCATCTATCTAGTGTAGATAATCCCCTCTGTCTTTTGCCAAAAGCAGAGGAGGGCTAGCGCTGGGGTGCGTGTAGCAGTAGTGATAAAGGGCACAGGGGAGGCTCGTCATTGTGCCCGTTAGTAGCTGTGCATGAAGCCCTGTGGTAGCCGTTCTGCTACACCAACATAACCTTCAAAAGTACACGTTGCCCATGAAACAAGGAACGGCTAGAATTTGACAGGTCTGATCTTTGATGTTATGGTTTGCTGTAGTTTCTTGTAGTTTGTTTGCTTTAAGTCTTTATCCACACACTTTTGCTGTAGGCAGAGGGAAGGAAATGGTCCTGTCAGCGCCAGGCAGTACATTGTGGGTCTTGAAACACACGCCTGGGTGCTCTGTCAGACACTGCGCTCAACAGCTATATTCATGGCCATCTGAAAAGTGAAATATTTCCTGATCTGCAGTTGTAACGCTTCCTTCATGGCATCCCTGCAGCTATGAATTCCATGTTTTCTCTGATACCCATTGCAGTACTTCAGGTACTGAAAACATATATTCTGTCTTTAAAAGAATGAATGTAAACATTTGAACTGAAGCCACAGCCCCTTGATTTTCTTTTTTTAACCCTTATAAATGCACAGTCAATGACGTCTCTCTTAGGCTTTTTTTTATGCGGTGATAGCAATCGTGAGGTTAGAACTCAGTTGCAGACTGGTCTAAAACCTGCCAGCATCTGCTTTGCTGGTGCAGTGTTTCTGGGCTGCAGGGCAAAATTCGCTCTCTTTCATCCGCGGGATTTTGGCTCTTCCCTCTTGCTGCATTCCAGCTGCTCAGTTTGGGTAGTATCGGATGCATTGATCTCTGCCGTGAGAGGATTTACCTCTCAGGGAAACTGGAAGTACTTTTGAAATACTTCTGTAGAGTGTTTGCCTTCTGATCTGGGGGAGCTAGAGAGGTTTTTTTCTTCTTTGTTTTGTGGAATTTGTGGCTCAGTTATTTACAGGGAGAGTCAAAAGGAGGATTTTCTTGTTAAAACACACATCACTAATTTGCCTCTTCTGTATGTCACAGTAAACCTGAGGTACTGGGAATTGGACCAAAAGTGGGATATCAAGCCTGCACTTCGCTGTAGTGATTTAAGTGTATGGGAATTCTTGCGCTAAGCTGACTTTGCAAAAGGAAAATGGTTGTTTGCAGTAGTAGAGCTTTCTTGGTTTCACAGGTGTTTGTGGGGCATCATCTTGTGGCAAGGGTTGGTGCAGTACCAACACAGCCAGCTCGTTGTCACGGCAAGTGAGAGATGGAAGCCAGAGAGGGGGAAGCACCATGTTCTTTTTTTGGTATTTTTCTTGCTGCTTCTAGGATAGTTATTTTTTCAGGTCTAAAATAGTAATTTAATATAATGAACAAATTTGAATTCTAGAATGCTGTAGTGTAATCGCCTGTAGCTGTGGTGTCGTGAATAATTTTGTGATGGATGCTGTTTGAAAAGACCAAATCCCAGATCAGATGTTGCATTTATTCATTGTCCCAGAGTTGATGGTGGATTTATTACATCTGGTTTTTTTCACTTATTAAAACAAACTCGTTTATTGATGTAGCAGGGTCTGATGGAGACCTCAGTTAGGGCCCTGTTGGGTTGGAACTTGTAAAAAACAAACAACTGTTGTTAGAAACTAAAAATTTGTAAACTACAAGGATCATGGGAGATTTTGTCATTGATTTCCCCTCGTTGCCTCCATCAAAACACTCTCAAATCTTTCACCAAAGAGTCAACATCTGGATTGCAAAATTGAAGTAAAACCTATAGACGGTGCTGTCCCAGAAGGAAGAATGAGAGCAAGACCAGGAAGCCAGAATCAGTTTGTGAAAGTGTTTTTCAGGATTTTGCAAGATTGGTTTGCATTCTCTGTTTCTATCAGTTTATTACTGTTGTAAGAAGACCTTTTTTTTTTTTTTAATGTTCCCTATCTTATGCTGGAATAGGCAGGCTGTATAGGAGTGAAATGTGTATGTGTGGGGCTGGCGCTGGATGTACTCAGCTGTTAAAAAAGCAGCTGGAGTTGAGTGTGGCGGTTGGTTGTCGCTCTTTCCTTTAAATAAGTAACAACTCCTGTTTCCCAGGGATGCCTGAACTGGATGAGTACACAATGGAAAGGGTCATAGAGGAGTTTGAACAACGATGCTATGATAACATGAATCATGCTATCGAGACGGAAGAAGGACTTGGGATTGAATATGATGAAGATGTTGTCTGTGACGTCTGTCAGTCTCCAGATGGAGAAGATGGCAACGAAATGGTGTTCTGTGACAAATGCAATATTTGCGTGCACCAGGTATGGTGGCTGGGGGGGCACAGTGTGGGGGGTGTGCAGGGGTGGTGACAGAAGCTTTTCCAAACCATTAAAGAGCTTGGATTTTTTCCAGTGACCGACATTGCTTTGTTAAGTTGTTGCAGAGTTCACCATTGAAGGGTGGGATGAATTCAGAAATTATGTAATCGTGAAGGAGAATTGTTACATGTAATTCTAGAAATGTCATGCTAAGAGGCTTAAAGGTGGAATTGTGTATGTGTGGAGGAAGTGACAAGGTGAGGAATTGCCTCCCCAAAACATAGGCGTGTATTGTTGCGCATTCTTACCTGGTCGCTGCTTTTGCTATGTTCTTCTCCTGTTTTTCTGCACACGTCTGGGGTGAACACACCTGTAGTATCAGCAGCTTAGGGCTCAGCAGGGGAGGGGAAGAGAGAACTTCGAGGCAGTCGGTAGGGACACAGGTAGGATTTATTATAGTCATTTTAATTAAATGGAGAACCTGCTGAGCTGAGCTAATGAAGCACTATTGTGTGCCACCTTTTTGTGGCAGTTAAGAAGTCTTCTTAGCATGAAAGAATGGATGCGCTTTCAGGCTATTCGTTTTTGTGGATGCTTCTTGCTGTGGCAGATGCCTTCCTGTCAGCCTGTCCTTCCAGCTTTAAGAAGTGTGCTTTGTCATTCAGTGTTTGGAAAACTGTGTTGTCTGCTGAGCAAGAGGGGCATTTTCTGGCATGTGTTACTTAACTGCGTTTGTACTAATGATAAAGAAATAGGCCTATGACAGCTGTAAGGTACAAATGGCTATCTTGCAAGATACTCAAAGTGGGCATTTGTAGACCTGTAGTGGTTCTTTGATGCTTAGTCTCTGTTCACATCAAATCTGAAACTTATGAGGCTTAAAACTGACAGTAATTTGGACAGAGGTCTCCATAAAGATGCAGTCTTCTGAAAAAAGTGACCTTAATTAGTTGCTGTTCTGCACTTTTCGCTCTGAATAAGAAGTAAAACTCAGTGCTTTGGAATAACTGAGTATTGCACAGGAGAGCTCTCGAATTTGTGGTTCTTGCCTTCTGAATTAGATACAGTCCAGTTCCCGTTAGGTGTAGTCATCGTGATACTGAACTTCATCCTCGTGCACTGCTGGAGGGTTCTGTCAGGAGTCCCCTTGCTCTCTGGGCTGGCAAACACATTCTTTGTTTTCCCAGCTGAAGTGGGCAGTGGGTGTTTTCCCTGACAGCTCGCCATGACCTCTGCTCCCGGTCTTTTTGGGGAATGAATGGGTAATGGGGTTGGTCAAGTTTGTGAAAGCACCCCGAGATCCTCCTCTACAAGCTAGTGTTTCTATAGTTAGAAATTCCATAAAGACCGTTTTGAGAGTTGTGAGAGGCTATGTGTAAAGAGCTAGAGAGTAACAGAAATGCATATTGTGTCCTCTATTTTCTTTCCCTTTTCTGTCCATGGGAAAACAGGCGTGTTACGGGATTCTGAAGGTGCCAGAAGGCAGCTGGCTGTGCAGGACCTGCGCGCTTGGTGTTCAGCCCAAGTGTTTGCTGTGTCCCAAGAAGGGTGGTGCCATGAAGCCGACCCGGAGCGGCACCAAGTGGGTCCATGTTAGCTGTGCTCTGTGGATTCCAGAGGTAGGTGCCGATCCTCGGGGAGTTCAGGGCTGCCGTGACTCTGGGAGAGCAGAAACCTCTTAGAAATACTGTTCAACATAGTGCGTGTTGCTACGAGTGTAGCATAGATACGGGACTGCTTAGGAAGACAGTGTAAAAGATTTTCAGTTAGATGTAAAGTCTGGCAGGATGATGCATCACCTGTAAAGAAAAGTAATTACATTACCTTTGTCAACCAAAATTAGGCCTCAAAAAATGAGGCCTTTGCTGCTGGCAAAGCTCATTTAACAAGGACACAAAGTACCTTTCAATTTGATAAACGGAACATTAAAGGTGAGTCAGGGAGGTTTGGATGTGACTGTGAGAATTCCTGTGGGTTCTCATAATCAAAATACACATCCTGTACGATAATTTTAAATTGGTGGTCTTCACCTTGAAACTGTTTTGCTCATGCAGTGAGGAACTGATGTCTAAAAAAAGGAATTCAGGTTTGTTTAGTTCCTTATAAACCGAGGAACTTGGAAGATGCTAATTTTGCATATGCACACAAGGAATTTGATTTCTTTGATAAAATTGTTTCCCTTTTGACTTAACACTGTAATAGTCACTTTGTGTTTTTTAACCTTTTTTTCCTCTTAGGTGAGCATTGGAAGTCCAGAAAAAATGGAGCCCATTACAAAGGTTTCCCACATTCCCAGCAGCAGGTGGGCACTGGTGTGCAGCCTTTGTAATGAAAAAGTTGGAGCTTCTATACAGGTAATTTACTTGCACAAACAGCTGAGTGTTTTATTTTGTCAGTTTTTAGTAGATACACAAAACGTGCATCTGCAGTAAACTTTCTTTGATTTCCTGTTTGTTACTATGGACTTAATTGCACACGGAAGTGCTTTTGAATGTTAGTGTGCTTTTACTTTCTACTAAAATTTTAATAATAATAATAACCAGGTCATCCCATAAGACTTTGTAATTTGTTGGTAACGCTGACACGTTTATTAGTACACTGAAATAAAACTTAAATGTTGTCAAGTAGAGGAAAAAACCTGTATTTCTGTGAGGTACCACATGCAAAAACGAAGCTTGAATGCTGAAAACTTCCATGTTGAAACCTGTCTGCTAGTGCCTATTTTGTGACTTCTAAGACAAGTTGGATATTTCAAGGGGAGTTGCCTACTTCTGGCAACGACCTGGATTTTTAAGGTGCCGAGCATGCCCAGCTCTCACTGCAGTCAGTGGAAGTGAACACCTTCACTTTGACGGTAAAGCTGAGGTGTATCTCTGAATTTCTTACTTTAGGTTCTCCTTAAAATCGGACTGTTTTGGCTGTAACTATTTTGTTGTTGGTCCACCTTTTACGTTGCTGAGGAGAATATCGGCTAATTTAATATTAAGCTTTTTTAGCAGTAGGAAGAAAAAGTAGGTGGTTTGACTGGTCTGCCCTGAGATGAGAGCGAGCCACAAGCTGAGGAAATGAGCCCCATTTCCTCTGTTGGTTGTGGCTAGATGCTTGGAGCTCTTGGTGTTTCCAAGGGGAAAAAAACCTCCTGGGTTTGAGTTTCCCAGTTCATACTTCAGTAGAAGCAGCGCCACGTTACTGTTCTGACTTCTGGTAACTTGAGCTCAGGGATGATAACTGCCCGAATTGGCAAGATGGGGAAGAATCAAAACAAATGTCTAGTCGCCATAGTTCCAAAAAGAATGATTTCCGTATACAATAAATAATTAAAACCATAAAGCTATTAGTTTCATACCAACAACTCACGTTCTTGGGCCAGTGCCAGTTTGTCTCATTGTGTACTTCTGAAATTCTCTCTGCCATTGCAGGTGGATTTGGATTCAGCCTTTCTCACTGTAGCCTGTGAATTGTCACTTAAATATCTGACCTGGTCTGCGCCAGAGCATTTCAGACTGGGCAGTGTTGTTTCACATGCATATTTATATTGGGTTGTTAGCTGTAAAGCACGTGCAGATCCTTTACAGTGGAAAAATCACTCAGAAATGTTAATAATTTTAAGGACAATTTTAAAATCTAGAAAGATTGAGAAAACACCAAGCCCCAGATTTGTGAAAGAGGAGATACTTGGTTTCCTGAGGCACAAGACAAAACTTTGCCCTACCTTACTTGAGAACAAATGAGAGAAAGGCCAGGTGACCCACTTGGGGCAGTGCTGTGATTGTGCAGAAAAAGACAATAAAATATAGCTTAGTATTGTGGTAATGCTCGTCACCCTGACAGTGCCTCACATACTTCAGCAGAATGATCCTCAGGAAGCTCCCTGAGACAGGTTGGAGGGTACTGCTGTCTCATAAGGGGTCTGAAGAAGTAGAGCTCTTTCTGTTTTGTGGCTAGTCTAATGTTACAGGATCCATGATGGTAAGACCAGTTTTAAGACAGAAAAATTGCTGAAGTTCTACACTACTTGGAAATGAGGTTTTATCCGTTTCCTTCCTTCCCCTCTGCTCCCAGTCATTTGATGAGGTTGCCAGAAAAAGTTGTAAACCAGCAATGCAGCAGTAGTTCCAGTGAAACCTATCAGTCCGCTTCCATTTAGGGAATGTATAAATAGTAAATGCTAAGTAGAGAAGGTAAATCTGTCCACAGCATATAAATTTGCAACCGTAATACCTCCTTGCAGAGCTGTCCCCTTCTTCTTGGCCGCTCTTACGTAGTTGAAACTGTTTTGTCCGTTCTCCAGACCCGTTCTGAGCGGGGTAACTTGTAGTTTGAGCACTTGATTGTTTATGTGTGTTAGCGTGCAGGGGAGGGGCGTGTGTGTGTCCTTTCATATTCTGATACCACCTCTCCCCTTCTAGCAATGACACAGGATGACATGCAGGCATGATGGCTGCCACTTCAAACCGTTCTACACTTGAAATTACGGGGGAAGAGACAAAAAAAATTGACAGTTTTGCTTGACGTTTTTTAAGAGTTGTGTAAATCTTGGTGTCATTAAAGCTAGCAGTGGGAGATATTTAGATTTGTCTTGTGAAACTTTATACAGCGGAGAAGAACATTATAGAAAGCCACTGAAATAGAAAGGAAGTAGCATTAACCGGAGGAGCTGAGAGATCGAGATCCTCCAGGGATGCTATGAGATGTGCACGGCAATTAGAAAAGCTGGCAGCTGGAAGTGCGTGTCAGTCTGGGCAGAGAGCAGCTGCAGCAAGCTGGGAAAAACCAGACTGCATATTCTCCCAGGTTCAGCAGATTTCCTTCTGACGATGCTTGCCCCTCTTCTCCCAATAAAACATTAGCCACACTAAGAGCTAATTTTTCTACACGGTAGCAGCTTGGAAACCACGGCTAAAGTACTCTTCTGTACTGTTCGGTGTTCCAGTTGGGCTGCTTTTGCTGTGTATGTTAGTAAGAGGGGAAAGGGCAAAAGACGCTTTGGTATTCTTTAATTCCATTTATATGTTGGGGTTATTAAAAGAATGTTCATTTGAAACTTCTGCAGTTCAAACTTGGTTGTACCTTTATATGCCATCTGGCTGCTGAGTCAACCTGAGCAGGAAAACCCAGGGGAGAAAGAGACTTGGCTTTTTTACAAAGTTCTGTGTAAACATCCTAGCACAGTGCATTTCTGTTTTAGGTTAGATGACTTGGGTTAAGCCTAGTTCTGTTTCCTCCTAGTTAATAGCACTAATGTTCATTTCCACTTCAAGTTCTTTTCACTGGAGGCAGAGGCGTGAGCTGATACAAACGCATACGTATGTGTGTGCGTATATAGACAGATACACACATATATATTTAAACCTTTCGGTTTGTGGCTGGCAATAGCTATGACAGCATTTTGCAAGAGGAAGTTACATATAATAGAAATGAAGTGCTAAATCAGCTGAACGAGTGCCCGTCACTCCATGACTGCCGGGTTCACTGGGAGGGAAGAAGAATGACACAAAACTGAGTTTCCTGTTCTCCTCATCTCCCAGGTGAAGCGAAGACTGTAGTCAGTGAAGCAGTGATTGACAGCGATGTAGTATTTGACATTAGGAAATGGGGATAACAGGGGAAAAGAAAAATGCCCTTTGGCTGAGGCCTTTTGGGTAGCACGGGTCCAGGTGCTGGGAAGGACTTTTAATTAAAAGTATCAGGCTGGCCTGGGGCCACCGAGATGTTTTCCCCCTCTCTCCTGCTGGCACAGTCAAAGGGGGAACGTTTTCTTTTGCGTGCACTGCCTTACACGAGTGGCTCTGGTGACGGTAAGAACCAGATTTAAGTACTCTAGTGGATTTGCGGGTTATGGAATAGCGTGATTGGGCTAGGGAGGGGGTTAACCACTCCTGTCCCACTGGGCCACTTGATCGTTGCCTGGCCTGAAAGCACTAAATCGTAAAGCTAATTAAGAGAGAGCAAGAGAGTACATGCGGCATTGGAGCAGAGCGTAGCAACAGGGTTGTTCTTCCAGAGCGGTCCTGGCTGCCTGCATCGGTTTAGGCAGTGTGGCTTCTGAAATTTTTATTTGATTAAATTTAATTTAATTTCTGTAGTGTTCAGTGAAGAACTGCAGAACAGCCTTTCACGTCACCTGTGCGTTTGACCGAGGCTTGGAGATGAAGACCATACTGGCAGAGAACGATGAGGTGAAATTTAAGTCGTACTGTCCCAAGCACAGCTCCACCAAGAAAGCCGATGATGAGACTTTCAGTGAAAGTGCAGGTCAGGAGAACGGGAATGGGATTGGGATCCAGAGCAGCTCTCTTCCTGCCCACATGGACCCATTCCACAGCATGGATCAAAACCAGGAGGAGGCCCACAGAGTCAGCCTCCGCAAGCAGAAGCTCCAGCAGCTGGAGGATGAGTTCTACACGTTTGTTGAGTCTCTGGAAGTGGCTAAAGCGCTGCGGCTGCCTGAGGAGCCAGTGGAATTCCTTTACCAGTACTGGAAGCTGAAGAGAAAAGCCAACTTCAATAAGCCTTTGATTACCCCAAAGAAGGATGAAGAGGACAATCTGGCTAAACGGGAGCAGGATGTTCTGTTCAGAAGATTGCAGCTCTTCACACACCTCCGGCAGGATCTAGAGCGGGTAAGCCACTGCACTGCCTGTGCTTCGTTAGCGTGCTGGCCTTCGTTAGCTGCGTCTCCGAGCAGGGCTCTGTTCCTGCCCTGGCATGCGGGCGCTCCATGCTGGGTCTTAACTCAAAGTTGTGTTGTCAGAAAAGACCATTAACACCGAATTTCTGCAGAGCACACTGATTACCCTTTTCAGATAGAGGGTTAGTTCACGGGGCCAGCAGGTCCTGGCTTGCAGTATCCCATCTCCTTAGAACTGGATTGCTGTGTTTCCACTTACGCTTTCTTTACTGATTAATGCTGATGGCCGTGGACTGTACTGCAACCCCCAGCTGGAGCTTTTTTAGCCGTTAAGGGCTTGCTCTGCTCCTTTTATCTGGTGCACAAGAAGGAAAAGATTATGAAACTGACCTTGATTTCCAGCAGATCCGTTTTTCATTGATTCTGTGTAGTAGGCTTGGGAGGCAGACGATAGTCCGCTCAATTAGGTTTTGAGTTTATAAAAGAACAGTTCGGTACGGTTAGTTTGGTGTTTTATCTCAAGTACGTCCAGTCCTGTAACAACCTGAATTCCTTCCTTTTTGGTGGTTTTGGGGTTAACTAGTACAAAACACTAGAGCCAGAAGGAGTACTGAAGTTATCTTTCAGTTTTTCATGTCCATACAGCATATGGCTGGTGTAGGCCTTGTGCAGAACCCAGCTCAGTAGGTCCTACCTCAGCCTCACCTGGTGGTGAACTAGGGCCCTTCTTGCAGAATGCTGTCTGGTCTTTGCATCAGGACAGTGGGTGTTCGTGCATCTGCTGCATCCCTGGTAAAGGATCCTGATGGCTAACTACTCTTCTACTGAATCGTTGCAGTTTTTTTTCTAATTTCAACTTCCAGCCCATGAGACACCTACCTGGGTTACCTGGTATCTTCTGTTTCTGCTCCGTGTGCGCAAGACTTTTTAATCTTCTCTCTGATCAGCTAAATAAGTTGAGTTTGACACTGTGTTCTCTGGAACTTAAATTATGCATTATGTATCCTTTCCATTTTTAAGTGTGATGTCGAAACAGGACACTCCATCCATGTAGTATTTTCAATATTTTACTACTCCATTGTTCCCACTGGTTGTACATCCAAGGTAACTTGGAGGGGAAAGAAAAAAAGAAACAGGGCCCCAAGTGTTGGGGTTTTTTTTCTCCTCTTCAAGGTAAAGTCAGGTAGACTTGATGATGAAAGACGTTAGTGACAGTGTCATCCATCTAGAAACAGATGTTGAAATCATCATCCGGGTCACCTAATGAAACAGATACTTCTGTGGACATGACACAGACTGGATCAGAAGGGGTGCCACCTACACAAATCCCTTCTAATCCAAATCCACAGAGCAATGACGCTACTGGAAAGGACTGGCTGTCCTGGGACTGGAAGCTTTAAATAGAGGAGCAAACCCAGGCTTGTTAGATGTCTCCTCCTTAATGGTTGCGAGAGCAGCTGACAAGGTTGTAGTGCACAGGGCACCGCGCTGCGTGCAGCCGTGCTGCACCCAGAGCGGCCTTGGAAACACCCACATACAGTGCTCAGCAGCTTCCCTCCTCTGGGAAAGAGGTAACTCGGAGCCCTGGGAGAGCCGTGCTGTGAAACGTACACAGCTGGCCAGATTAGACGGTCACATTTTAAACACAGAAATGTAGTTTTCTTCTAAAAAGCACTGAGATAGTTAAACTGATAATTCCGTTACTGTTGCCACCTCCCTTGCGCTGCGGCACGAGCAGCCTGGCCTGCCTTCATTTCAGTCGTACTGCAATGGCAGGGTCAGCAGAAGGGCTGCTACTGTTGAATAGCTCTCCACGTCTTTATGCTATTAAGTATAATTTTATGTTGTGTCTCAAACAGGGAGAAGCAAATGGTGCCAGGCTATGTAATACTGAGAATATTTAAGCATTTCCAGCATTTCTCTAGACTTCCTGTAGAAATCTATATTGATATATATGCATAATTCAGGTGTTTATAGAAGTTACTTCTGTGGTGTGGCCCTCCCAGATTTGATGGATGAATCTGTCAATTAAGTGCTATTTAAGACTTTTCTAAGAAGTGTTTTGAAGAAGGCTAAATTTAAATACGTTACTAACTTGTGTAAATGGTGTGTAGTACTTAAACAGAATGAATTCAAAGCACAGATTGACAACATCAGAGAAACGCAACTGCCTGCAAAACTCATCGACTTGATGTCTTCTAGGTGCGTAATCTCACTTACATGGTGACCCGAAGGGAAAAAATCAAGAGATCTGTTTGCAAAGTTCAAGAACAGATATTTAATGTCTACGCAAAGCAGTTGGAACAAGAAAGAGTTTCAGGTATGCTTCAGCCTTCTCTTTTTCACGTAAGACCACAGGCACTGAAAGGTTTGGTAACAGGCCAATGACTAATTTTGAAGGACAAACAGGACCTCATTTATTCTCATTAAAATCTTGTGTAGTCCACCATGTGTCAGCAGATAGGAAGAAAAAAACTGAGGCTGTGTCTAGCTCTAATGGTGGGCACATGGCTATAGAACTGGTAAGTGTTCCTGTCGGGGGGGCACTGAGGGCCTTGCTGCTTCAGAGCCTTCCTGGTGCGATTCTGTAGTGACTCCTAACGACAGAGAGACCATGACTTAACGTTCAGGTGCCATATGGTACCTGGTAAGTCTGTGGTTTATTAGTGCCGCTGCATTAGTGTTCAGTGTGTGCTGCTGTGCATCATAGATGGCGGTTTAAAGAAATGAATTATAAAAAGGCAGCGCTCTGCTTTTAAAGGAACATGTTTATTTCTGCCTGGTCTCATTGAAAGTAGTCTTTCTCAGAAAGATGAATACCTTCAAAGTTAACTGCATTAACTAGATCATCCCTAAGGTATTCAGTAATCAATAAACCGTATGTCGGACAGAATCAATGGGGTCCACTTGCTGGTTGCTTTTTTCCTCTCCTCTCTGAGGAGCCTCTGAGTGGATATACTAGTGCTAGGATTTGTGTCTGCTACAAGTGTAATTAGGTGCAGCACGGCCGCAGGGAAGTCGGCTACACCGGCAGGCCGTTGTGAAACCAAGACGTAACCGCATAGTTGTGATGTAAAGGGGCTGGATAGGCAACCACATACCCGTTTATGCTGAAGAACGTCAGGCATGAGGAACAGAGTTAAAACAGGTGCATTCAAAAGTGATATTTACAAGACATGGAGTTGCTTGACTTTAACTTAGTCTGTTTACGTTTAGGTGTGCCTTCCTCCTTCTCCTCGATGGAAAACACGGTGTTGTTCAATAGTCCATCTTTGGGCCCCAATGCTCCCAAGATAGAGGATTTGAAATGGCATTCTGCGTTCTTCAGGAAACAAATGGGCACGTCTCTATCCCATTCTTTGAAAAAGCCACACAAGAGAGACAGAGTAAGAAACAGCTCTGGGAGTGACGGCAAATCCATGCTGAGGCAGCCCAGCCAAAGGGAAGGCGGTACAGCTCCGGGTGGCTTTTTAAATTTTGACAAGACCTTTGCAGAAACACGGATTGTATCAGCACAGCAGAAAAATGGCATAGTTATACCAGAGCACCGAAAAAGAAGAGACAATCGTCCGCAGTGTGAGGTGATCAAGGCAGAGCTAAAAGAAAAGACTTCTAAACACAACTACAAACCACTGAGACCCACAGAACTCTCTCAGAGGCAATCGGAAAATAAAAGGGCTGTGAACTCCAGTGGTAGGTCGGCACCTGGCACGCGGAGGGATATAGTGCCTAAATGCAACGGGGGTCTTGTCAAAGTAAACTCTAATCAGACAGTAGTTAAAGTGCCTACGACGCCCACGAGCCCAGTGAAAAACTGGGGCGGATTCCGAATTCCAAAGAAGGGGGAGAGGCAACAGCAGGGCGAGAGCCCGGAGGAGCCCTGCCGCCAGAACTCCAGCTACCCCTACCTGGGCATGGGCAGAGTTTCACCGAAGGACAGGGCAAAAAGCAAGCTAAAGCCTGACAGCGAGAATGATGGGTACATCCCCGATGCCGAAATGAGCGACTCAGAGACTGAAGTGGCTGAAAAAAAGTGCAGGCAGCAGAGGCTCAGTCCAAGCAGCACCATCAGCAGAAGGACGGACATTATTAGGAGAAGCATCCTGGCATCCTGACTGGACACAGGGACACGGTGTCGGCACCGTGGTCAGTAGAGTCACTGCCTACAAGCCAGCTCCACATTATTTATTGGTGTGAGAGAAGAGTTCTTAGACATGGCTTACAGACTGACAAATCGATAACCCGTTATTCCTGAGCTGTGTAAACATGTTTACATGCACTTAAAAGTTGGGGTTTTTTGCCCCCTCCCCAATTCTGTGAGAGGTCTGAATCTCCTTTATTTGCAGCTTTCCTAAGCGAGAAAAATGACATCGCTACTTAAACAGGATTTGTGATGAACTCACTCACAAAAACCTTTCAGAAGGGGCTAGGGTGGGTAGGGCGAAGTAGGCTGCATTCATCCCTTCTAGCTAAAAAGCACTGAAAATTTTACTCCCTTCCCCTGCCTTCTGGAAAAGCACAAGCTCTTAATTTAACTAGCGTGTAATGAATCGAAGATGGTTGTTTAACCACAGTGCACTGCTAAATCCCATGACAAATGGTCACTTTCCTTGGGTGGTGATAGGTCTTTCCCTTTGCAGAATGTTTTCTGTTGCATTCAGTTTGAGCGCAGGTGGCAGCTCAAACCCCTCCAGAGCTCCGGGGTTTACATGTACATACACCTACGAGATGACCGGATCGAACCATGGTGTTGTACTGGAGAAGGAGGAAGGGACGGGTCAGGGCTGCAGCTGCCCGACAGTGCAACAGCTCGAAAAGGTGACTCAGCCCGAGCACTGAGGATGCTCTCGAGGGGCTCAGTGCTGAGCAAGGGGGCAGGGTTGTGGGTTACCGCACCCCGTGGAGTAACCCGTCACCTTCAGTCAGGCACCTGCCTCTCGCAGGATGATGACAATTCATGAAAAAAAAATATCTTTCTAAGGCACTAGTCGGTAGGATTTCCTGAAGCCCACCACAGATGCACTAATGGTATGTATTGGGAAAGCCAGGCTTATGACACTAAAGGGTTGCTTTACAATGGACATGAATATATATTTTTAAATAGAATAAAATGGAAAGGCAATAAATTGTGATTAGCTCTTTACAGTCAAATGAAGAAAAAAATATTTCATTCTATTCTGGACTAGATTTGATGGAAGAGGGAACTCATATTCTGATTGTGTACTTTTTTTTTAAATAATCGCAAATGGCAATAACTAGTAAGCTCTGAGCAATAATATTAACAGATAACATTAGAATACTGTTTTGTACCAAGTAGAGTGCACAGATAACAGTGGAGTGTTAGGAGCCTGTAAATTTTGGAATTCTGCATAGATGTAAGCCAGGTATGTTTGTACTGGTGAAAAAGTTGAAGCAGCAATGTGTTAAAGCAAGACAGGCATAAAGATCCCCTTCCCCCCTGCCCTTTACTCCAGGCCTGCCATTATCACATCCACTCACTTCTTACCGTTAGACCTTCGCCTCTTGAGCAGGCAACACTGAAAATCCCAGTAGAACTCTGCCGTAACTCTTCCAGAGTAAGTCTTCCAGAGGATTCAATCAAAAAAATTTTTTTAAAAAATACTATTAATGCCCTGTCTTGCTATGCAAGTTACCTCTTAATTAAAAATTTCAACAGAATGCATCCTTATCGTTTGTTTTAAAACTCGGAAGTCTTTTAACCATTGGAGGAAGGGGAATTCTGTGTAAGATAGTGTGCTTTTAAAATAACCATTGCTGGTGCCAAGAAGTTAAGACTTAGATTAACTTTGTTACTTAAGTGAAAGTCAAACAGGGCACTGGTGAATCTGAAGTTAGGTAGTCACTCTTGGGATGTGTTTAAAGAAGAGTACTTACTTGATCAAACAACAACAGACAGACAAAACGTAAATGCGAAACCTAAGTTCTCCTCGATGTACAGCAACGTTTTCCAGACAGGTGCTGTTGTTTCTGTAAGAAAGAAGCTCACGACCATATAGGGAATTGTTTGTCAAGCCATAGATGGAATAATCTAAATTTTGATTCCAAGTAATGATTTAACCTCACGCCAGTTTGAAAGAGGTACCTTGTTAATTTGCACTATTACGAATGCTAACGTTGTGCAGAATTAATGCCTTACCTGTTTTGCTCCCCGACGTTTAGGTTAATAAGCTTTCTAGGATTTCTAGTGAAGTTGAACCAAAACCAAAAAAAAAAGCTGTAGAGGGCCGCCGTGTGACCAGCTCTGTAGGTTAGTTTTGTCTCCCATGCTTAGCGCTCAGCAGAAGAGGTGGTGTAAGTACAGCAGTGACAATACGAACTCACCCCTGGATTTTATTGGGCTAGAACCATTTGCTGAATTCCTGTTTTTAAGCGTTCCCTTTCCTTGTGCAGGCTGACCAAGAGATCTTTGACTATGGTTGGTGTGTTCTGTCAAACTGTAGGCTAGTTGAACTTCTGTAAAGTTGCCTGGAATGCCATTTGTTAGGTTATGAACTCACACAAATCTAAATGAAGGGTTATACATGTTGTGTATAAATCTTAATTTCAGAAATTTGAAAAAAATTGTCATTACATTTGTAAAACCTTGTACAGAAGATTTTTCACAATGTGCCTAGCTTTGGTGTCCATTCAGCTGAAATTAATTAAAAAAGGTGCATGAAGAGAAACAGATAGAAATAAAAAGTATATGTAGAGATGAATATTTTATATTACATGGCCCAATCCTGTATTTATTTTCTCCCTTTTTTGAAGTATTTATAAAGACCTAGTTGAAGACAGCTGTATTTTTTGTTAAAATATTCAGTAGAATTGTGCCTTTTTGTCTGTATGTGAATAAATGCTGTACATTTTTGCAGTATCCTTGCCAGCGGTGTTTTAGCATTTGCAATAGTTATTTTGTTTGGGTTTTTACATAGGAACTTCGCTGCGAGGATCTGAGTTGTCATGGTTAAAATAAGCATTTGATTGGGATTATTACAGGTACCGAAATGCAGACTGTGGCTGCAAGAGAAAGAGGTTTTTTGTTTGGGTTTTTTTTTAGGAATAGTATAGGGTCATGTTACTGACAGCTGTCCCTGTCCCATCAACAGAAAATTGTACGCTGTTTCCCTCGAGATCTTCAGCAAGATGTTGCTTACCTCAGTTAGTTGGTATTTCTTGAGAAATGATGCCCTTCCAAAGTCCATAATCCTCACACATGTTCCACTGGAAGAGGAACACGAGGTTTCTTACCTGTAAACCTTCAGGATAAGTATGCCGCGTGTGTGTCACGCTGTGAACTGCCTGTAGTCAAGCACTGCTGGCAGGGACCATTGCTGCTACAGCAGCATCTCTAGGAGACAAGGCTTTAAGAGCGCAGCATGTCCTTGGCTCTTGCTTCCTCCAAACTCCAGCTGCAGAAGCAGGGAAGGGACTTGGAGCGGAGCAAGAGGAGAACAAGGCTGTGAAGGCGAATGCCCAGCAGTACATCTTGAAAAACAGCCGTGGGTACACAGTGCTGCCCACACCTGGATTTGCATCACATGCATTCCCGTTGTGGGCAACTGTGAGCAGCAACTGTGAGCAGCACTCCTCAAGCGTAATGCAAAGAGTGAAGATGAAAGGACGGCCCTCTCCTAAGAGGTACTAGTGTGAGCTGCTCAGGGGGTGGATAAAAGTCTGAAAGATGTTCGTGCAGCTTCTTTATAGATTTGCTGCCAGCAGCCTTCTGCAGAGCGCTGTGCTGCTGGGGTTACCCGAGTCAGACTGGGCTGGAGCTGAGGACAGCCTGCTCGCCACTTCCCTAGACTGGGAAAAAGTTTCTTGTATGCAGAGAGCGAGCTTTCAGGATTGGGCCTGTGCCAGAAGGTACAGGGCTCGTGGGATGACCCAACATAAACTTGCGGTACCTGCTTAGTTGGTTTGTCTTACCCGTTGGATGGAAGAGACTAATTCACCTAGAATCCCTTCCTAAGTAACACGGTAAAGAACCAAGTTTTACTCAATGGGAAGCATTACTGTCACACTAGGGAATGAAACACTCAAAAACCCGGTGTTGGGGCAGGAAAGGAAGGGAGGGGGAACAAAAGCCCTTCCAGAGAAGACTGACAGGAAATACCGCTAGAAACAAACATAAAGCAACCAAGACGGATGACTGAAAAGCCTGCTGCTCGGTGCCATGGAACAGTCTAGTACGAGGGAAAGAGCAAACCTTGGCTAACCAGCAAGCCCCTGAATTTTAACTGCCTCAGCAAATGCCTTTGCTCAGAAAGTCCACCTTGCGAGCAACGTGCCAGCAGCCTCCTCTAGATGCCAAGGAGGGAAGGGATGAAGGGAAGTGGTGGCAGGATGAGGAGCTTAACTTGACCACATTCCATTTGGGGGGTCAGAGGTGTCTGGTCAGTTTTCAGCTGCTCAGGAGGATTAGGCAGACAGGAGGGAAATTTTTTCTTTCCTGTGGGACCTGCCATAATCGCTGTGCTGCCCCTTCACTATTGGGTGCTTGTGTCATCATTGCAGTTCATCTTGCATAATGACAAGTAACCATTATATAAAAGCTACACCACAAGCTGAAACTAATCCATCCCTAATCAAAAGGGAACCAAGCAGGTGCCCTTCTGTGCCTCAAGGAGCAAATACACAAATAACTGTTGCTCAAAAACTTGCAGTTACCCGCCCTTCTCAGCCAAAGCCTCTTTAAGGAGTGAGCGGGAGGAATAGCTCACACAAAACCTTCCAGCTGGGCTGTCATTATCTCAGATGTGCATTAGGCAAATGACACCAAGATGCTTGGTACCTACCTCCCTCTGTACCATACACCTGGTTGATTGATGAAAAATCTCACCCCAACAGAGGTCTGGAGCTTCTGGACAATGTATCCGTGTTGCTTTGAAAAAGCCTTTGAAGTCTTTCAGCAAAATTAGAGATTGCAACGGATACAGGAATGTATCAAAGTGAGAAGGCACTGGTGAGGAAGTGTGTACAACTGTAGGAAATAGTAACTTCCTCTGCACTAGGCAGAAGTTTTTCTTGAGGTTGCATCCATCCTGCAGGCTCCACTGGAACAGCCAGGTTTTCAGGAGGCAGCACGAACTCTTACTTGCACGTGGTGATCAGCCCGGGTCTGTCCTCTGAAATGCATACGGTGAAGGTCCACCACGACAGACGTACGGGTTGGTTAGTCCAAAGCAGCAGTTTTCATCAAGCGCTGGGTAAGCATCCATCAACTGAAGTTACAAACCAGAATTACACTCCTCACGTTTCAGAGGAAGCACAAGAAATAACGTCACTTAAGTCCAAGACAGGAGCACTTCAGAATCAGTTAACAACTGTCAAATGTTTATCATATACGCTGAAAGAGGAAAACAGTTCGGCTCTAGTTTTAGAATGATATATATGAGGTGTCTGAACTATCAAAGAAAAACACGTACGCAAGAGGATTCCCACATACTGGCACCTGTAGAATTCAAACACGCTGCTTCAAATGCACGAAAGCTGGGTGACCTCACCAGCTTTGTGCAAATGGAAATAACAGAGAAGTTCCCAGCCACACACAAACCGAGACAGCAGGTAACAGAAAAGCAAGGAAGAATTGTGAAATAGTAATTAGGAAAAAAAAGCACAACTGAAGAAAGACTGTGGTCCTTACAAACGAGCTGTATCAATAGCCGTGGCAGCATTTTATTTATTAACTGTTCCCCAGGGACAACAGAACAAACTGAACAGAGTTCTTAAAACTGGAAGGCAATGGAGGCATTTTGCGGCTGTAACACCTACCATGAAACCAGCAACTATTTGACATTCATCACGCTATTAGTGTCTTACTACAATTCATAAAAGATCTTCAAAATGTTTCCAAGTTCCTGTACTACAAAGAAAAATTAGAGGCATCGACTGTGTGCGAGCAAAGCTGCTCATGAATTTCAATATAACAGTACCTATTCCCTGTACACAGTCTTGTCGTAGTTGGAGCTGGTGTTTCTTAGACCAAAAAAGATCAACATGCCACAGCACTGTATCGGGTTGTTTCATCTGCTACATTAAAGGACTTTAACGACAACATTTTGTAGTCGTCTTCCAATCTTTACTATGCATACAGATACAGTATCTTCATCCGCTTCCTTTCTTACCTGAGTAAACCAAAAAATGTTTTAAGTTTTACAAGCCTTGCCATGTGTTTGACTTCAGTGCTCCAATACGAAGTTTCTCCAGCGATCATCTTAACTCCAGCATGGTGTGAGTGAACAAGACGCGTTTAAGTGTCTTCCACATCCTTCAGGGAAGTGTTTTTTTTCTTCTGTGTAGTTACTAGGCTGAGCTGTAATTAAAACCGAGCAGATCGTTTCTTATGTAATTGTTTGTCAGATCAAAGTATCAATAGAACTTCAGTGTGGAAGGGGTCATGAAGGGGAGGGAAGAAGCACAGAAAGCGGCAATCTGAGGTAAACTGAATTGACAATGCACTCTGTAGATGGCTACTGCTTTTGTCTTATCTCAGATCCGATAGAATTCAAGATTGATGAAAGATTAGGTAGCAGTGGTACGCTTTAAAGACATCTACTAGAACATACATTTTAAACCTGTGCAAATGTCCTGTATTTTTTTATGTTTCTTACTGAATTACTGTTATTTAATAATAAGCTAAGATTTGTAGTCATTGAACTAACCACAACAAAAATGTAATTTCTAAACTTCCTAGTAGTCCAGCTCTAGCCTATACTGGACTTAATTTTACAAGTAAGATGGATGATGTAACAGGAATACACAGGTAAGTCAGAAAGTAGCCCACAACTGACAGATTCAGAATACAGAGAAGAATTACCGCTCTGAATCTGAGGAAGCACACTCGTGCACATTCAGTCTTCTGAGACCTAGAAAGGAATAAACACTTTGTTCCTTCGGACTCAGAAGAGCAGACATTCTTGTAGCAGTACTCCTGGAGACCTCTTTTTCCAGCCTTCAGCGGGAACAGTGCCGGTACGGCTTTTTAATGTGGTGGGGAGGAGGAGGAAGGGGCTCAGGACAGAATTTCTGAAGTGACTACAGCGAAGCCACGCCTGGCAGCTGGCAGCAGGAACCTGTGCCAAGCCGGGAGAGGGCAAGGCAGTCCTGAAGACTGGCAGTGAGACCCGGACAGCAGTTTAGCTGCTGAACATCTATCAAATCTCTTTGTTACCTTTCAGAGGGAGACTGGTGAGGAACAGTTAATTATCAGTGTTTACAGGAAGAGCAAGACCTCTTTCTACTTGGGCACCGAGGCCAGGAATTTACTCCCTTGAAAGACTGTGAGACCATGTTTTTAAGGGAAGACAGCACCTCAGAACTATTGGAGCTGAACAGATCTGCATAACAAACAGGAGGTAAACAAACAAACAAAGTAAATCACTCTTTCAGAGCAAATCTTCACCAGCTTGGGCAGGCCCTGTCATGACAGCATTTACAGCCAGGAAACACAGCTTACGTTATGATAGCTTGGGAGCTATGCCCCTTCATTCACTGCTGGTGGGGAAAAAAACGCCATTTGTCCTAATCGGACAATTTAGATCAACTGAACACTTCCTCTCTGCAACTCACATAGGATCACCCACATTAAAAAGCTGTAATCTGCAAATGGGTTTCCTAAATCACCGTGAAAAATTAGGAGGCAGAAAGACCAACTTGAGTTACAAATTTGCTTGGCAAACAAATGAACCCAGCATATAAAGCTTCCATGGGGTTTGCTTCAAGATGTATAGGTTGAATAGTATGGAAAAAAGAATACTTGGATGGAAAAAATCCCACACCTACTGTCCAGCAGAGAAAATACAGAACTGCAGGTAGCATGGGGTTTAGATAATTAAAGCCCAAAGTTTCTCTCTCTGAAAAGAAGGAAACCTCTCCTGCTAAGATCCCTCATTTCTAGACATACTGAATAGTACTGCTCAAAGCTGGGGCTGAGTTGTAAGAGAACTGGCAAAAGCAGGCAGCAAGGATTCGGCTCGTTAAGTGGTAACAGCGCACAAGGAGGCCTTAGGCATATAAATGGCTCTAATAGACACACCCTGTCTGAAGTCCCGGGCACCGCTGAAGCCTGCACTGGGCATGCTCCCTGTGGCAGCGGGATGCATACAGCATCCCTTCCTTCCCTCCTCCCATGGCCTGTTCTGCCCGCACCATTTTCAGTATTTCTGACACTGCAGGATTTATTGTGTCTGTTACACACCACCCACGATAACCGCCGTGGGTGTACCGCGGCAGTCCCTGGGGCAGCAGCTACTGGAGACTGCTAATGAAAATGCAGATGGACAGACAAGAAGTTAACAACTTTGGAAGTTCACATGACATGGCAGAAGGTACTCAAGGTCGCAATCTGATCGATACTAAACAGGTCGACACTATCAGTTCTGTCCTGCAACCACTTCACACCATTTCCCCATGCTCTTCGTGCAGCCATGCAATGAATTAGACCAGGGAACTTACTTGGCTGAAAAACCCCACAGAATTCCCACCAAACAGCTATGCTGCCTAGCAATTTTTATAAAGGCAGTTCTCTAGCCATCAACTCAAGACATGCTTTGTTTTAAAACAGACTCCCCAAGAGATAGGAATCAGCAGAACATTTGCTCTTTTATCACGTGAAGCCATTGTTTGTGACTGCCCCAGTAGGTTACACCAATGCCAAAAAAGCCTACTTCGTGTTTGTAAACAGGAGCTGCTGTTATTTAAGGAGGTTTTTTTCCCCTCTTTGTTAACTTGCTGCCAGTTCTAAAGATGGAAACAATCATACACCTTCATTTACATGTTTTGAACCCAACAAGTTGAATTTGCATCCCATTTGATTCCATAAACAAATCTATGTCACTTAAGTGTCCTGTCAGAAGGTAGCATTCAACTGAATATGCATCAGTTCTGTGATAATGCATCCAAAATACAAGCTTGTTTTTAAAATCATATTAGTAATAATGGACATAAATGATCACCTCTGCCTCAGGAACGATACAAAGTGAGTATTTTTGTAATGTTCAATGGGATTTTTTAAAATGTGCTTAGATAGTATGTTTATTATTAGTTTTGTACCTTTTGAGATGCTGTAGCTGCCCTCTGCTCTGCCTGGCTCAGTCTTCTTTGAAGTCTGTTGATGTATTCTCGATATTCCATCATTAATTTTTCATCCTGTGTAAATGAAATACCTCATTACAAATGCATATTTCTTTTTACTGGATCCATACATACTTAGCAAAAAAAGGCTTAAACCAAGAGGAACTTAAGAAGTGGAACAGTTTACCACTTAAAATAAGACCGAAGACATACATACTGCTGATACATTATAGAGAATTTCCAGCTCAAATATGACATCATATGACTTTTCCCATCAGAGTAATCTGCAGAGGAAGTTTTAACTCATTTCACCATCTTCAGGGAAGCACAAAAGCTAACATTTTAATCCAGGTAATTTAATTCACACAATCCTACAATGTAAATGTTTTAGCTATAGTGAACGGGAAAAAGAATATACTATCGGGTACAAATGAGATGATAAACTTGCTACCGATCCTTTCTGTTCATCAAAGGGCCTGTATAAAGTCTTTCTTAACTATCCTTTACTTATGGAAATCTATTCTCACATCAGTCCCGTTCTTCTCCTCTAAATAACACAGCACTACAAAAAACAACACAGAAGGACTTATCCTAAACAGAACTGCACGTTATCCCAGATTTATGAGGCTGACAGGATAGCTGTTTTCCAAAGTGGCCATTAATTATTGAGCAATGCACATTCCAAAACAACCCTGCCCTTAACCTTTAATGGATAATGCTTTTATCTATATGCATATATGTACATACAGTGTCAATTCTACTCTACACATGGATGCTGAGAATTTGCTACCTCTGCATGTGCTACATTATCCATAATGCAATGCCGCCTCCTTTTTAGAGGTATGCATGCATACACAGCCGTAAGCGACTTCAAAAACATTTCCCGAATCGTCTAGAATTGCTAATTAGTAACCTTGAAAGATTATCTCTCCTTTACATTTTCTTTTAATTTGAGAGTAAAGTTCATTTGTCTTCCTGCCATTTGAATGTGGCACTCAGCAGAAACAGTGAAGTTGTCCAGTTATGACTGTCAAAAATCCTCCATTTTTTCCTATACTGGCAACATAACTCATCCAAATAGGTTTCTCTTGAGATCCTACTATACGTGCATCGGGTTGTAACTGAAAGTAGTTGTCATATCAGTCATTATCTTACCTCAGTTACCTTGTCGTTTGCCATTTCCAGCTGAGAAATGAGCTCCTGGCTACGAAGTTTTTGTTGACTCAGCTCACTTCTATTAATCAGAAGAAAAGATGGTGATTAACACGCAGTAGTACGTCAGTTATCAGAATATAACTTCATAGGTACTGTCTTGCATTGTAGGGGCTTATGGTGTGTTTTTAATTATGGTGTGGCTCTTAAAACATTTATTTCAAAAGCACTACACAGGCAGCACTTCTTCATGATGTATATTCATAACTATAATGGCAAAGGAATGAGATGTATTTGTTTGAACCAACAGGACTTTGTCAAGAGCACCTGACATCTTACAGAGGAGTTTTTTTGTTTATTGACTCTTGTTTTGCAGGCACATTATTGAGTATGCTATAAATATAAGCTGCAAATTTTGCACAGTGCATTCAATATTTAGATTAACATTCTAATTAGTGTCCCATAACCAGACTTCAATGTGGACATTTCTGAAGGCACTTTTAAGTACCTAAACCCAAATCATTCTATACTTGTGAGCCGAACAATGTAACACTTCATGAAGAAAAGGAAAATGCCACCGTCTTCAAGGTGGTCTTTTTACTTTTATACCAAATATGTGAACAGTGATCCTGAATTTGTATGGCACTGAAGACAAAAGATATATGGGTTTTGGTAGGCATCGTTGAGTTGGTGCTCAAAGGAAACAGTTCTTGCCTCCTGTCGTCACAAGCCACCGAAGAAGAGGGATGACCAAAGATGGGAAAATCTCTGAACTTTGCTAATTTTAGCCAGAGGAAGATGCAAAACTAAATGAGCTGCTCTAACTTTTGACCAGTCTCTACTCCACTAGCCACAGACATCACAAAAAATGGCGTGATCAAGATTCTTGCCACCAGTTTCACCTTCTACACTGAATTTCAAACCTATTTGTGAGGAATTTTCAAATCTATTCTCACCTTCCCTTCCTTTCCCAAGTGGAAAGCATGCTGAAATGCAGTCACCTTTGTGAATACGTAGCACACGGACAATGCTCAGAAAGCCGATACCTAACCTTTAGGCGCGCTGCCTATAGCTGAAACTACAGGCGCTGTAATGGAAGCTAAAGCCTTTGTTCTTGCTGGGGGCGTGGAGGTAAGGTAGGAGAGACTTTAACCTCCGATCTTCATCTTTAAAAGCCTCTGCTGTTTTAACGATGGCATTTAGTTCTCAACAGTAATTTACTCTTAGAAACTTTTAAACATATTATTTCATAAAGGTTTGACTGAAAACTGCTATATGGCACTTGAAATACATCAGGTTAACAGAAGGTTGCGAGTATACCTGGCTGGTACTTCCCACTGCCTTGCTCCCAACCAACCCCCTTAACCAATCCCAGGTAGGTATCATAAAAACAGTTCAACGTCTTTTGACTAGCTGCTGTCAAAATGAGAGTACACAGGCAGATATTTGAACAATGTTAAATAGTTAAAACTACATACAGGTTATACCTGTGTTACCGTGTGAATATTTTTATATAACATTAAGAATTCAAGATGGATTAAAATTGCAGGATCAAGATAGTAGGTTAATACCACTGTTACTGCAATTTATCCTCTGTAACCAAGGTGCTTCAAGATAAAGCCTTTTCAATACAAGAGCCCTAACAAACAGCTGTTTTTTTGGAAGTTCAGGTTTTATAAACTGTTTTATTAGCAAAACAGAAAATGTTATACAATTCCTGTTGTATCTTTTCATACATACCTTTTCAAAATAAACTCTAAAAAACTATTCAAACGCTACTCCTTAGAATGTGTACGCTGTTTATGTTCAAGTTTAACTATGCTAGTAAAAGAGGCTTTGAAAATAAGGAAATTCTTAAATTCTGACAGACCATCTTTATCGTTACATCATCTTAGAAAACTATCCGAATAGATTAACTTTTTAAAATAAAAATTCTTAGTTACTGAAAACAATCTGTCTCCTATACTTGTACTGAGGCGCGGAATTCGCATTCTTAGCAGCACAGGCCATAAACAGAGTTTACATGCTCATATACTGCTGTATATCAAGAAATTATTTTTATAATTAGATCACACCGAGTGTGTGTTTAAAGAAAACAGTTTAACTTTGTAAGCCTAAGGAAACGTGATGGCTATTGAGCTAGATAGTTGATTCATTCTGGTTGTTAACCCTCCCTCAAACACATATTATGAAACTGTAATACTAAAATTGAGCAGTAACCCGAAATGCTGAATAATCAAATCAATCCCTACTCCATATTGTCTTTGTTAAGTGAGTAGGAAACAAAAGGTGAGCTTTTAGTGGTTTGGCAGACGGGTGATAAATCCACCAGCTGTAGCAAGTACGTTCTGCAAAGCTCTCATATGACAAATACAGCATGTGCCAGCTGTTTTTTCGGTTGAATTATACTATAATATGCTTCAGTTACTCTTAGTAATTATGAATTTTGTATACTGCCAGTACCTGCAGCTGTCTCTCATCCTGTTAATTTTTTTTCTTTAATGAACATCTTAAAATAAGCAGCTATGGCTGCCAAACATTACAGAAGTGCAGCCAAGAATAATGTTGTAGAAATGGAGGAAACTCCTTCATCTCAAGATGCTGTGCAATTCACTCAAGGGACTGTACAGGATGTAGGGAGAAGGAGAAGGCAGTCCTGGCAACGCTTCATACACAGGCACCAAAAAAGGTCATTCTTCAGAGGCAGATTCTTTTCAGTTATAGAAAAGGTAAAACTGAGAATTCCAAAAAACACACATGGCTACCGATGAGTCAGGGACTCTAATTATGACACAGAAATGTTTCAGAAGCAGAAACTCGAACAAAGACACCCAAAACAGCTGCGATCAGATGACTTAAGCTAAGCAAAGTATTTCAATTTAAAAACAATATGGCGAGGATTCCCTTTTTGTAAGTACTGACCATTCTAATTTAAACAAATATTAAAAAAAATGAAGCCATTTAGTATATTGGTTCAAATATAATGGGTTTATGTTACAACAAATTTTTTTTTTCCATCCACAAGTTATATCCTACTACTAGACAATAGTCGCAGATAGGTAAGATTATTAATTTACCTATTTGCTCATACTATGTATTAGTATTACATTTTATTATTTGCCTCTTACAAGTTCACGTCATTCTACTGATTATTCCTGGTCAGAACAGAATTGGTGCCTTGATCTCAGACCCTAGCAGAGATGCAAGTGTTAAAATGCAAGCCTGTTGAAACCAATTCAACCATCATTAATCTGTACAAATATCTGTACTAGTAAAAAGCCACCCGGTGCCAGTTTGCAGCAGGCAGTGACATGTCAGAGGTCAGCAGTGCTCTGGTAGTGTTAATATGTCTCAAAAACCACATCAGTCTTTTGGTCCTGGGGTGGACTGACCCAACTGGCAGGTAAGCCGCCCACCCAGCTGCTTGCTCACTGCTCTCCACAGAAAAGAGGGGAGGAAGCGGAGGGGTACAGGTGTGAAAAAAGCCCATGGGTCAAGAGAAAGACAGTTTAGTAAGTGAAAGGGAAAACAAAAAAATTGATGCAAAAGCAATCACTCATCACCAGCAGACCAATGCTCTGCCAGTTTCCAAACAACAGCTACTTTGGAAGAACTTCTGCCCAGTTTTACTGATGAACACACCATCATATGGCACGGGACATCCCTTTGGTCAGCTGGGGACAACTGTCCTGCTTGGGTCCCCTCACAGCTTTCTGCCTACTGCCAGCCTACTTGCTGGGGTGGCAGAGTGAAAGAAAAGGCAGCCTTGACACCGCATCAGCACTGTTCAGCAACAGCTAAAACGCTGCCGTGTTGTCAACACTATTTCGGTCATAGTTCTAAATCACAGCACCATACAGGCTGCTATAAAGAAAATTAACTCCATCCCAGACAAACCCTGTACAGGTCTTTAAGAAGCATTAAATTCACCTTAACTTAAAAGATAAAATTCCCCTAAACTTATCTGGGGGTGAAAAATTTTTGTATGTGCTTAGAAACAGAAACAGATTAAGTTTTTACCTATATACACATTCTTAGAGAAAGAAACAAACTAAATTCAACAGAAAAGTCTTGGGACAACTCATCTTTAAAGAAATGTAAGTGCTACGCCACTTTTGTACAACCTTTAAAAGTAATCATTCATTTACAAACTATTTTACAATTGCAAATATTTGCTCTCTAAGTTCACTTCAGTAAATGTCACTAGAACTCAAAGTTCATCTAAAATTGATGCAATCAAAAGTCAGAACAGCTTCGTTTCACTGACTGCCAGACTAGATATTTTGCAGGAATAAAGAGAATAAACACTAGTCGTGAGTTGTTAGTCACGTTGCCAACAGCAATGTTTTCATTTGGAATGATGACCTATGTTGCAAGAAAGCACTGACCTTCTTGGTTACCTTCAAGACTGACTTTTGGCACAAGTATATTGAAGCAAAACTGGCTCCTTGCCCTCTTGCAAGGCGCAGGTGAGGTCTATTACCAATAAATCCTTCTAAAAGTGTACAGCATGTTAAGGTCCTTAAAAGAAGAAAACTCTTCTCATAAATGAAATCTGTAGTGTATTTTTATGAAAGAAGTGGTGGAATTTAATCCACAAGTATTCAATGCATTGTGTACTGTTTCAGAACTATTTTTTAATTCCAGGTTCTGTTTTATAGGCAACGATTACAAGTTTGACTTGTACTCAGACCCAAATACCCAAGAAAGCAAAGAATAATTTTCAGTGAAGCCTGAAAGTATCCACTTATTTATCAACATCTTTATCTACAAGTTTTTCCCTGATCTACTAGATTCTCATATTATTTAAAAAATCACCACTCTGCTCTACTGTTACAAGGTTGCAAAATCCACTTTTCCTTCTAAATTTTTTAAAAATTAAAAATCACCTAACGTTCACTGATGCTGCTTCATTTCTTAGAAGTTATTTATTGAATGCTTCCTTGATGCATATGGATTACAACTCACAAACAAAACTCTGCAGACTGAAAAGATGATAAATGAGCAGCACAGAATATGGAAAAGTTAGCAGCTGCTGCTGGGAAGTTAGTAAAGAAGCCAAAATGTTTCAGACACTTTCACATGGAAAATGAAAGTAATGAGGATAGAACTGAAAACCAGCAACAGGTCATGAATTCAAGGCAAAGGAATGGGAAACACCTACACTCACAAATGGGACACTGACTCAAAGCTTTTGAGAGCTAACAGCAAACCTCTGGTGAAATGCAGTATGAAATGCTTTTATGTAAACTACCTCCCCAGTATACATGGATATGACTTTGTTAGGAAGTTTGTAACTTACTAAAAAACATTCACTTATGAAGCACATTACTATGCCGTAAGAGTAATAATTCTTATTAAAAACTGTAATTCTGCTACATCACCAACACAATCTCTGTATTTGCTCGTGTATTTACGTGAATCCGATACATCAAACAGTAATTTCTTGAAGTGCCAAGGAATGTCTCAGACTGTCCTCAAAATATACTAAATAACCATGATAAACTTGGAGAGCTCTTTATTTAAATCCCAAAAAGGTATGTTGGTATCTTCATCTAAGTTCATAGCCTTGCTGCCCCGTCAAGACAAGACCAAGTGTCTAAGGAAGATATAAGCTTTCCTTACAAGCTCACAGCTTAACTAACCCTCCCAAACCCACATACATTTGAAGAAGTATGTATATAGAAAAGCTGGGTGAACATCAGCCTTTCACTTGGACCTCGCTATAAGGCTTGGTGATACCCTGTCCTGCATTAGCCCCAAGAAGAATTTCAAACGGTGCCTTTAATTCAATAGATCCTGCTTACCCACTACCACTCTGTTATTTAGTGGTCTTGCTGGTATTTCCACGATAAATGCATTTGCTGCAAAACTAATTTGCTTTTTAAATAATCAGCAACTTTATTGTTGTTCTCAACAAAGAAAGAAGTGATTTGCCGTTCTGTACTTGCACTCAAAATACTTACTCAAAATGTTATTGTGATAAGATTAAAATGAATATGATAATTAATCATTTATTAAGTAAAGACTTAGCATTGAGTAACTACTACTGAGTAACTCAGGAGCTGATTTTCATACCAACTGCATTCTACGCTATATAGCTAGGTATCTGCAATGCATTTAACGTGAAAAATAAGCTACTTTTGAATTTTCTAGATAATACTTACAGGTTCTGTTTTAGCCACTTGTCACTGTAATATCAGAGCGTCACTGCAGATTTAATTATGAAATTCCTTATGTCAGTTTAAATTACAACCTCCTAGCAGCGAACACACTTGCTTCTATTGCCAGCTTCCTTGTTAGGCAGAGCAAATGTCTTGATAAAAAAATTCCGCTTCTAGCTTGTATAGTATGTAAAAGCATCACCTACAAAATCACCTTAAAAATTAACTGACTTTGCTTTTAGACGTGCACCAAAATATCTACTGAAGTCACAGAGAATCATTTGGACTCAGTGTAGACTTACATTTTTTAATACACAATGAACATTTTTTCTATTCTGCTCACTGATACAGGATGTTACATTATTGCAAAGTTTTCCAGATGATGCCACATAGGCAGGCTCTCAGATAAAAGGTCATTTTCACAAATTTACTACCTATTTTTCATGCAAATTCACAAATCAGACTTCCTCTCATGTCTGTTATATTTTCTATGTCAGCATTTTGCTGCAGACAAATAAGGTCTAAAGCTTTTGGTCTGCTATAGTAACACTTAACATCAAAGCTTTAAGAAGGAAGGCAGCTGTTTCACAGACAACTTTAATTGTTTTGGAAGTCTGCAACTCTTCCCTTTTAATTGGAAGATGCTGAACTGCATTCAGGATCTAGTTATGAACCTAGATGTGAGAGTTTTTGTAGTTTCATCTACAGAAAATAAACTGCAAGTGTAGCAGCTAAAATTTAGCTTAGCATGAAACACTACAAAATATTTTTCTTCTCTAGATACTGCACTTATGAAAGATGCCAAAAAAGTATTGGTAAGATCCAGCTAATTACATACAGTGAAGCTATACCACTAGAACTGTCAGCGAATAAGCATGGCCCCCAGTGTATTGCAGACGTACTCAACACTGCAATGACTTCTGAAAGAGACATTTTCCCTTTTTAAAGAACTGTTTAGTTATCTTTGCAAAATGCAGTATATTTTAAGGCAAAATAAAGCCAGCCTATATCTGGACAGATAAGGTAAAAACCCCCAAACGGTTCACTTTGGAGAGGTAGAAATTACCAAAGTGATTACGTAGGACTTGTTTTTCTAGAAAAATGGGCGAAAATGTTATCTCTAATTGGATTTAGTATGATTTCGAACTATCTGAAAAATTTAAACCAATCCAGTTATCACAGGTAACAACCCAATGCTACTACTTATAGCGTTCGGAGCGTTCTAAACACTCAGAAAAGGAGCACTTGAAAAAATGAAAAGCAGATCAGTGAAGCTGCTAGTAGTACTTCATGTTTTATCAATCATTCTTGTCTTCCAAGCAGGATGGAACTCAGAGCATTCCTCTATTTGGACAAACAATAGATACAACTAGTCATGATAGACATGATTTCACTTTAAAGAGGAATGAAACTAGTTTCAAAGGGAAGCACTGCTACATACCAGGCTGCTATTTGCGAAGTTCACTGGAGGTCAAATCCACATACTGCTCTATGGATGGAAAACCAAGTTAGAGTAGCGGTAGGGTAGGTTTGTTGTAGGCAACATTTTCAGGAAGTTATTTTCCTTGCTCGTGTTTAGAAACTTGGGTTCTAATTCCATGCGTGCTATTAGCATTCTGACAACTAAGAAATGTCAAGCTATGCTTAAAAAACTGTAACTCCAAAACTTGCATAGAATATGGGAAATATTTACAGTTTGAGCTGAGAATATGTAAACCATTATAATAATAAACCAAGAAAAATCCAAAGATTACTCCAAAGGAAATAAAAGCTAGAATTCACAGGTTTCCAATTTTAATAGGGTAAAGCCTTTGCTTCCTTGTTAGCATGATAGTAAGCAACTTCTAAAATCAGTCTAAGCAAAGAACTATACATGAGTGCATCCTCATGCTTTAAGGGACCAACCTGAAGGGTCATTTCAAATTTCTTAAATTAACTGAGCTGCACACCCTGAATTTTTCTTCTAAAAACCACTGAATGCACTTCCTAAAATATGCGCTGTTATATTCTTACCTCACCATTTTAAAGAGATGATGCTTATGAAATCAGGCTTCCTAGTTTAGAAGTTACTGTGTACCAATCTGTACCTTCTCTACCCACTCGTTTCCAATAATGTCACTGTCTTCTCTAAACCTGTTGATGTCTGTGTGTATACAGACTCACAGGCACCACAGGTAGGACTGGTATGTAATCTATACCTGTGTCTGTAGCGTGAGATGCCCTTTCACAACTGAAAATATTCTTATATTCTGTGCCGAGAATACAAGTATCCACTAGTTACCTGGACACCTGTATGAATTAAGAGAAAAGTAAAGTTTATATCATATTTTTGCTTAGGGGAATCACACAACTCATTTGAATCCTCATTTATGACAGTAGCTGCTCAGAACAGAACATTAGATGTGCATCCCAGCAGGTTTTTTTCTAGCTTATTTTACAAGTCTGGAGACTCACTGCACAACTGATTTTATGGTGACTGTTCTGAATAGCTATAAACTTTTCATTTTCATTATCCAGAATTTTCATAATCCGAAGATAAAGTTCTCTAAATTGAGCATGGTGTATCTTGGAAGAAAAAAATTAAAAATAACAGAATCCATTTATTTTCTGTCATTACAAAATTCACACATATTAACAAGAGGTGAAATTTTTACTTCAGCGCTAACTTCATGAACAGCATCAAAAGTTCTCTTTGGAGCATTCCTTCTTGTTTTGCTGGAAGCACATCATCTAGTCTGGATGGTTTGCTCTCCATGCTTTTCCACCACGGGTCTACTGCCATACACCAAAGAACAACTAAAACTGTAACGGCTTCCAGAAGAGGAACAAAACTGGACTTACTTTAGCTTACTGATCCTGGCTTCTGTAGTTTCAGTAAGATTTTTTGTTTCTTCTTTCCACCGATTTGTTGCTTTTTGCTGAGCTACTAACAGACGTCTGAGTTCAGCAGTAGACTTTTGACTCGTGTCTTCCATTTCCTTAAGTCGAGCTTCATATCCACGTTCTTTCACAGCATGCTCATGCTCCATTGTGCTTATCTAGAAAACATACACGTTTGGTACAATCAGGTCTCTCACTTTTTAGTTCTTTTTTTAACTCAACACGAGATAAATTTATAAACATTTGTTGAAAGCATGTTACATACAATAATTAAACTTGTAATTATATGCTCAAAGAGATGCATGTTCCCAAAGCCAATTTAAGCAAATAGTACAACTGACAATAAAGGATAATGAGCTGTGTATGCTTATTTTTGTAAATAATCTTTATCCTTCTCCCTTGTGTTTTCTCCACAGAAACACATTCTTTCTTTTTCATCTGGTTAAAATGTGTTAGGAGTTTCTTAACTGCACCTAAACCCTTTTGTACATCAGAGGAAAATGAAAGCAAGCAATAAATCTTATCTGTGACTATAATGGAAGCCTGTCTGATTAAAAATGAGAAAGACAAAGATCTGGTATATGCTTTATAACTGCTGCCTATCTGTTACAAGACTCTGATCCTTTGTTTGCAAACTACATTTGACCAAAGGGTTCTGGAGCTGGAACAAGATTTCCTGTTTAATTTGACTGCTTCCTTTATCTTGTGGTGCAAAGTGGAAACCTTATTTGAGATGGTCCCCATTCATAACTTGCTAAACTGCTCACTGAAGTCCTCTGCATTGCTGATTCTTAGATCCCTTTTCAACATCTTTACACTTCGGGAGTTAAAAGCAGAGGGGAAAGTACCAGCTTTGTATGTTAGAAAACACATGAAGGATCAAAGCTGCTACTCCTTCCAGAAGCCAAAGGTACCATGAGTCTGCTGAGGTTACTATTAATTCATTATCTCACTTGCAGTCTGTTCAGGTGCATTTAATGGAACACATCCAGAAGAGAACCACTATCTTTCAGCTACTTAACTTGTTTCCAACTATTCATATAGGAAAATGTTCATTATCCAGTAAACACAGAACCAACGTTTGGCAACCACACTTAAATTACTTATTAGTTACACACTGCTCTCACAACATGGTGGATGTAAAAATAGAGGAACATGCTGAACTGAAGGTCATGCAAAAACTCCTAACACATCACAGACAGTAGATAAATGAAGATCTGGAACTGGAATAAGTGAAATCACTCGAAGGAAAATATGCTATTAGCTACTCTATTCATCTTATAAAACCCAAAGAACATTTAGGATCTTATCCAGCAAAATTTAATACAATTTATTTATTTATGTATGAAAATACAATTTAATTAGCAGAGGTTGAGTTAGCCAATAGATTTTCTGAGGACACACATTGCTACAATAAAATTACTTCTAAGCAGAAAAGAGGAAGCATCACTGAAACTTCCATCCTTTATTTAAAATGTCAATGCTTTTCTCTTAGAATGGCCGCCTTATTAATTAACAAATATTTTACATCAAAATAAAAATAACATAGAAATCATACCTTTATTTTAGCTTTCTGTTGAGCCTCTATAGCCACTTTTCTCAAGCCCTCCATTTCTTTTTGCAATTGTTCATTCTCTTGCTGAAGTTTTAGACTTTGTTCACTGACAAATGCACTCTTTTCTCTTTCTGAATCCAGAATGCTTTGCAATTTACAGACAACTTCCTGGCAACGAGATTTCTCTTCCTCAGAGCTGAAAGAGATGAAAAGTATTGTTGGTACTCAAGAGCTGAACAACTACCATACTAGATAAAAAGGTAATATATTGGGACAGATCTTTAGTCTGACCCAGTACAGCTGTTCCCCTGTTTCTTCCTGAAAGTTTTTAGTAGCTCAGCATGTTTAATGGGCTTGACAGCTAGAACTATGCACAAATCAGCAAGGAATTTCATCAAGATGACAGAATTCATAAACCCAATCTAATAGTGTAGCAATCTCAGTAAAATGACAATGTGAAACAGAAGATTTTCATTTTTATAACACTTACAGTTTCCCAACTGCGGATTGCTCTGGCAAAGTGTCAGGATTTACTACCATCAGAGTATAAAAATGACTGAAGCTTCTTCTAGAGAATCCTACACTTGTCATGCTGAAAACAACAACCTGCTCTAAAAATGTGTACCATATTGTACTTGTTACCACTGCATTACTGAAACTGCAGTAATGTCTATTAGCTCTGAACACAGACCTGATATTCAGTATGCTATATAAACATTGCATTCTGCACGTACCAGGAGATACAGATTGTAGACCAATTTATAAATCAATACATTTCTGCTTGAATATTTCATAAAGTAACTTTTCCTACAAACAGTATTTAAAAATGCATTAAGATTCCAAATAATATACTCCTATTTTCATTTTTTTGCCAAACTTCTCATCTCGTAAAGAAGACCTTTCATTCTATAGCACGTTATCCCTTTTAATTCTTTCATAGTGATTCATAATTGCCCTTGCTTCAGAGTTATGGTATCTTAATACTATTCCTGCTACTGGTTAAAAAGGTGTAACAAATTCCTAACATATAATAATCAATTTATAGTCAGAAATAATTTCTATTGTTTCCCACCATAATTCCTGTAACATCCATTACTTACTTCATTTCTAGTTGTTTCAGTTTATTTTGTGTTGTCTGTAGACTTAGCTGAAGGTCACCTTTTGTAGTTTCTGCAAGTAAATATTTCTGATGCAATTGCTCTAGTTTTCTATTGTCAAATTCATGTCCTCTGTCTTCCCTGTAAATCTGAAGAACAAACTCACATGTAAGATCATCTTTGCACTGGTGACTGGCAGTGTAGTACTGACAAGGAGGCTACTTCTCATCGCATCCTGTTTTCCAGTGATTTGAAACAAAACTAAATTTCTAGAATTTCTATCATTGTTGCTGCTACTTGGAAAAAAAGTTTTCAAAGATCTGGCTTTCACTTTGTTTTCTGTCTACTGAACTTAAGTTTAACTGGAATATGTACCAACATTCTTTCAGATGATGTCAAACACCTCTCCTTTTTACATCTTCCAAAGAACCCTCTTTATCAGTTTAGTATAATTTCAAAACACTTTCAGGATTAACCCCCCCCTTAAAATAATTACATGAAAATCTACAATTAAGAAAATCTACTGAAAAAATAAAACCAGAAAATTAAGGGGCAAAAACCCCATGAGAAATGGAAAAAAATCAGTATGTCTTTTCTTTCTAAAAAGAGATCTTAGATGTGACGTAAAAATACATGCAATTACCTTACCTTTTCAAGTTCTTCTTCCACTGCTCTCTTTTCTCTAATGGCTCGTTCAATTTGACCCTGTTTTTCTCCACATTCCTATTTTAAAAAGTAATTTTAAAATAAATCTAATAAAAGTTGACTCAAAATAAAAATTCAGAAAGTGCCAAAGCCAAAACACAGCCATTGTAAATGTAATTCTTGCTGCTGGTATGTATGCATTTGATTATATTTACCTGCTCATTATTTTCTCTATGGGATCAGTCTCATTCACTACATAGACTAAGACACATAAAATGAAATTTAAAAAGGTTTAAAATAAATGTATTTATTTAAATAATTTATTTTTAGATTTAAATTTTAAAAGTTTTAAATACATTTAATCCATAAATAGGTGCATATGCACACAGCTCTTTTGGTCTCCCCATAATCTGTTACAAGTTTCTGGTTCATTCAAGAATATAAGGATTATGATGCACAGGAAGAATATAAGGATTATGACGCACAGGCTTTCTCCTAGCATACTTTATCAACTTTCATATATTCCAGCTCTACATACCCTACCATAGCCATGCAATACTCAGCTTTCCATGCTTTACTTATCCCTGAAAGAAACAGGGATACTTAAGAAATGCCAAAACATGGGAAATATTTTCTAGAGCATAGTCAAGATGCTTGTGGACTATAAGAATACACGTAACTCTTGGAACAAACTTATACAAAGAAATGGGTAGATTGGCAGAATTGTATTATTTCATGCAGAGCCAGGCAAGTTGTCAGAATATATGATTGTATACACGCAAGAAAAATCTGTACATTAAAAATGAATACTCAAAGCAAATATCCTTTACATCTAAATATGAATCTCTGCACTGACTTAAGACACTGCACGTAGTCGCTTTTGTCAAGTAACATGAAAGACATTATGTTGCACTGATGTCTGGAGGCATGCAAGATGTGAAATGCATGTAAGTACAGTACAGTCCTACACAATTACCCATTAACCATATTTTAGCTGACTGACTTTTACTGGAATTTAGTATTTTACTTGATCAAAAAACCTAGAAGTCTCAAATGTTTTTCTATCAAAAATACTTTCATCGGTCAACACCATACCATCTGAAGAGCTGAAAGTTCTTCTGTTAGTCGAGAAATCTGCACATTATATTGCTTCTTTGCAGAGTCTACCTGCAATCAAAAAAAACCAACCAACTAACAAATTAATCCCATGACCTATTTTTCCGTCTTCTTTATATATATAGTGTATATGTGGTGCATACATACAAATACAAAAGTAACTGGGACTGCAATAACTAACAAATCTTACGTTATAAATGTTTGAAAGATGTTTATTATCAATCCACACTAAATGAGGTGGTTTCAAAAAAAAAGAAGAAAGGAAGACATCACAAGGAAGCCTTACAAAAAGAACAATAAGACTATCAGGAAAGGTGCAAGATATCTGCAATTTGTGTAACAGGTATTTTTAGATCATGTAACAAAAGAAGTATTTGAGAATACCTGGAGAAACATGACAACTCTTTGTTTAGAAATTTACTTTTTATGCTTTTGATAGATCCACTTTTACTGAGATAATCTCAAAGTAAGAAATAAGGCATTTCGAAACTTCTAAATTCTGATTAGAATTTAGATTGTCACAACTAGAGCAGTTACCCTAGCTGGTCTTTAGCTCTTGCACCTTCTCCAAACCATTTATGATGTTAAATATCACAGTTTTAAGTAATCCACACAATTTCTGTGATTCTTTCAGGTAACCACCAAAGAGAAGCCACAAACCATCTTTACCCTCACTTTAAAGGCTATGAAAACATAGGCAGCATGTTCCTGAAACCTCTTGAAAAGAAAGGATTGGAAAGAAAAAGAATCCCTTCATCCCCATACAGTACATATGCACATTGTGTCACAGTGAAGAAAGTGAAAGAAGGCAAAATCGATTACACCACCAAAAACTTAGAAATGAGGTAATTGCTTTACACTGTTGTCCACTTGCAACAAAAGACATTGCCGACACACGCCTGTAACACATCTTTATTTCCTCTGGAGTTTGCCTTAAAATAAAAGTCTCTGACACTCAGAACCTCCAGGCAGGTTAGCCTGCATGTTAACTGCAGATGGGACATAACATGGAGAAAAGTAATTTTGTGACTAGACTTTTATCAGAAAAGCTTCAATGTTTCAGCTGCTCATAACAACTGAAAAAAAATCATGAAGAGACTACAACGTTTTCTTTAGTCATTTCTCTACCACATTCTGGTGTGTGATACCGAGCCTTTTGATTGTTAGTTGCACTTGGTGGAAGAGTCTTACTTGCCTAAATAGGGAAATATTCCTAAAGTACTGAGATGCCAAAAACCTGATAGTGTAACTTTCAATAGGTCCTATCATCTGCACGTATATAAGTCTCCATCAGCAACGTCCAAGATGAGGCCATGCATCATCAACCTTGATATCAATACAACACTCAGTCTGTTGACATGCTACTGAACGGAATCCCTGAAACTGAAGTGCCATTCTTTACAGTTTCACAGTGCAGCCTTCGCTACTCTGCACAGACATCACCCTTTTGGCTCCTGAATGATTTAAGAATATCATTTAGTTCAGAAGAATGTATGTCTAGATAACAAAACTGACGAGTATAGTACTGTCAGCATGCTGCCTTGCTACCTACATGATCAAACCGCTTGCAAGAAAACTGATCATGATGACCATGCACCATCATAGCTTTTCATGCTGGGGAAAAGCAAAAAAAATCTTCCCATTCTTTCTAAATATCATAACTTACTGCCTTTCTAATTCTTGCAGCAGTATCTTCCGCAAGCCGAGACATTTCATCTTGCATTTTTTTTATTTCCTCCTCCTTTTGTTTCTCCCCAAAGAGTGCCTAGAAAAAAATAACAACTTGAAATACTACTGAGAATATTTCAGTAGTGACAAAGTATCTAGCACTGAGAGAAAAAACCACACATAGTCAGTGTTCAAAAAACCTTTTCTCCTTTTTACTTTACTACTCAGAGTAGCTGACACTGAGACCCAATGAGAAAACAAGAACAGCAAGAACATTTTACACTAAATGAGCATTCTTGCAAATCAGAGCCGCACAAAAAGTTAGTGACAGTAGATGCCTTCTTCTATTGGGATTTTCAGATTTTGGCTGGGCATGGAATTATAGAGAAGAAAGCACAGGGACTCAGACCAAAAGGCAAGGCTACTCTCCAACGCTCTCATCTGGGGCCAGGATTTATAATAAAAAAGCACCAACAATGACACATGGAAAGTTATGTTAGAAAACTGGATACCTGTATATGTACACATATGTCCTACACATAGCTAAGCATTTTTATGGTTGATATACTAAATCACTCATCTCCCAGAAAATTAAAGGAAGATGTGTGCAGTCCCTTTCATGGTGGAACAATGAAACAAATAACCCTTTAGCACAGAAAGATGGAAAGAATTACAGAGAAAGGTGTAGCAAGGAACCCTTCACATGGAGGATGCAAGAAAGATGCTGATGTTATAGTATAATAGGAGATACTGGTCTGAAAAACATAGAGAATATAGAATCCTTGATGAGTGAGATGAAAAATCCTAGGTGGCACACAGAGAATATGTAGATCCATATAGGGAGAAAGACATAAAAATATCCCTAACAGATGACATAAATTCAGCCTATAGAAGGTTACTCACTTCAGGCAGTAACATGCGACTTCATCAGCCATACTCTCTTTTACTGCTCCCATTCAATTTAACTTCATATCTTGTATCTCAGACTACTCTTCTAAAATTCTTCTGGTCATCTTTTCGCAAGCTTAGCTTTGTGTGCTTTATAATGTTAACCTAACAGAAGCAGCATTTTTATGACAGCCTGTTACTCCCATCCCTCAATCTCTTGCAGAGCAGGGAGAAACCTCTGTGATGACAGTTTAAGACGTGAAGAGTAAACCTATATGTATATTATGCTGCCTTTTTTTATCCTGTTCATTAATAGACTTCCCAGTTTGAAAAACTGGTGATATTTCAGCCAGATCAGCAAATTCACAAGTGCGTGCAAATTCCAGCTTATTCTTGCTACAGCATTAATCTAAACTGTTACTTATAACAAGCCACTTATTTATCTGTAACTGTTCAATTACCGTCTTAGAGACAGAATTTATATCACAATAATTTTTACTGGGCCACTTCTGTCAACTTCACATGACTTCAGAGCATCAAATGATCTGCTGAACTACATTTGGGTGAAGAATGGTGTTCTAACACTGCTCTGATATACTTAGCAGACTGGAAACGTGATTTATATCCCTTACTGGTAATTTTCAAATGAAAGAGTGTTTTCTGGTTTTTAAACTCAAAAAAGTTATTTTATTTGTACCTTTCATTCTTCATATTTTCCCTACTACCAGGCTGTAGTGGAATGCCATTAAGGATCAAAATATCTTACTAAGGAAAAGGAACTGACAAGTCCAAAAGTGGTCATCAAGAGCTGGAGGATGTAAAACTTCCTTTTCACCCCTTTCTGAAACACAGCCTAACAGGTAAAGGGAATTGTAGAAGACCAGTTTATAAAGCAAGTAAGATACAGAAAGGTATGAGGAAATTATGAGAAGGAAAAGATGCCACCAAAGGGTCTCCTAAATAACTATAAATATATGGGAGGAAAGACTGTAACAAGATGATAATCCTTTGTAAAGCAGAAGAATCACAGAAGTTTAACTGCAGTAATGACCAGAACCCTGAGCTTTGTTAATATTCTAAACATTCTAGTCATCGTATTGAGCACCACTGAGGACTGTGTGAAGGTATTCTTGTGAATGTGTACACACCATCTCCTAAACTGTTTTTTGACTGGTAACACTAAATTCAGCACCCAGCACAGCACATTTGCATTTCTTCTCCACTTTATAATACACTAATAAACACCTTTGCAATTTTTGCCTGCCTGCAGACTTCAGCCACTCATTCATTACTCAGTCACTTTTCCAGATTTCTTCTGAATAATTAAGATCTGAATACAGAACTCACTCTCTTGCTGACCTATGTCCATCATATTAAAAAAAAGTCCCTTTAGTTTTAGCTCTTCTCTCCTAACCATTAATAAGTTATAAATTCATAACAGGACCTCCCTTTTTATTCCAACAGCCCAATTTGTTTGTAAGTATTTGATAAGAAACTCTGCCAAAAATATTTGAAAATTCAAGTTCAGGTACAGAATTATCACTTAGATCACCTTTATCCAGGCATTCAACATATTCTTTGAAATTCATACTGTATGACAAGTCTAAGTAATGTATGGTCATATCAGTTTCCTAATTGACGCATTACTAATTTTAGTACAACAGACATGAAAGAAGCTTGGTTGTGTATGCATATATGCCTGTCAGAATACAAAATCAGGCCACAATTGTAAGCGATGGAAGTATTCTAGTATCTAAGAAATATCTTCATCCACTGCCTTACCTGACTTTTTTGTAGGTTAGCTTCTTCTAAGAGCTGTATGCAGTCCTGGACTTTTGCGACAGCATCATACTTCTCCCTTTCTAGATTAGTGTACTTCGTCTGAAGCTCTCCGATTTGTTTCTCCAGGGCTGTTCTTTCTGTTCTCAGCTCTTCAGCATCTTGGAGAGTAACACGTAATCTACAAGACAGCAATAATTTTACTCATTTAACAATAAAATGTTTAATTAAGACACCACTTCTTTCAAACTAAACTGATAGGAAGTATCTATTCGTAAGTTGCCAAAACTGCATTCCTGGCTTTGCTTGGTTTTGGACAGTCTTTAATATTCAGCGCCCTAGAAAGAAAACAGAATTAAAGGAGTTAACTCATACATAATCTCAAAAGATCCTTGGAAGAATGTTGCTATCCTGGGATATATCACTGAAAATGCTCTATATTAAAACAGAATAGAACAGCCCCAGAAGGAATAAAGTTTTCCTCTGTGGAGGAAATGGAATAATTGGATGTGGGCAATGAAATTGCAGCTATACCATTAGAACAAGAAAACCACTGGTAATTTTGCAGCACCTCAGAAATTCTTGTTGTTTAATTATGATTGTCCATATTGGTAGGCATGAGAAAGGGCAAGAGAGCCTCAGGGGTATCCTTAAAAAAAACCTCAGGAAGTTCCACAAGTGATGCTGGTTCAATGAAGTGCATGGTTCTAAATATCCACAGTGAGCACTTTGGCAATGCTTGGGCTGCCTTTTCAAGCAGCAATGCTTTTTTACTTTCTGACATGTTTGTCATAAAACACACAAAGACAGACAACCACTCTATTTTTGTAGAGCCAAAAGCCTATAGAAATTTTCATACAGAAAACAATGAAACCAGCTGATTTCTAAGACATTCTAGAATACACTTAAGCCCCTCCACAACGCTTAGGGCAGTGAAAATAATGAAGTAGAGCTAGCCACACAAGTCTGTGCAACTCCTCGAGGCAGTACTTGACCACATAGTCACAAGGTTAGGTTGCTAGTAATTATTTGGTTTCTAGAGTTACTGAGGAGTCTGCTAATCACGCTCACAAGGCTGTGACCAAGAGGGGAAGGTGAACACTCACACAACTAAGAAATTTACGAATTCTTCTTAGCTATCAGGTGGTCTGACTAACGTTAATAATTTAAGTGTTTGTGACACTTGAATCAAAATCACTGTGCTCAGCTAGGTGTCGTACCCTTGGGAAGTGAAGGGGGGAAAAAAATCCAGACAAAAGAACCCGATCAAGTCTTACATCTTCCAGTAGATAGCCCTGGAGTTAAAGTTCCGCTCCTTGGCAGATATTCAAACTTTTGTAACTAGCATTTGTTTAAGAAATGTGCTTTAACAGTTTTATTAAATAACCTTTTTGTATTAAGATGGTGGAACTAAGACCTGAATCCAAATCTTATTTAACATGGAAAGAAAAAAACAGTATTCACCTCAAAACCAGCTAGCTTACATAAACATTTTCAAATTCCCATGTGAATGTTTTTCTTCAGAACTCCACCTACAGCTAACAAGAGTTGAGTTACTAGAATTTATGCACTAGAACGAAAAAATATGCCTCATTTTTTCTCCATTACAGTCAATAAAATCAGGTGGACTGTTTTATCATTTTAAAGACACTGAGATCAGAAGCTGTTCTGAAAGGCCGCAGAATAGAATAAAGAAGATAGAAAGCAGCCAAGCATATCTGACAAAACAGAACCGCTCAGGAACACAAAACCCAGAGGCTGAAAAGAATGTAGTATTCTATCTCACTTGCATGTAACCTGCTATTAACACCAAATGAGCTAGTTTTACCTTGTTTCTAATTGTTTTATACTAGACTGCATTTGCTGCAAGCGTTTGTCAGACGCTGTTTCTCTTTGCTGTGCAGATATCACATCTTCTTCCTAGAAAGAATATATATATTACCAAGACATAATCTGAGCTTCCCTCAACAAAATAAAGATATACTAACAGAAAACAAGTTAGAGAACAACTTGTGATTAATTTAACATCAGCATTCAGTTAACTGACTAGCCATTCAATTGCAACATAAAATGATTCCTTTCTTGAAAATACCTTTCTTTCCAATTGGCTTTGAAGCTTCTCTGTCAATCTGGTCATTTCATCAACTTTAGCATTTGCTGTCTGTGCATCTATTTTGGCTTGCCTGTATAAAGAAAACAGTCTATGAATTAGACTTCAATTATTAAAGGGGGGAAAACCAGCTCTGTTACAACTTTGTTGAAATAGCTGTGAAGGGCAGTCAGATTTCATAATAGTGTTACTATAGGGCAGAAAACATTTCCCTCTTCTTCTCCTTACTATGTGGCAGAGCGAGAGAAGAATACCAAATTCATTAAACTGTCCTGTGGAAATGACTTTTTAAAGATAGCTTAACAGGAAGGTGTATGTGTTGATTAAATACTTGGGAAGACTAGGCAACCAAAAAAATTTAAGTGATTCAGTAACTTAAATGTAATTGGCCACAAATACTTACTAGAGAAATCTTTTTCAGAATTAGATTTCACTTTTTAAAGCAATTTGACTAGGAATTAAAAAAACCCTATCATTAACCACTTCTGAAGAATTTAACTGATGTGCTTTGTAATCTGAACAAGTTTTATAAGCTGAAACAGAAAAAGGAAAACAAACAACAAAAAAATGACTAGTTAATGAATCAGAGTTCCTCTTCAGCAGAAAAGCTTATTAAAATGAGCAACCATCCTACTCCTCTGACTTGGGAACAGAAAGACATAGAGTGTCCTTCACCTGGGGTGTAACCCAATTATTCAGGCTGCATATTAGGCTAAATTTAAAGACTAATGACTGAATATATCAGGAAGTTAAAAAAGAGCAAACATAAGCTAATGAAAACTGGAGCACTAATAGTCATGAAAGAAACTAGAAAATATTTAATACTTTTAAGAATCAACTTCAAGGAAAAACTCCTTAAAGAAATAATGATTTTGATTTAATGGCATAAAAGACAAAAGCATAATATACCTGTATGAAAATCTTAAGCAAAATACACATAATGCTAGCAACTCTACAGCAAATACTTAATTAATCAGAACAGCTAATTTTGTTATGATTTCCTTAAAAAGCAAAAACAAAGATAAAAACATTATTCCCAGATGCATAGGCCTCATTGCAAGTCCAAAACTTTGATCTTGCTCCATTTGAATCACACAACTTTCTCCTACAAAGAAAAACTGTTAAATTTATGAAGACATTCAGTTGCTTCCCCCAAAATATTTAAAATGTGCTGTAAACCAAAACCAAACCAAACCTTAAAACCCATCATAAGCAGCGAAAAATAAAATAAATCTGAAGTGGTCATAAAACTCAGCACAGCTTAAGTCATAAAAGTAAATTTTAATGACCAAATTGAGATAAAATTCAAAAGTGTGTGTTTAACAGGGAACACACTGATTCTAAAGATGCAGCTTTTATTCTCACTGTGCAATAGATCCTTAACATAATCCCGGCACGTTATCTGTTTAAAAGCCTTAAGATTCTGAAATGCTCTAGCAATACCAAGTTTCTTAGTTTATATGTTTTATCTACAGATCTTTAAAAATATTTCATTAGCATATAGATTAACACATTTTTAATACTCGCAGCTGAACTCAACAGTTCATGTCACTGGTGAAGACCATTCAGTCACCGACTGTTAAGCGTACCCTCTCCAGAGGCAGCTGCTAGTAGTTAATTCAAGAGAGCAATAATACAGTGAACTACACGATTAACTGTATACAATAGAGCTTTGAAACACCAAAGCACTATTAATTAATAAAAATTCTAGCATATAAATGAAATCTGTTTAAACCTAAATTCCGTATAGAAATACATCAAATACTACATTGCCTTTATGCATGACAGACTATGACTCTTTAATAGCTAGTGTAATAGTATATAAATAGTACAGCATATGTACTGCCATCATTAGCTTTTTAAGTTCAATATAGTAACGTTTTTAGGGTTGCAAGGACTTTTAGCTAATCTAAAAAGTGAGCATAATCAGTGTTCATAATCAGAAATGCGAAATTCCTCCAAGAGCCTCTTTGCCCAAAACTGACGTGCTACATGGAGAGCAGCAATGACAAAGGTTGCTCATGATCAACACCAGTCAGATAAAGCAACTACAGAGACTTCTGAAAAGCAACAACTTGAAAGGAAACATGAAAACTTGCAATTGTGGGTGACGGACCTTAGAGTGAGAGCCCAGCAGCGAAGCTGCAACATGCCAGGAGACACCCCACTGGCATTACCACCTTTTCCCAAGCCAGAGAGCTGCTGCCCCAGCAGACCCCAGGAACAGCCTACACCCAGGTGGCACCACAGGTGAGACACACAGGGACCAACACACCAGGTGGACGCATGGGAACTCAAGGGCTGCCTTCTCAGCAGGGCACCACTAGCAGCCTTCAGGGAGTGGCACAAGAACTCATAAAGCTGGAACACCCACGCCTCCAGCATGAAAGGTGTGTAGATGAGGGAACATGTACTTCCCAAAAAGGGAGTATCCATGCGTTGTGCACGTACCCTAAACCCATGCTTCCTGTGAGAGAGGGGGTGTGTACCTCTGTAAGAGCAAGCAAGCGCTCAAGAGCGGTACTTCACGGCATCAACTACAAAAGGCTGTTTAAAGATTTATGTTTCTTTAGTGATATATTGCAAATGCCTAGTGTCATGATTTACCTGTTATATTATTACTATTGATCATTAATGTATAGGCCACTGATTGTCCATTTATTAATTAATGGCATGCAGTTCTGCTTTGATTGACTTAAACCACGTGTTGAGCAGTCTTGCCCAAAATAGAACATATTAAAATCAGAAATCTAGTGTTCTGAACGGAGCAGAAGAGGATTACTCCAGCCCCGTGGATACTTAGGTGGAAGTCTAAATTCACTCACACTTTCACTGTTTATAAAAACAGCACCTAATCAAAAACATGCAGAGATATTTGAGTGTGTGTGAATAAAAGTTCAGAGCAAGATGATCCACTAGCTTTCAGTCAGTCCCAGGGATTTCAGCCTCTTAATATACCTTCTCCATGAAGCAGCAGTTTAAGCAGAAAACATGCACTTCCTTTCTACTATCCACACCCAGTGCCATACAGACAGTTACAGAGATCCTTCAGTGTGGGCACGGCTCTGAATCAAAGAGTCTGACCATTTTGGTTGTCATGCCACATTCTAAATTATTTGATCACATTAGTATCACTGAAGAACTGCATTTAACTCCAAGGATCAAGCCTAAAAAGGAGCTTCCTTGTAAAAAAGGAAATAAAGATGAGATCAAAGGAAATAATGACATCTGCAATTTTGACAGAAAAAAAAAAAAAAAGAAACCATGACATCTGCAATTTTGACAAAAGCACTCAACTGGCTGCTCAACCAGAACCTGTATGATTTTAAGGGTTTTTTTGTTTGTTTGCTTGGGGGATTTTTTTGTGGGTGTTTTTTGTTTGGTTGGGTTTTTTAAAGTCAAATCCACTGAGTGTTACAAATACAGTAATAAACTGAATGTTGATGGCATTTATTGAATATCTAACACAGGTTCAGTTAATGCTAATTGCCTTCATACATACTTATTACATGAATCAATGTAAGCATGTCAATTCAAGACCAAAGATTTATAGATGAATGAGGCACATTCTCAAACAGTAACTCAGTACTAATACCTTCTGGAAGGAAAGAAATTCCAAAGAAGCAGCAATATGAAAATGTTGTTCTTTCTTTTTAAAGAATTAAATAGTAGCATGCACAACCAAATTCCAAGTGATGTCTGAGTTTGGAATTACTTTATTTTAGCAAATAACTTGAATATCAGCTTAGCCCTTTGATTGCTTGTCACAGTATTTTCCTCTTCCAAAACACACTATTTTGAGAAAAATAGTTTTTCCATGGAAAAATTCTTACTAATAAAAATGTGAGGTGCTAAGATGTCTGCCTCAAAACCACATCTTTGGTGATTGAGGTGACTTGGCATTTGTAAGCAGGTTCTTTTCCTAAATTTATTGTACAAAGGAAACATAAAAATAAACATTGCTTAAAACAAAATTCTTCTAGCAAGTAAACCATGACGTACCAAGCAGGGGGTGAAAGCTTAATACTAGAAGCAGCTGATTTTTATTGCTCTAACAGCAAGAAAGTTTAATGTAAAAATTTAAAATTAAAAAATTTAAAATTGGTTGTATCCAAACATTCAACAATGACCAATACTTAACACCAATTAATCTGTTCATTCACTCTAAACCTGTATATTTTTACTATGGGTATTGCGACACAGTAACTTTAATATCTACGATTAGTACTCTAGTCACTGCACAGATGCTGGAATCTGAAACACCAGGTCTTTACAGTGATAAACTTTGCATTAAAACAGTTACCAATGGCTCTTCATGTAATATTTTGTATGGGTCTGTGACAGAGGAGAGGGAACGTCTAATGCAGCCATTCTTTCTTGGAGGGATAAAAATCAGCATCAGTACGCACTCAGCCCACCTAGGTTTCTACATACCAGCGTTACCTGCAAAAGCTGCATATGAAACTGAGTGCATGAACACATGTGCATGCAAACACACAGAGCCAGGGCCATCTTAAACTGTTTACATAAAAATGGAAATGGTTTTACCACTGTTGGGGTGATGTTCTTGAAAATCAAAAGGTATTAACATAGCAGTTCATATTAAATATTTTGATCACGGTATCAAAGGAAATTACAGTAACTAAAAATCAAAGGAAAATTTAATAATGAAACCACAATTTAGAGTACATCACAAATTTTAAGCTTATTAAACTTGAAAGTTTATTTTAAAAAGTTTATTTAAAGCTCCAGGAAATGTTATACAAAGAAAAAGTCACTGATTGATAATCATTTCCTTTTTATTGTCACTTCACAAATTCACCGTTTACTGAAATGAAATTTTAGTTTGACCTCAGCCATCACTAATTAAAAGAGTTAACAGATCAGTAAACTGGCATTGAACAGACTTTGGCTGTAAATACAAATAATATGAAGTTGTGTTGCAGGTATTTTTCTCATTTTCCTTGATATACTTCAGGAATATAATTAACACTTCCCTGACCTCTAACTTTCAAAAAGCCTATGGTTTAGAGCTTTTTATTGAGAAACAGTGAATGGAAGTTTTCTAATGAGTTATTATGTAACTGGATTTTGAGCAAACTAATGTATTCTAATGGAAATCTATCTTCAGAGTCAATCTTGCTGTGATACCAACACTTTGTTTCTTTTAAATTAAAGGGCAAATGTTGACTATTTCAGGAAACAGCTGAACCAAATAAAACTAAATGGAAATATGCTACCCTAGCACTTATGATGCACACACTTCTAACAAACTTAATTTACTGAAACCATCATAACTACCACTATCAAGTCAGTTTCCAGGACAAACAAGGCCCATGATACAGCAGCAGGTTCAAAACAGCTATAGAAAAGAAATTTAATAATTTTTTTAAATTGCCTGGTTTATACCTCAGTTGTTTTCGTAGCTGTTCTAGTTCCACGTTCTGTTCTGTTACAGTTTTCAGAAACTGTTGATTGCTCTGCAAAATAAGGAGATTTTTTAGGAACATGTTCATTATTTTATTGAAAATATTACAGATTCAAAAGTGTTATTGGGCATTTCTACAGAATATAATATCATACATTAGCTAATAAGGTCTATTTAGCATTGTGCCTGGTCTCCCAAGTGCCAAGGTTTATGTAGAGAATTTTACAAAGGCAAGTGCATAGTGATGTTACCTAATTATCCCCCTCTTTCCCCATATTTTGGTAGTATAAGAACTTCCTGAGATGAGAACTGTAAATCTCAGATCTACCATCTGCATTTCCATGTAGTTTAGGTATCTAGAATACCTTGTGACAGTGAATACCACAGTAGACCACATACTGCTGGAAAGAATTAGTTTGTTTAAATCTAAGAAAAAATGGAGTGATTGCTCCTCCATTTTTACTGACACCTCCAGCACTATGGCTTTCTCCTTCAACTGTCTTCTCCTTTCAGAATCATTTTATATTTTTGTCACCCTACTAGTCTTTTCTAGATCTTACATATACCTTACATTGAAATAGTAGAGATGACCACAACTGCAAGCAGCATTCAAGATGCTACTGTACTATCGATTTATGCACAATATATTCCTTACCCACCTCTACCCCCAGTAATTGCCAACATTCTTCTTGCTTTTTTGATTGCTGCTAAAGGATTGTTTTAGACACTTGCTACTTCTAAAATACTTATTCTGAGTGGCAAGTTAATTTCAAGACCATCACAGAGTACCAAAAGCAAAAGCTCCCTCTTGCCCACGTGCATGATTTTATTAATACCAATGAAATGTCAAGTAAAATTCACTCAGATACTCAACATAATCAGATCTTTCTACAAATTTCTGCCATTTACTTCAGTTTTCACTACCTTAAATAGTTTAACTTAAGTAGTTAACACTGTTGCCTCAGTACTGAATCTCATTTCCAGAACATTTATAAATATGCTGAACAACTCTAACCTGAGCACACCTAGGAAGCACAGCTGTTTTGCCACAATTAAAAATCTTGACTAATTATTCTGCCTCTTAACTTCCTATTTTTCAGTTTATTAGTTCAAGAAAAGGCAATGCTTTTTTAGCCCATAACTTTATGCCATTGTTAACAGACCTTGCCAAACATTTTTTGGATAATGCAAACAAATAATTACCTCTATCTTGACATCATCCGATTCATCTCTTTCAAAGAGTTCACACACTTTACTGTCTCCTCTTCACACCATTTCTTTCCACTTTTATGCTTTTAGGCATTCAGTGATTCTGTTTGTTTTAAGGTACCTACTACTGATTTGCTTGTAACGGCAGATCAAACAGAGCCAAATCCTCACCAAAACTGCTTTAAAAGCTCATCATTGTATGTGCTCAAGACTTTTCAGACAGAAACCCTCCACTAACTCTAAAGTATCTGTCCTTAGAGAACAGTTAATCTTGAGACCATCACCGACTACCTGTACTCAGTGCATTATTTTGCTTTTATTAATATTAACTAAATAGCTTGTAAACAGGACAACTGCTTGCAAGACACAATTCTGTAGTAATATGCAATATACTACTACTCAGCACTGGTAAGGGCTCAATTGGAGTATCTATGCTGTTACCAGCACCACAGTTCAAGAATGATAGCACAATTGAAAATAATTTGAAGGTGAGCAAGAAGAATGATTACACATCTTAAAAACATTGTCAAAGAACATGTGAAGACTTAACTTGCTTTGAGCAGAACAGAAAGAGCAGGAAAAGGGAAAAGATAGCAATATAAAAGTTTCCAGTAACAGAGGCACTGTGACAGAAAGTAGGAATGTTTCCTTCATATCTACATTTCACACAAAATAAACAGGCTTATATTTTAACAGGAGGTCAGATGTGAGGAAAAAAGTTCCAGTGATGAGGACAGAAAAAAGGGGACTGTCTAGAGTAGGTTAGGAGTCTTTCTGCACTGCTAGCATCCAACAAACAAATAAAAAAAAAATTTAAAAGATCACACAGGAATCATGTCTTTCAGAGAAGCAGCTGCTCAGCCAGAAACTCCACCTTGACTTTTGTATGATATTAAAACTGTTTGTCAATCCTGGATGTCCTAGGCTAAAGCTTAAAGACTAATAAAAAGTCTTATAACCTATGGATATGAATGAAACACTAGCAGATTATTAGAGCTCAGAAAAAACCTTGAAAAATTCAATGACAAAGCAGCCAGCAGTGCCAAACTACGAATTGATAAATGTGTGGCAGTTAGCCTACATAAGAGGTCATCATTTAAGAAAGTTTTTCTTTTGTGAAGATGGTTTTAAGTGTGTGACTCAAGTACACTCACCACATACTAAAATTCTGAGTGTAAGCTTACCGCTGACTTCTAGAAGACAGAGCTCACACAATATGAACTCCAAACCACTCTGACCTGGTGTTTGCAGTTCAGGAAAGAAAGCTATTAGTACTTTTTTCTTCACTGGTCCCTAGAGAAGTTTGCCAATCTGAGTGGCACAATTTTTTTCAAGAATGTATAAAGGTATGTATAAAGGACTTTTTGCTTTTCTTTCATACTTTGAGACTCTAGCAGAAGAAAAAAAAAGTTTACTAGGTCACTGTTCAGAAAGTTTTACTTACCAACTCTATTTTCTCATTGGCTATATGAAGTTGCCGAGTCAACTGTTGAAAGCCAGTCAGTTGATCCTAAAAAAGAGAATTCAGAGCTTCTTATAATCATTGTAATCATAAAGAGTGTATAATTAGAGAGTTTCATAGTCAACGAAACATTTTTTTAAAAAATTATACACATTGCAGGAAATACAGCATGCTTTTGTAGATTTTGATTAGATTGCTATTAGCTGTTGACCTAGCAATCTGGAAGATGAGATTTACTACTGAAATATGTATCTGAATTTCACTTTACAAATTGCCTCCTTCCAAAACTCATACACACTTACTATCAAAGTATGAAAGCATACATAAGTATTGCCTTTAAAGAGTGACACAGACTATGATGCTACTATTAAGCACAGCAGCAGATGCGTACCCCTCAAGAAAATGCCTGTATGGACACATTTAATTTGCACTTTGCCACACAGGATGTCTTGTGCCCATACAAATAATTGTTTGATTAAACTCTTGAGTCCCTGAACATGAACTTTGTCACCCTAGGAAAACTAGCATAACACAGAGAAATCATCTGCAGCATGCCAAGTGTCTTTAGAGCACAGAGAAGACTAAAGTCCCTAGGCTGGAATATCTACTAATTGCACTGTGTTTATCTGACAGTCTCAAGGCCAAGCATACGCCAAAAACCTACTCTAACAACTCCCTTATTTACTATGTTCAACCCTTACAACGATATCCTCTCTCATCTTTGCATCCTGTCAATTCTAATTCTAGTTGACCTTACCTAGCTCTATTTACCTCCTATAGCTATTTTCTGCTCCTCCATTAAAAGCAAAACCTAAAATACAAGAGTTTAACTGAGAAGCCATTTTCTGTGGGAGACCAGTAGCATTTAAGCTTAAAAGGCAGCTCAACCTCATTCTTGTTACAGTGGCATTAAAAACCACCAAGAATTTAGGTAACAACGACAAGTGGAATCTGACAGCGCTCTGTGGCAGTGCATCTCACCTGCTTCCCTGAGCTACTTTACAGTCTCAGGAATCCCTGTTAGGCCCTAGCCTCAGTGTAATGAGTTGGGTGGTTAAGCCTCCCTTGACTGTACTAGCAACTCTTGCAGAGCTGAGGTGGGAAACTGCACTGGCTGTACCAGAAACAACCCTTACTTGAGCAACACCACCACCTGCTAGCCTTGGAGCATTCCTTATCTAGACCACAACATCCCTAAAAAGCCTAGGAACACTCTTTATTATGACTCCCAAGTGGTACGGTACCACTGTCAATGGAATTTTGGAAAAGTTCTATTTGTTACTGACTCTGATCACAGCCAGGACAAAAAAATTACCAATGACTAAAGCCAATCATCTCAGAACCTATAATCAGTGGTTCTAAGTGAGGCCCTCTTGGACTGAAATGGGCTGTGAAATCACCTCCCCTCCGAGTAGGACACCTCTCGGAGCTCACAAACTCCAAGTCTGTGGTACTAGGGGGACCACCGCCAAAAGCTGATGACACTGCCTGGGCTGATTTTCCTGCATTGAGGCTCAACCCTCTGCCCATTGAGAAATGCAAAGGCATTTGATTTGAGTATTTCACTGAGCTTGAGAGGAACTACTTCTATTCCTGGATGTGTGAATTGATTTAGTAACTTCATAGTAAGTATTACTATTTTTAATCTATAGTTGAGCCACTTTAATAAGTAAATCCTATTTGTTTCACCTTGTAAATGATAGTCTACGATTATGTGCCACCTAAATCCTATGATCAGCCTTAAACTGTGAATATTCCTTATATCCTTTAGACCTAAACTGCTGACCAAGTCCCACACTAAGGTTGGATCTAGCCATGCCCCAACTCTATAAACTATTTTAATAAAGCAAGGGGGTCCACTCTCAACCTTATGACTCAATGGGAAGGTCTCCCTTACCCTTTTATGTCTTTAATCTCTGTGTAAATCATTCCAGCTTAATTTTAATTTGATGCTTCTGTGTGTAACTTACCCATGTAGTAAGTAATAGTGAACCTTGCCATTGAACTTTGGAAACTGCACTCCAACAAATTCCTATTAAAACTGTTTTGTTTATATATTTGATGGTGATTCTTTAAGTGACTTAACTGAAACCACCCTTTCATGACACCCTAAACCCTCCAACAGATACCAATGATTCTGTATGTTCTACTACGTGTATATCACCAGTAACAATTATTTCTTGTGTTACATTGTCAAACAGAAGGAACACAAGTAAAAAGCTGGAATTACACATATATAAGAGCCTTCATAACTATAACTTGAAATAGTTATGAAATTTGACAGAGCAAAAGAGCTGTACAGATACTTTTGTTTCTTGGAAGAGAGCATACTGCTGAGGTGGACTTCATACCACAAAAGAGCAAAAATCAGTAAATAAAATTCTGTTCTACGAGACCTCTAACTGTGCCCACAGGTCTAGTGTACTTGAAAATGGAAGTGTTAAATAATTCATCACATATCTTTATGGACTTAGAAGTATCTGTAGTGAGGTGCACACAGTCATGAAGTTTCTATTAGTTCTTCACACACTGAGCATCGTTATATAGCTCAACAGAGCCAAAGAGCTTTTCTGAACTAGGACTTCCTGAAGGACCTTCCCCAGAAACAGCAGAAGAGAAACAGGCAAACTAGCATTAGAAGAACACTGGTGAACTTTTCATCTGTTTATACATGCCTCTATACTGAACTACAACAGGAAATGGAGAGTACTTTTCCCACTATCCCACTGTGATCTTACACACAAAATTCAGGATTCAAAACATAAGACAAAACAAGAAAGACTTCCACTTTATAATTCAGAAATCTCTAGCAGCTTTTTCAGACTTAAATCTACTTAAGATTTCCAACCATGCAATTCAAACGCATTTATTTATATATGTGTGTTGTACACACATACATATGTATTGCACTAAGATGACTCAAATTCAGTGCATTCCTCAGGTTCCTGTCCATATATTTTAAACTTTTCTAATTATAACAGTGCATTTATCTGATGAATCAGTGACCACACCTGACTACTCAACCTTAGATAACTACTATGGAAAGTAATTAACAGCACTGGTAGAACCCCCCCCAACTTCAGTTTCACTACACACAGACTCAGAATCTCATCTCTATAATTTTGGAATGTCTTTCTATATTAACAGAAACATAAACAAAAATTACTTTCTGTTTTTGCCTTTCTGCCACATGAATCTGCGTTTCAGTCATGCGTTCCTGGTACTGCTGCTGGAGTCGATCATGCTCTTGTAATACAGTCTGCCAGAGCTCTATCGCTTGTTCTTTTTCCTAAGAAACAGCATAAAAGCTTGTGTAAAACAGTTTATCATAGCACATGTACCTTCACCTCTCGTTCTCTAAAAAGAGAGGTCTTAACTTTTATTTTGAAGAAACACCATTTTCTTTACTTTTCTCTGCACACATTACAACCACACAGACAAAACTACAAATTCAGATGCAGAAAAAGAGATGCTTAGAAGTTCCAAATTCCACCTACAAGTGAACTTGAAGTTTTCCAGTTTTTTTTTTTTTTTTTTTTTTTTTACAGCTCAAACTTTTACAGTTATTTACTGTGGGCCTACAGTGTATGTAATATTCAAACACGAAAATTCAGCTGTCACTAACATCAGCTTAATCATATACAATAGGATTGATACATCATTGTAATATGCTCAACCAAATCTGCTTATCTTTTCAGATTTAAATATTATTTTCTATACCACACATATACTTGCTTCCTCATATCACATTACAACGTTTTTGATTAATAAAACAAGCTACTACAGAAACTTTAATTGAACAAAGTATTGCATTGATTTCCTGGTCAGGAATTCAACATAAATATCAAGTCAACTAGGAAAAATTACAGGCACAAAATAATATTAAAACCTCCTTACATGAACCTAGGAAAGAAGTACCTTCAGGTCTTTAAGTTGAAAGTATGTGTTTCTTTAGCTACAGAAAGTCAAGAGGGACTCAAAATAGTCTCGAGGAACTCTGAACAAATGCATTCTGAATGAAGAAATAAAACAGCTTCCCTTAATCTAACAAGGCACAGCAACAGAAATAAAACAGTAAAAATGTTGCATCTCACATACTTGATTCGTAAGTTGTAGTTGCTCTTGAAGGTTTCTCACTATGCGTTCATCTGCAGGAATATCAGTTCCCAGAGGCATGAAAGGAAGAGCCTCCAGTTGCTTCTCAAAAGCATCTTTCAACTCTGCATGCAGCCTGACATTCAAAGGATTAAGTTGAGCAAAGTATTAAACAGGGATATTTTTAAAAAACTGAAGTATACCATACCTTCAATCTGTACATACTATTTACTTTGAATTCGTATTTAAATCTATTAAGTTATATTGTATAAATGCAAGAGTTTGAAATAGTTTAATATCTAGGTCCTTTAGAGATATGGTTAAATCTAAAGCTGGCACTGTAATCTATACTACACTTAAAGACTAACATTAAGCTCGTGACTATGAAATCTTCAACTATTAAGTAGATAGAAAAGATTTCAAGGGCCCAGAAAAAAAGCTTTTCAAGGTTTAGAAATAAAGAAAAACAGCAGTGACAGGGCAGTGTAATTATTTACCTTTCATTTTCCTTGGTGACTTGTTCAAATTTTAGCCTCATATCACTCATTTGTACCTAACACAAAAACATGCAAGAGTAAGCACTCATTGAAGCGACACAAGCTTTGGTAATTCTTTCATCTTTTAATTCTGACTGATACTGTAAAATATGGACAATTTAACGCAGCATAATACACTAAATTAAAGTCCTGTTATACCTCAGCATTCAGAAGTTATTATGAGCATTAAACTTTTCGGAATTCATATTGCTCTTACAGATTGATTCTTAATTAAGTTATTATAGGGATACAGTGTTAACTCATCTTTTATGCAGTAAGCATTTGAGAAAATAGTTTAGGAATTAGTCGAGGAGAAGCTTCAGTTACATGAGTCAGACAGACTGGTTTGTTAACCAACCAGTGCAACAAAACCATAGTGCTTCTATTGCCTTCTGAAATTGGCCAAGCTGGAAAACTGCATTTGCCAAATCTTTATGAGGGACAGATCAAACAAATCACGTGCACCAAACCAAGACTAGAGTACAACATTTGCATGTAAATCACAAGTAAAAATTGCTTTCTGTATGCCACAGGTTTTTATTATTAAACATGTAAGTTTGAGGTTTAATGATCATATGAAGCACTAACGGGTTTCATTTTTCTGCGATTTAAAGGAGAACAGTCCCCCTCCACCTGCATGAAAAAACACATTTAAAGACTTATTTGATTCTGAAGAATTATTGAGAATGAAAAACGCTGTGGCTATCTGCACCTACAGGAGTGAGCTGGACTGCATAGCCAAGATCAGAGCTGTGAGGAAAGAGGGAAACAGCTGCCTCACCTGATTGTCACCTAGGAAAATACCTGCAACCATATCAGAACACCTAGAGAAATAAACCATGCGTGTTTCATTTCACAAAACTATTCCAGACTCACAGTACTCCATGCAAATTGGACAATCTCCCAATCTGGTCATAGAAAGCTCTCCATTCATCCACTTGAGGCAGACTGCAGTCCTGCAAGTTTGTGAAGCATGACGCAGGCACACTTTCCTTTATTGAGAAAACTAATGGCCTAGATATCAATACTATAAAATACTAAGAATATAGTCTTGAAATGTTAGAAACATCCATACCTGATAAAGCTGCAGCTGTTCCCTCATTTCTTCCAAGTGTTTATCATACTCTGTGATTAGAGTTGATAAGCTAAAGTTGAAAAACAGGCTTAGAAAAAGTTTTGTAAATGCTGAAAGATTGTTCTGATAATTAAAAAATTCTTATCTGGAGAACAGAATGACTGTTTCTTTCAGAGATTGACATTCATCAGAATTAAATGAATAAATCCAATTACTAAAGTACAGTCACTAACAGTAGATTTCCTGTTTAACAGGACTAGAACATGAGACATGACTGCTGTATGTGAAAACAGTGAGAAGTCGAGTCTTTAATCGTTTGGGATTCTATATATGAATGCTTATTTGTAAACTGGCCTGTAAGACAATATAAAATAATGTATTTCTAATTATATACTTTTTCCTTCCTAGTATTTTTGTAATTGATAGTAATTCTCTGAAAGTCCTATATTAGTCTAGAGTGACAATGCCTTAAAAGCTAACAAGAAAATATAGGTTATTTTCATAACAGGGAGTGACAAAGATTATTAAACAATTTATTAATAGGCAACTGCCAGTTACAGATTGTCAAATAAGTGATTTTAAAAACATCACCTGACCTCAACAGACAGTTGTTACCTGTGTTACCTGTATCACTGCAATCTTACCTGCACTTTTATTACCTTAAAATTTACACCAGATAATTCCTCCATTCATCTCTCATCCTTTATTTTACAGATTGAGGAAGAAGAGTCATGTATGTAATTCACTGAATAAACAGAATAGTATCTAAAACCAACTGCTACAGGAACACTTTTAGAGACTCCATTCCTCTACTTGCAAGTTCTCAGAGCTGTAAGCACGTGTACATAGGACCAGGTTTACCTGGATATTCACACTTCAAAAAGTGCAAGATGATTTGTTTCAGATAATTTGTAGTATTTCTACTTATCACTTGGAATCAGTTACCTTCGGTCCATCATCCTGGATCCTGATATACCGTCACCACCAGCAGTCTTTTTCTGTAATGGTATACTTTACATATTAGTATTTGCATGTGAATGCATATAGTTTTAGATCATTACCTGTTGTTCTGTCTGTTCTGTAATCACACACAACATCCCACATGATCACTTTCAGATTCACATTCAAAAACCCTCGAGTGCTGGCCCAATTTAAAAAAAAAACTATCTACCCCCCCCCCCCCCCCCCCCCCGAGATGCTCTGATATAAACCATAATTGCATCCAATGGGGAATCATCTCAATCTTAATAGAACAATCATAAGTTTGTCTAAGTGCTAAGCTCATTTCAGTACATCTCAGCATCAAGGAAGTACCAATGCCCTAGCTTCTGCAAAGACTTTCAGACAGGCTTATGGTACCCGCCACAAAAAGTTATGTGAACACAAGACCAATCTCTTAGAGCAAGATTAGTCTAAAAAAGTGAAAAAGGATAATAAAGTAGAAGAAATCTAGTATTCTTTCAGGGATGTGTTCCCCTGCACATGATAAGCTTTTGAAGGTGTACCAAAAATACCACAATTCACCATTATGACAATTTCATTCTGCTGTTGCTCCTTGGAAAAACATTATGCAATTCAAGAGTTGTGTGAAGGACGCAAAGCAAGGCCAGGCCACACTGAAGCTGGCTGTACTCTATGTATGCAAAGACATTTGTTCCAAAATTTGTTACTACATCCATCCATGAGTTCACCTACCTGCTCAGCAGTAGCTCTCGAAATCTCATCTGTTTCATGCTGTCCATGTGTCATATTTGGCCTCTGATCTGAAAAATACAAAGTTTGAGAATCACAGTTATGACACAGGCCATTATTTACATAAACCTGACTAGCAGTCAGAAATACGTTTAATCATGTTGTGCTTTGGAGGTACACAATGCACTTCATAAAATTCTTCTATTTAGCACAATTTTAATGAAATTAGGAATTGAAAAAGCCTACAAAGTCTGTGCAATAATAATGAATTCCATGTCTTTCATATGTCTCTTTTTTTAAAAAATAAAAATCTAAAATGAAGTTTCTGCCTAGAAAACCCACAAACACACATCTTAATGATTTGCAAGGTTTAAGTGCACCAAATCACATTGCGTGTCCAATTCAGTCAGCTGGATGTTTGACAATTAATCTGTTATTAGGAACTCAAACCTACAGTTCTCAATACATTTTCAACAAACTTAGGTCAAGAGAGGTTCACTGATAGATGGATCTGAGCACTCAAGTATATTCAGAAGAAACCCAAACAAGAAAGAAAAAATGCAGTCTGTCAGTATCTGCTTTTTCTGAAAAAAAGCAAAGGATAATGAGATTTCACACTGCTGAGCTGGGAACATCAACTAAGGCATCACTCTATCTAACTTTGCCTATTGGAATTTCAGAGACTACTTGTATTACAAACAAAAGCAGCAGCACAAGGTTGGAAGGGAGAAATAACCACTCTTTCCACTTGTTCATGGAGTGGTTTTGATCTAACAAAAACAGAGCGTAACCCGCCAGTCAAAAGAGGCGATGACCCTGCTGTATTCAGTGTCAGCGCAGCCTCACCTCAAGCACTGTGTGCAGCTCTGGGCCCTGCAGTTTAAGAAAGATGTCAAAGTCCTTGAATGCATCCAGAGGAGGGCAACAAAGCTGGTGACAGGGCTGAGAGGCATGTCCTAGGAGGAGTGGCTGAGGACTCTGGGAATTTCTAGTTTGGAGAGGAGGCAGCTGAGGTGCGACCTCATTGCTCTCTGCAGCTTCCCGAGGAGGGGAATGGGAGAGTGAGGGGCTGATCTCTTCTCCCTGGTATCAGCGATAGGACACATAGGAATGGTTCAAAGCTACACCACTGGAGGTTTAGATTGGCCATAAGGATGCGGTTTTTTTTAATGAGAGGGTGGTCAAACACTGGAACAGGCTTCGTAGAGACATGGTCAATGCCCCAGGCTTGTCACTGCTTAAAAGACATACAGACAATGCCCTTAACATACTTGACCCTTTGGTCAGCCCTCAACTGGTCAGGCAGTTGGACTGGTTGGTCATTGTAGGTCCCTTCCAACTGAAATACTCTATTTTATTTTATAAGAATCTGAGTGACACCTTTGTAACTGGAATGGGCGAAGAGAAAGAAAAAGTAACAAGAATATAAGAAGGTAATGCATACATTTTGATTTAAAACAGCTTCTTGTTTATTTTTCTAGATATACATCCCATGGTTCTTTTCCTGGTTCTAATATTCTAAAGCAGGATACAGGAAAAAGAGGGGATAGAAAGGAGGTAATAGTAAAAGGATGCCAAGGAACAGGAAGGAGAAAGTATCTGCCCTCACCAGCCAAAGCAGTCTACAAACATGAAAGGCCATAGGTGCAAAAGGGGACAATCTTAAACACCCCTTACAGATGTACTCATCTTCAATGGTACATTCAATGGTAATGGTGGAATTAAACACATTCTGACAAAAGTTCTAAATATTTAGTAGCTTATCACAAAAATATGCAATAGAATGGATTTATTATTTGTAGGACTCGCTGCCGATACTTCAAAATGCATTTAGGTAAAACTCAACCGATCAGTGCCAGGGACAAGTATTTCATTCTGAGAACCTTCTTAAACAGCTACATATTTAACTCAAATATTTATTCTACTACATTAAATATAATAGTGCTTAAAGAATCTCCTTTTATGTGTATAACACATACAGCATTTCAGAATTTCAATTTCACACTCATGATGCAAGAGAAACATCAATCAATGTATCAGACAGAGCAGGCCTCAAATAAGTCTCAGCTGGCATGCAAGCCGACTTCAAATTTGTCACCTGGCCCCTTTCAAAATGTATGCATGTATGCAGTTTTTTAAAGAGAGAATTCAACTCGTTGATAGAAAAGGCAACTCTTATCACTTCACAGTTAGTTTAGTCCGACCTCTATTTAGAGCCTAAAGATTGTATAAAGTAAGAAGCCACACCTAGCCAAATTAAATACATATAGAAAAGCAAAATACCAATATTTGAAAATCCATGATTTGTTCATATCATAGTATAACAGACACTCATGCAAAGCTCAATAAAGACAGGGGCTTTTGAAACCACATTGCCTCTGTTGGCTCAGACACAGGCTTTTCAGCTACTAAGGTCCTTGGAACCAAGAGCTGGTCTTTCGTCTTTGGCCACCCAAAGCTATCATACAAAACTTTGTCTCGATTGATATTTTGCCATAGCACTTGATGCACTGTGATTGTGCCCTACTTCCTGCTGTGCTATCAAGTTTTCCCACACTTACCAGTGCCAGGCACAGTTCTTGCGCCAACACATCAACCCATTCCCTATTTATAGGAATACAAACTGTGCAGAAGCAATTTTTGCCAGCATTTTGCATCTAAGTAATTAAAGTGTACTCTGATTCAGTCGTATTAGGCTTACACTGAAATTATCAAAATTGTAAAAAATAGCACATAAATAGAAATATTGATTTTAGTCTGTAAAGCAGATTTCATGAGCAACAGGCTTTTTCTGCCTTTCAGGTCTAAGCAGAACATAGGAAATACAGCAGCATCTGTAATCAGAGAAGAACCACTGTCACAAAGAAATACCGATGTTTCTGGCCATTACCCTCATTAGCAGCTTTTAATTATCAGGTTTCAGTTAACTAAAAAATAGTTTTGATGCCGTTACTATACCAAACACTGCAACAGCCGCCGAAAAAAAATCTTAATCGCTACAACCGTAAGCTAAAGGGTTTCTACCCTCAGTCCAAACCCGCCCCAGCCCCGAGAGGAGCACCCAGGCCCGGGCTCCTCAGCCCCGTCCCTCAGACGGCGCCGGGCCAGCACCGGCGGCGGGCGGGCAGCCCAGGGAGCCGACCCAGCACAGCCCTCACCTGGCTCTCCCCCACCGCCGGGCTCCGTGGCCATATTTCTAGCGAAGAGCTTCACCACCGCCGCGAGTTCCCCCTCAAGGAAAGTGTACAAGAAGCCGAGGAAAATCTGCCTATCTCAGCCGCTCACCGCCCCCGGCGCCCAGCGGGGCCCGCCTGGAGAGGGAAGACGAGACCGTTCGGGAACGAGACGGAGGCGGGAACTTCCAGATGCCAGGAACACGAGCCCCTCACCCAGCAGCTCCCACTTCCTCTGTTAAGTAAAGCCGCGGCTGGGTGGGGACTGTAATCGCACCCTCCCCTTCCCCTCAGCTCGGCGCGGTAACCCTGCCGCCGCCTGACAGGGAGGGACGCGGCCCGAGCGGCGGCCCCCACTAACGACACCCTCGCGCCTCAGCAACGGTTACCCGGCGCCGCGCCCCGCGAAGGGCCCGCGGCCCCGCCCCCGCCCCGCCCTCTCCGCCCGCAGCGGCCCCCGGCGGCGCCAGGGTCAGGTGGCAGCGGGCCCGCCCCGCGCGCGCGGCAGCTCCGTGGCGGGAGGCGCGCGGCCTGCTGTCGAGGCGAGTCGCTTTCCGGGGGCGCAGCGGATGCCTGGAGCTGTAAGAAATCCGTTGTTAAACTTCTCTGAGGAATTTATGGGTTAAAGATAGGCGCTTACGCGTGGCACTTCAGGAAGTGTTGCTGCTATTAGTGGCTGGTGGAGCTGGGTGTGAGAACCTCTGTGTGTGTATGAGAGTAGCTGCGTGAGTGTGTGTGAGAGAGTAGCTGCGTGAGTGTACGTGTGTGAGTAGCTGCGTGAGTGTGCGTGTGAGAGTAGCTGCGTGAGTGTGTTTGTGAGAGTAGCTGCGTGAGTGTGTTTGTGAGAGTAGCTGCGTGAGTGTGTGTGTGTGAGTAGCTGCGCGAGTGTATGTGTGTGAGTAGCTGCGCGAGTGTGTGTGTGTGAGTAGCTGCGCGAGTGTGTGTGTGTGAGTAGCTGCGCGAGTGTGTGTGTGAGAGTAGCTGCGTGAGTGTGTGTGAGAGTAGCTGCGCGCGAGTGTGTGTGTGAGTAGCTGCGCGCGAGTGTGTGTGTGTGTGAGAGTAGCTGCGCGCGAGTGTGTGTGTGAGAGAGTAGCTGCGCGCGAGTGTGTGTGTGAGAGTAGCTGCGCGCGAGTGTGTGTGTGAGAGTAGCTGCGCGCGAGTGTGTGTGAGAGAGTAGCTGCGCGCGAGTGTGTGTGTGAGAGAGTAGCTGCGCGCGAGTGTGTGTGTGTGAGAGAGTAGCTGCGCGCGTGTGTGTGTGAGAGAGTAGCTGCGCGCGAGTGTGTGTGAGAGAGTAGCTGCGCGCGAGTGTGTGTGAGAGAGTAGCTGCGCGCGAGTGTGTGTGAGAGAGTAGCTGCGCGCGAGTGTGTGTGAGAGAGTAGCTGCGCGCGAGTGTGTGTGAGAGAGTAGCTGCGCGCGAGTGTGTGTGAGAGAGTAGCTGCGCGCGAGTGTGTGTGAGAGAGTAGCTGCGCGCGAGTGTGTGTGAGAGAGTAGCTGCGCGCGAGTGTGTGTGTGTGAGAGAGTAGCTGCGCGCGAGTGTGTGTGTGTGAGAGAGTAGCTGCGCGTGCGGGTGTGTGAGTAGCTGCGCGCGTGTGTGAGAGTAGCGCTGTGTGTCACCGAAATTGTAGACAGTTTGGAGCCCGCTGGGAGCTTGTGTCTGTCTGGTAGTGGAAGTCTTAGTTGCAGTAAAAGCTTCCGTCTCTCGCTCGGTTTCCAGCCTTCTGATACTGAAAAAGTCAAGTGAAGAGTTAAGAGGAAATGATAAGTCAGCAGAGGATTCATGACCCGATGTGTCCTGCTGAACTTGTCCTTGCCTAAACAGACGTAGCTATTAGGAGTTAGTGCTGTGGTTAAGATCTTAAGTACACTGGTTAGAACTGTTTTTGTGGTTTGGGTAACTGCTTTGAAGACACTGCACCTGCACCAAGAGACAAGGTAAAATAGTTCAGTATAGAGGAAGACTTTGAGCCTTCATCTTCAAGACCCTCAATGAAGACCACCAGGAGACAGTGTGCAGGCCAAAGAAGGAGTGGCCGTGTTCTGAGAAATGTTCCACTTCTATAACTATATATGTGCTTTCCATGAATATGTAAGTTTATGCTCTATAAATTCCTAGTAAACTGCTCAGTGGGTGTGCATGTTGGGAGGAGCAATCCCCCACACACCCAGTGCTGAATAAACAAACACCTGCTTAATAGTCACTTTGGCTATTAGGTCATTTATTTGGAACTTTCCTGGCACCACTTCCCCCAGACCTCTTGGAGCAATTAAGGAAAACACCAGTGTAATTACTTCCTGCTTGGTTTTGTCCTTGTTACCAACATCGGTAGGTTTTGGGACAGAGGATGTGAATCCCCTCTATAAGGACAGATGAGAGGCAATTATGGCGGCAAGCAGTAGTAGCTTTCTCCTTGCTGGTGAGGTGTGGGGCTCATCTGGCTGAGGTCTGAGCGGATCAGCCAGGTGCTGTCCGTTCTGTGTAACTTGAGGCCATGCAGTGTGTGTGCTTTTAAATGGCTGAGAAAGTACTTGCTGTAAAACTAATGTAGCGTTTGCACCTCTTTGCAGTGTATTAACAACTGGCTGAGGTGTAGTGTTAAAAGGTAATGAAAGGTCTCCTCTTGCTCTTTTAAGTTGCTTTTACGTCATTGCTATGTGTTGCTGGGTTTATTATAATTTAAAATCATGTTAGTAACCAGCTTACCTAAATCTATGCAATGTGGTAAACCTAAAACTTGCACCAAGGGCCATTAATTTGGAAAATCTTTGAAATTCCTGTAAATTGAGCAGTCTCTTAGCACTAGGTAGACCTCTAACAAAAGCTAACAAATGTTTTGCAAATTGTCCTTATTGCTTTATGGTTCTTTTAAAAATTGCATGTTCTATTCAAGAGTAGTATTGGTTTTCAACAATGGGCTAAATTTTAAGTACGTTCATTTCAGTACAATGTAAGCTGCCCCTGTGGGAGGTAAGGTTTTCACCAAAAGAAGTCACCTGTACCTGTCTCTCATATGGGTACAAATAGGAATGTGTGATGCATCTTGTGTCTCATCTTCCTTTTAGATGTTGTGGTTACAGTAGCATCTAAAGTACCTTAGCAGGTTGTGTTCTTTTACTGCTTTTTTTTTTTTTTTTTTGGTAACTTGGTATGTTGTGACTCTCTGAGATTTTCAGCAGATCTTTCACACAAGGAGAAGCCTCACATAGCTTACTTGAGTCAGATGTTGCAATAGCTAGTCCTGTAATTCTCCCTGGATTTTAAGATCTTCCCAGGCTTCTTTTATTAGAAGGCTGTATTATTTTAAAACACTATTGAAGTCAGGCAGTATTTTTAAATAGGTGTTTCAGATATTTGCCTTGACCAGTGAATGCAAATGGTGCAATTTATTGGCACAAACTGAACATAGAATAATAGAAGGAAGTGTTGACTTGTAAGTACATGTTAATTCAGTAGTGTAGTATAAAATGGGTTCATAAAACTTTATTATCTTTCTTAGATGTACCCATGTACTCTTAAATTTTACTCTTTCGGGTAAGTGGTCCAGCTTGTGGAATTCTGTCTTTTCAGAAAGTGAGTGTGCATAAGACTTGTGCACTCCATTTCCAGGAATTTTCCTGTTAATTTCAAAAAGCACTAGGAAGGATTTTACCATCTGTGGATACTTCATGCTTATGCTGCTCAGTGTTTGCAGCTTAGAAAATTAAAAACACAACACTCATCTACATTTCCTGTGGATTAATATTTTCTGGATCAGTTTAAGGCTAAATAGCCCATTGAATATGTTGCAGTAGCTGTTTGTGTTGTGAAAGGGACTTGTTATTTAACATACTGCTCTTTGGTTTGGTGGCCTATATTGTAATTATTGCAGAAGAGCTGTGGCTGTATTTGCTTAGAGTACCTTTTCTTATGAGTTCTCTCTTTTTGTTTTAAACTGTGGATGATACAGCTTTGCCTGTCTGAGTTAGTGCTGATACTGGACTATGAGCCAGTTTCTGCTGGCTTAAGAATGCTGTTAGGACACTGGGGTGTCTTCCCTCCCCATGCTTTGTATGCTGACTTCTTTCAACTTACGTCATCTTGTGTCCAGAAACTTGCCACTTGAGTTGGAGCGAACATTAATCACGGTAGAGTATTTTATAGTTTCTAGGGTTATTCCAGGTCTTTTGCATAAAGCACCCCTGATGTTAGTCTAGTGTATCATGCAGATAAAATGCTGACATAAGAATTTAATTAGTTTTCAGTTTGTTTAAATCACCTTGTCAAAAGTGATAGCCCAGTATTTGACTTCCCTTTTTTACTGGAGTTTTTAAATTAAGGTGTCTAATTACTAAATCTGTTGTTTCAGATTTTCTCAAATCTGTCACACTTGTTTGGTCACAGGATTATCTCCTTGATCCTGAGTATATCTACTTACCTAACATCATTCTAGCTATTTTACCGACTTGAACTCGAAGAGAGGAGGTCTGGTGCTTTTCAGCATGAATATCAGTGAAGGGAAACTGGCTAGTATGACTGTAGCAGAGGCTATGAGACACAGTTAATGTGTAATTAGTTTTAAACAGTTAATAAAAGCAAGGCTATGGCATATAGGGAAGTGTGGTGCATGTGGTTACATTCTGTTTCATGTATTAACACCTGCAGAATGTGGCAAGTTATGCTTACCTTCCTGTGAGTCCCAAGAAAATGGGTGTTGGAGTGGAGGTGAAATAACCCAGTTCAGCGTTCCTCACTGAAGGAAATGTCGTTACAACTTGGCTACTGAGCTACTACTTCTCTGCTCACAGGACTTTAACGCATATGCATAATTCTCAGTCAGGCTATGTATTGCCAGTTCCCTTCTTGGATGGCTAGGAGATGTGATGGGAGCAATCAAGGATCATTTTTTGTAGAGATGGGAAGGAACTCATAATATTGAAGAGGGGAGCGATAAAGGGCCATAAACTTGTTGGAAACTGGGCTCCTCTGTGGTGTTTTTTTTTGCTTATTAGATAGATTAAGGCCATTCTTAGGGTTTGTACAGTTATTTCGAAGTAGCAACAGCTGTTGGAGTGCAGTATTCTCTGTTGCTGCTCTGCAAATGTTCAATGCATTTAACAAGATGTGTCTGCAGTTTTCCTTGAAATCCTTTAGTTTGGCTGGTTTGCAGTGGCCGTGAAGGAAAGCTTTAGACAAATGTTTCATTTTCTTGTATTCGTGAAAGGTTTTTCTCAATCTATTTTTCTGATGTTACCAAATCATCTAAGATCATGTAGCAGAGACTTTGTTTTGTTCTCTTGAGAAATACTTCTGATGGTTATGGATGGTGTTTATTGAGGTACATAGTTGAAATGCCTTAAGCTTGGTAAGACTTCAGAGTGATTTGTAGCTATGCAAGTATAAAAACCTATGAAAAGCATTCATGGAACCATTTATTTAGTTGCTTTATAAAGCTAAACTATTAGAGTTCTTCCGATGTCTAAAAACATCATTTGATGATTGACTTTGTACGAATGCGTGCTTTTTTCCTGGCCCAGCAAACAGTATAGCTGGTGCTGAAATGGAGTCTGAGATCTTCTTTGACAGAACCTTTTTTTCTCTTTTTTTATGGTATATGAAGATGGAATTTACAATTAAACACACATGGGATGGTTTACCTGTGAGCCATGAGCCGGTAACAATTGGGCTGAAGTCAGACAGTGCAGGACTGCTAATGGAAGTGAATGCTCCCTTCTTTAATGACCCTGCAGCACCACTTGGAGAGCCAGGGAAACCTTTTAGTAGACTGTGGGACTATGAAGGTAAGTGTAACTGTTCTGCTGCAAATATGTTTGTGTAGACACTGATGTTCTTCTGTAGTTAAGAGGTCTGGTCTTTATTTAAGAGTCTTTGAAGATTATTTTTCAAACTGATCTAATGGTTGTGAGTGTATGACATCTAATTTGTTTTCTTTGTTTACAGTACTGCTTTTAAAGATCAAATCTGAAATGTAAAGTAAAAAATTTTTCTTTCTATTATATCCTGAGTAGTCTGGGAAAGAATTTAGTTGTAATCACTACCTTGCCATCAAACAGCTCCTTAACTGTAAGCCTCATGCTATATTCAGCTGAAAACTACGCCAAACGGTATAAAGAATGATGCTCTTTTGCTAGGTGGTGAATTGTTTTTCATCACTTGCACTGCTGACGGTGAGTGGTTGTTTTAATAGTAGTGTAACAATACAAATGACCGGGAAAAGAAATGAGTATGTTATCTTACTTGGTGGCCATAAAGAAATGGAGTCCAATGAGCTGAATTGATTTCAAGAATGATGAGGTTGACTCTTCCTGATCCTGTCAACAGTACAGGCACTCAAACTTAGTTTCTGGTTTGTAAAACTGATGCAGTAACAGAGGCCTGACATATTTGAATATAAGAAAAAATTTTGGCACATATATATAAATGCATTTGCAGTAGGTAAATAGAAGTGAAATCCTAAAGATAGGTTCTACTTTTGCTTTAATAAGTAGAAAGCAATAGCTAAAATAATGTTTATTTTTATCACATTTCCAAAATCTATTGGAGAATTAGGAAGGTGTGAAACAGAAATAGCAGCTCATAAAATATGATTCAAAATTAAACCCAAGTGGAATGGGGAATATTTTTATGGTAATGATGTTTCTCTTTTCCTGTCAATACCGTAATTTTTACATGTTGCTTTGAATAATGCAAGTATTTAACATTTCCAGCAGTTCTCTACTTCCTGATAATTGAACTATTGCAATTACAGCTCTACTAAAACAGCACAGCACCTCTTTGATATTATTATACTAAATAGGCTTCTGTAAAGATAAAATGAAGTAATCAATCATATCTCATTATAATTCTAACTAAAGCTTTCTAATAATGTCATTGCTGTGAGAAACACCATTATAATTCTACTTTGTGTTTTTGAAAGATGAGTCAACAGTTAGATGTGGATTTCAGGTACACCTGGAACAGTAATCCCCTGTCCAAAGTATCAGCCATATACAGGAAAAAAACACTGAAGAGCTAAATGCTTTCTTACTGTTTCTGGGATTTAGCAGTCTGAATTATGGGGTGTGTGCTCTACTGTGAGTGTATGTTCCTCTTTTCTTTTTTTTTTCTTTTCTTTCTTTTTTTCCTTTCCTTGGTCTCTGGTGCTCTGAATCCTCAGGCCACCAGTAAACACAAGACTTCTGCACTCAAGTGCTGTATCTGGAGTGCCTGCTGTGAGTATGATTGACTGGGATCACTCTGTCTTGGTCAGCTTTGTTCACAGCAAGCATACTAGATGAAATAGCTGTGTGCGGATGCTTTTCTTACTCCTTGGACAGCTGAGATTAGCTAGTAGACTTGCCATATTTTTCTGCAGCATTGAGATGAGCATTTTCAAAGCTGGAATTTGTAAATAAAATTAGTACAATGCTTTATAAAGCTCTTTATGATGATAGGCACTAAAAATAAAAGCTCTTGAGGTTACAATTATGGCATAGCATTTTGAATGGTTAGAAAGCTGTCTGCAGCATGTACACAGCTAGTAAAGCCCTGGCACGGCACATGAAAACAATTGTTTTAGTGGAATATGAAGGTCTCAGGTTATTGCACAATATTTAATATAAAATACTGACAGCCTGGTTTGTTTGGTTTTTTTTCAGTTGTAGAAGCATTTTTCCTGAGTGACAGAACTGAACAGTATTTAGAAGTTGAACTTTGTCCGTAAGTACAGAGCTCTGAAAAAGTCACAAACATTAATTTGCATTTCCAGTCCTAATGCTTGTAGTATATATATATGAGGAAGACTAGGTACAGAAATTGTTCCTATGTGGAGAAGGTAGGTATTTGTGGCAGAACAGCACACTAATTGTGTACTATTATTTTAAGGAAATTGTGCTCTGATTTTTTGATAGTCATGGACAACACTTGTTGCTGCTGCTTTCTGGCAGAAGAAGAGTATGGAAAGTAAGTGGTCAAGTATATCATAACATACAGAAAACCTAGTTATTGTTAGGTGCCTGTTGCCTGCTTGGAAGATGTTACCTTTTTTTCCTTCCTTCCTTTAACAGGAAGAACTTCCTTTAAGGTTTGAGGTGACCAGAATGAAAACCAAATGGGAGGGTAAAGCTTATCTTCCCTGGAATTATTTTCCACCATGCACTAACAAATTCAACGCATTTGCAATTCATGGCTCAGGAGAAGAAAGAAAATATGAAGCTCTTCATCCTGTGCCTCAGCATGAACTACGGGAAGGACAGAAACCAGATTTGTAAGCATAAAATTAGCTCTTCTGTAATACAGTTTCATTGTTCTTGGAATACTTAAAGAAACCTGATCTGGTTTGCAGATTGAGTGCCACTACTATTGTAATTATACTCCTTAGCCCCAGATCCATCGGCATTGTACTTTGTATACAGCACTACGGCAGATAGCTGTAATTAGTGCTTGGTTTCTATGTTATCCCCTAGGTGCATTCAACACCATTGGCATCTGTTTTATCACCTTCCTCAGCTAAATCATAGATAGGTTGTTCTGCATTTTCCTTGCCTCCAGCACCTTCTGAAATGCCATTTAGCGTTAATTTCACCAATATATTTCCAGTAAATCTCTTCTGCTTCTCCCCTACTGTTCTAAACAACCTCACCTCTACATATGACTCCATATTATGGAAGTAATAGAAAAGGCAGATTAAATTGAGAAGTATAATAAAAGGATATCCAGTACCAACAGGAAAACTAGAATATCTTGATTTATAAATTGTGCTTTGGGCCTGTTTATTTTCTTTGACTGCGAGGCTGAGATGATTTGATAAAAACTGCTATTTTGGGCGTTTTGTGTAAATGAGCTACCTCTTGAGTTTACACTATAGTACGTAACGCAAACTTATTACTCAACATACAATGACAGCCAGGTAAGGTAAATTTTAGATAAGTTACCCCTTTTGCCTGTATTTAAGAAAAACTTAACTTCTGCAACTGTTTATTTAAAAAAAAATATCTAAGCTATTGCTAATAACTTTATCAGTTCTGTAAAAAATGGCTACCTTTATTTTTCTGTGGTAAACTGGAGAATGCCTGTAATATTTTTCAGGAAAAATACATTTCTGTTCGTTCTGTAGGACCTCTTACGAAAAAACCCTTGACTTTTTCAGACATCGGTAGCAGATGCAGTTATATGAAGAGGTTGCTCCTTACTACTTTCATTGCTCTTAGCTTGGTCTTTACTCTTATAAATTACTTCCTCCTAAGAATTCCATTTACCTTTTTAAATGATTAGTGTAGTTATCAGATGTTCTGTCTACTGTTTGGCAGTTGTTTAATGTAAATATTATTAGCAATTAACTTCACTGTCTTCCTTCTGTTGTTTCTGAATGGTAGCCCAAAAGAGAAATTCTTAGCAAAAAATGATTCTTAATGTTGAAAAGAAAATGAGACTTTAGTCTTACAGAAAAATATATTTGCTAGCTTTATAATCCTATCCAGTCTTCCTCTTCTCTGTAAGGAAAGGGTGTTCCTGTGATACAATTTTTCAATTGGTTGAGAGTTGTAAATTTTAACTCTGTTGAAGCCCAGATAAAGCAGGAGATATCACTGTGCTCTTGCTCTGACTACAGTTCCAGAAAACATAAGTTTGAGGGAGTTTAAGAAGTGAGCATTTTAACTTCCCTTTGTGCTGCGTGATACTTGTTCATAGCCGAGGATTTTGCCCCATGTTTTCCAGTATGAGATTTCTAGAAACACAGTAGTGTTTTTTATTTATAAACTCAAGTTTTGGAAAATGAACACATGGAATGCTGGTTATATTCCTGTCCAGGAGAATGTGAGAATAAAGAGTAATTAAACCTTTTGAGGACACTGCCTTTTATTAAGACACATATTACAAAACTTACAATTTTTTAAAATTATTTATTTCTCCTCTCTTTGCAGTCATCGCCTGGAACTTTTCAAAGATTTGAACCTGAAAGGACTGATGGGCGAAGATTGGAAGCAGCCTGAATCAGATATATGGAAGTCTCTCACTAATTAAATGGATTGAGGCATAAATTTTTATATCATTAAGGTTGGATGAAGCTGTATGGAAACAAATCTTCATTCTGAGCAGAGTTTGTAAATATCAGACTAGTAAGGCTTTCCTTGAAACCAAAATCGTTGATCTATCTTAAAATCAACTGTAAAGCATCTGGGCCAATTGATGCTAAATGTATGAAGTATGCAGTGGCTTGTGTTTCAATTCATGTGGGTATGGAGTTCTTCCTGTGTGCAAGGGCTAATCTGCTCCTACCAATGAAGGGGAAAAAATGTGCTAAAATTACATCTGTGTTTTCATGAGAGCTCTAAACCTGACAAGGCTAATAACTGGCTTGGAATATTTCAGTTTCCTGTAGTTGCTGAATTTCTGCTGTATTTTCACTGCTGCTTGTTTGTATCTTGGCTGTTGAATGGGATTCTTATGTGCCTGAAGTTTTTGATTGCAATCAGGAGAAAGGATGCATCCTTCAGAACAGAAAAGAATATAGCTATCATGGCATTTTGTGGCCCAGTACTTGCATTACAAGATGCTGTGGAGGTATAATACTACCTCATCCTATACCTTCCTATACTTGAAGTTTTCCCTTTCACAGTGCTGAAGGGGGAACTTAATCTCTGTTGCTTTATTAGCAGACCTTTCTGTCTCAAATTCAGTGTGGAATTTTTAGTGATATGTAGGTACAGGAGGTAAATTGACAAAAGATTTTATGTATTCCAGGAAAAGTTTCTGGGAAAAATAATGTTAAATAAAATGTTTTGATATAGTTGTGTGCCTACAAAAGCTGGTTTGTGCCAAGACCTTGTCACATCACCTTGATTCATCTCAGACGTATGAGAATTTTTTTTGCATGCCATGTAAAGTTGGAAAGAGTCTTAATTGTATGTTGCCTACATTTTCTACATATGGGCATGAATATTTTTAACAGTACTGGATACTGTTAAATTGTAACATCTAATCTGTAAACTCTCACCGAATTTACAAGTGAGATGTTCCTTTTTTGTCTAGCATAGTAAGTGCTGCTTGATTGTGGCTGCTGATTTGATTCTATATAAATTAACTTAGAGAATGGGAAGCTTACCCAATCTGAAAAATAGGTGATTTTAAAAGCAAACTTTGATTTAGTTCAGAATGAGGATTCAGACTAAGACATGGTCTGCAGTCCTTTGCTAGAAAGAGCACTTCCTGTATCCTGTTGTAATGTCATCATCACAGGGTACAAACTGGTCATGTTCTCTGGTTTTGTGATAAGGGTTGTTTTGTGAGTCTGAGAAAATATGGCTTAGTCATAGCTGAGGGAGTATCTTTCAGGACTTATGCCCCGAGCGTCTGGTGTTGGGTCTCATCCTTTTGTGTAGCATTTTCTGCTGAGTAGCTTGGAATCCTACAAGTTCCTGGGACGAGCTGGTCGTCTTGTATGTAGTCTAACATCCTGCTCAAAGCAGGGCTGTTGTTGAAGCTGGATGAGTTTGCTCAGGACTTTGTCGAGTCTTGAGTAACTCGAAAGATGGAGCTTCAAATGCTCTGGGCAGCCTGTTTCAATACTCAGGTAGCTCTGTTATGAAAACTTAGCTAATTGCCATTTCCTATGTTGCAACTTCTATCCATTGCCTTTTGTCCTTCTGCTGTGTGTCTTCAAGAAGAGTGACTTTCTGTAACTACCGATTAGGTAACTGAACGTAACTGTTGGCTCCCCGTGGATTTCTTTAAATGTTGTCATTCTCTGTTTGCCTTTCATGAATCTCATTAGTAAGCACCTTCCAGTCAGATAATACTGGCAGACAACTTAAAAGTGTAACTTGGGTTGTAACTCAGAGGCAGCAATGCTCCCAGGCCTTTCTTGTTTATTTAGTTGGTAAATGATTCTAAAAATCTTCTGTGTAGCTTTAGACACCAAAGTGCTTGTAAAGTTTTACACAAGACTCTGGTCTCCAAGTCATATTACTAAAAGAATTCTCTGTTCTCTTCTGAGCTTGTATGCAATAATAACCGTAGTCTGATGGTCATGTTTTCACTACTATCTTAAAATCTAACCCTACTTGTAAGTTCTGCCTGAGGAGAAAAGTTGGGAATACCCTGCCTTTGTGAAGAACATCTCAGTGTGATTAATATAAGAGATAGACTGTTACTTCAGAAGTTTTGTTTGCCTTTAGGTTCACTCTTTGTGCTTTCTGTTTTATAGAACTGTACTTCCAAATTTAAGGGTATTAGTTTTTTTCAGATGCAGGCTTTGGCATATCATTGCACTCAGCCATCCGATTGGTTTTGCTCTCTTTTAATTAGACACTATGGATTCCTTGCTATAAAGTGCCATCTGTTGAAAATTACAAGTATTGTACATTCAGTTGTTTGCCTTCTTTCTACCTTCAATCCATGTAGTTTTCTAAAGAATGACATCTGTCTGAAATACTGAATAATCCAATAAATGTTGATTAAAAACATCTAGATACTGACATCTTAAAGCTGCTTTTGAAATTTCAAATGCAAAAAACCTACTTTCACTAAGCTTTCAGATTTTGTTTTAAACAGTTAGTCACAAAAGCGCATGCAAAGGTCCAAAATGAGTTTACTATTTTTCTTACAAAGGTTGTTTTCATGTGTTGAATGGCATTTTGTATGTAAAGGATGGTAAATCAAATTATTTATTCACAGGCTTAATCTCATATTCATTCCCCCTTCAAACCGACTACTTCAGATTTGACTTTGGATGCAAATTATAAACTTTGAGGGAAATAGATTACTTTCCCTAAACAAGCTATTTAAAGTAAAGTAATTGTCTCTGCAGTACAAAATGTAATGCTAGAAGCTTCTGAAAAAGGGAATTATCATACAGAGTTTATTCAAGGCACATGCTACTCCACACTGCTGTCAGTTGGTTCACTTTTCTAAGCTTTAAGAGTCTGTTTGAAATGTAAGTGCTGGCTTTCATCAGGTTTCTGTACGGGTTCATGGAGTGCAGAGTTGGAACCTGTGCACTGACTTGTTTCTAAAGGTTTAAAGTTAAATTAATCCCTTAGTAGAAACTTACTGTAGGAGGGAGTCTCTACATAAGGTGTGTGTTAGATGGAAGCACAGTGACTTGGCAGATAGTAGTGAATTCATGGCTCATCAATGAACAATGCAATGCCTGCCAGCATCACTTCAAGCTCCCAGGACTTTGCAGAGACAGGTATCAGTGTTTGCCAAGATGACTAGCTAGTTAGTCTGTAGCGCTCTTGCTCTGATCTGCTTTTAACCAGGCCTTGTTTTTCACTGTGGAGTACAGTTGTAGCCTGTCTTTCTTGAATTGCCTCTTTTTTGATGACATGAGGAAAAGACAAACTCTGTTCTGCATGAGTTCCATTTAAGTACATGTTCATTAATTATTAATCCTGGTATAGAAGGAATGTGATTCAATCCAGTCTAGCTCAGTGTGTGTGTGTGTATAAACATGCACACATATATATAGGCATTCAGTATTGTATGTCAGATTTGTATCAAGAATAATACAAGTAAATTCTCTAAATTGTCTCACTGGATATACTTTATGTAGGATATCAATTTAATAAAATGCAGAACTGCATGATAGAAAGGACTTTATCCACAAATCCATTTCACTTCGAAATGGATTTAAACACTTCAACCCTGTGAGCACTTCTTATCCTTTGCTTCCTTAAAAAAAATAATAAAAAAAACCCCCAGCCTGTCTTGTAAATGATTCCTGTGGATAATATTTGCCCTTGTGCCTGTGATATCATGTGACATACTGAGTCTAAGATGCGGGAATTTTATTACTTCGGAAATGGAGGAATACCCACTGGGGAGTGCAGAGTGTTTGATTTTTTTTAATTTATTTTTTTATTTTTAGCCCTGCAAAGGTTTCAGGTAACCTTGAGTGTGACATTTTCACACATGAAAATGTCAGTGTCATGGCAATTGTTAATTATTTTATGGTATTTAGCCAGAATTCCTAAGGAAATGAGGCTGTTGGCTTATCACTACCTTCTTGCCTTTCTGGCAATGTTGTCATCACCTTTTCCCCCATTTCCACAACGATTTTTAAATCCATTAGCCAATTTCAGATTAATAGGAGGAATAGACAGCCTCAAAAGATACTGGCTTCTTGCAGAATGTGTAGACATGAACAACTGCAGGCAGTTCCTCACTATACCACCCCAAACTGAGAAAAAGGAGAGAGCATCTTTTAGCCATTACCCTGTGGTTGTACTGCCCAGTACTTGAAGCAGTTGTTGCATGCTTAACTTCAGCTGTAGTACATACAACCACGTACCTTTAGACTTTGATTAGGAAACTGGGAAATGTGTGGAACTTAAAGGATGTGAGGTGCTGTCACAAACCTATGCTCTAGTTATCTTGAAGTAAGAAGCTTAGGAGGCAAGAGTGTATGTGTAAAATACAATTATATGAGGAGCCATGTTTTGTTAGTCCTGCTGCTAACATGTAAATATCCAATCATGTTTTCAGCGCTGCCTTTTTTTTTTCTTTTTTTGCCTTCCTCTGAAACTTGATGAAATAATTGCCCTGTTCCTGTCCTTTTTTTCAGGAGAAGATACCACACAGAGTAGTCATTGGATGGAGTTTCCACAAGTTTAAAGTTTAAAGCCAGGGTTAGTTGAAAACGTAAGGATTTGTCATTGCTTCTGAAAATACACTTCTGGTTGAATTAATTTTCTTATTCAGTAGGTTCTGTTTTAAGAATGTTGATCCTAAAGAGAAGCAGAATGTGAGCTTGAGAACACTGCTCTTAATTAAAATTCTAATTGAAGTAATGGATATATTTCTATTGCTTACATGGTGCTCAATACCTATAGGCTTTTTTTCCAACGTGGCCAGATAATTTAGCAGAAGCTTTTAGCTATTTTTATATTCTGCTACCACACCCCTTCCCCACCCCCCCCACCCCCGTTTATAGATCAGTAGAATTATCTGTCTTAATATACACTAATGTGATACTTGATTTACTAAGTTTAATAAAATACTGAGCTGTTTTGCTGTAACATTTTTTTTTTCAAATCTTCTTAGTAAATACTGGAGCAGTTGAGGCAGAATGCACGTTTGGATAGTTGCAGCATCTTGCAAGATGATCAGACTAGATAACCTGGAAAATAAAAATACTGAGCTTCCTAAATGAAGAATTCACCTGTTAGGAGAACTTAGAATTTTGGAAAGAAACCTTGTAAGTGCATTTCTAAGCTTCTTTTGATAGTATGTTTATTATTTATGAACTTCAACATGAAAACTAGAATTCTACATGAGTCAATCCTCCTTATGTCAGTGAATATTTATATAGTTGGTGCTTGAAAACATCTTATGACTGCACTGCCAAAGACCTTGTTTTTTATGCTTCTTGCCACTAGGTGGAAGAAGAAGGTTATCGAAACTATGCCTTGGTGTTACCAGCCTAGTTATCCTTAACCAGACCCATTCATTCTTACTATATTTTTGATTTTAGAAAAAAAAATGTTTCACTCAGGCTGATGGTAGCTTATTTAGATTTTTTTGAGGCATCTTTATCAAAAGAAACACTATGCCATACTGTGTATTTACATTTTTTTTTCCTTTTCCTACAGTAGTATTTATGTAAATAATTCTGAGACAAAATTAACAGAAGATAAATTCTATGAGATGTCAGTCTGAACTATAAAAGATAGTGTTGTGATATGCAAATTATCTGAATATTCTTTTGGTTTGAATATTCTTGTTTTTTGGGTTTTTTTCTATATGTCTGGGATATTCTCTTGCAAAATTTCCAAAACCACTATATTTAATTCTGAAGGAATACTGCTTTTAAATACAGCTTGCTTTGTAAGAGGTGATGCACCCCTTAAAACCGGGGTCCTCAAACTTTTTAAACAGGGGGCCGGCACGTAGATCAAGTGGCAGGAAGTAATCTGTGGCTGCTTGGTTTCCCCCCCCAACCCCTGCTGGGGTGTGTGTGTGTGTAAATACCGGGGGCCGGATTGAGGGCCCTGGGGGAACATATCTGGCCCACAGGCCATAGTTTGAGGACCCCTGCCTTAAAGGGTGAGGCTTGGGTGGTACGAACTCTGTGAAAATTAGAGAATAATGTGAAACAACGTGAAAACTGGAGCTTAAGAGGGACAGAAAGTTGTTGTTCTTCGATACAAAAATGCAAAAATAAAGTTGTCTTCAAACAAAACTTGTGGGGCAATGTGTCCTACTGGCAGAAGTGGTTTGTGTCTTAAATGGAGCAACTTAGGCTGTCAGGTATGGTAGGTGACAAAATCTTAACACCGCATAATGGGTTCTTTTTAATGCAAAAGATCTGGATGGAAGTAAAATTTTGCTGATGTCTTTGCACAGTTTTTAATAATTTTCTCTCATATGCCAGGTCAGATGGTAGAGCTAGTAAACTAACTTTGTGCTGGATTATGTGTTGTGCTTGCCATGGCTGACATAGCTACTGTATTATCTGTTCTAGTTAACTCATTAGAAATGCGAGTCTGTTAATATTCATACTGCCCAGCACTATGATGATACAATACCGATGCATGTGATGTTAAGTACTATGTTGCTTGCTATTTCTTTTTCCCAGGCTCAGGTGTTTTGTGCCTCTGAAAGGCACAGCATGGAACGTTTGTTGTATTTAAAATTCTGACCACGTGAAATACTTTCAAAATACGAACAGCACAGTGCATAATTTGCAGCACGTAAAATGTAAAACTATTCTTTCACAGTGCCAGAACCATCTCTAAAGTGATCTTCGTTGCACTTAATTATGGTACATTTATAATAATGCTATTGAAGTTTGATAGTTAACCTGCATTTATTTTATTGAGGATTCCTTCCGTTTGCTTTCAGTGAGTGCTGTGGTTAACTCGTGTCTCTGAACAGTGCTTCAGCAAAAGTACTAGGAAGTGCTTTATGCCTGATTATAGAACCCTTATTTACACTGGTTGTATAAACAGCTATACACATGCTCATACAAATAGTCCCAGTGAGATCAATGCAACAGTTAACATAAACTGTATTGCAGTTATGCCTTTTTCCATCTACTTGTCTATCTGTTGAAATTAGTATCAGTATTATCCGGAGAATTCAATTCTAGGAGCTGGTTCTATCCAAGCATACTGCTTGTTTTCTTTATTCTGGTTTAAAACAAGCAAAAGCCTTAGCCTCAGGTTCTGTGGGAAAGTTTTAAGTGATGGTTCAGGAGGCACTGTTTATATCTGCACTAGCTATGAACATACCAAAATACCTTCATGATTAATTTTCAGGAATGATGCTATAGACTACCACTGAGTATGTGTGTAAATACCTTTTGCCAGTTAGTAGTTTCTTTGCAAATACGAATGCATTCTTACACCTATGGTAAATCAGAACTAACTAAATTGTGTTAAAATAGCGCCGAGATAAAATCTAAATTACTGTGCCTTTGCTGCTATTTTAAAACCAACCTAGCCAGGCCAGTTCAGTGGCTTTCTTGGAATACGCAACGGATTCTTGAGGAAGAAAAAAAAAAAAAAGGAATTTTCAGATGTCACCTTTTTAAAATACAGAACTTCCCTCTGTAGAACACATTTTTTGCCAGTTTAATCTTGTCTTTCATTTAATGAGTTCGTTCTCTTGAACTCAGTCACTGCAGGCTGTGAAGTTTATATCTTGGTGCCTGTAGTAGCTGTCATAAAATTATTCATCTCTTTAATTCTACGGCATGTAATTGGTTCACTTTCTTCTTACTGCTGAGTTTGCTTCCATCAGCAAATTAAACACTTTGGAAACTGGTACTTTCTCAGTGTTTTATAGCTTAAACAAGCCATGGTATCTATATTTAATTGTGCTGGCACTTTAAATAATTGGTTCTTGTTTTAAAGTTGCATATTACTTTCCTAAATGTTAACAGGGTGGTCTGTAACCTCTTAAGCCAGGTATGTGCTACAAACCTTTTTTAATTTCAGCAAAATACTTAGCTGTTTCAGAGGAAGGTAGTTCATGATGTCAGAAGACAGAAATGTAGTCTTGCATCACTGTAAATTCTTAGGACTTAAAGAATGAAATTTTGAGACTTGGTGAGAGGTCCGTATTATTGTTAGGAGTCTTTTGTAATCTCTGTGAAACAGCTTTTCAGAAACTTCCAAAGAGTTTTTTGCAGCTTGGCAGGTGAATTTTGTGAAGATTCTGCTCTGAGTAGGAATACACCACTGGCAGGTAGATTTGCCAGGCTTACTTGTGCAACGTTGAGTGGTCTTTCTGCCTCCCAGTGACAGATTATGTGGTGTGGAATGCTCTTAATTTTATTTTTTTATGTGCACCTACTGGATAGGCTAGGGCTGTCTTCAGCCTGGAAGAGGTGGTTTGAGGATGTGGTAGAGGGCTACAAATTGCTGTATGGAGTTTCGATGGGTGAAACTGTAAAGAGAAGCTGGATGGGGGATGACTTGGATGGACCATCATATGAAGGTAGTGTGCGCTATGCTCTGAGCAGACAGGTGGTACTGAGCATAACACTGTTGTCACCGTGTGTTTGGGAAGTTTCTGTGGACTCAGTGGGAGACTAGGAAAGGTACTTGGAAGAAACTTAAAGTGAAGGTTCTGAAGTATATAAAATCAGGTTAAAGACATTTCCCCAGCTGAAAATGGGAGGTTGGGAGTGTAGTAGGATGGGCATATGCTTTCTTTACTGCTGGCTCTCAACCTTCTTTAAGCATCTGCTTACAGATAAAGGCCACTGTGCTAGATGGATTCTTGGTCTGAAACACTGTAGCTAGTCTTGTACTTGAAATCCAGCTGAAGGAGTTGTAATTCCCTGCAATTGTTTCTCCATAGTTATAAGTTATACTAGAACTGTGTGTTACAACTGAGGGGTCAAGCAGCTCTTCTTGCTGCTGTTATCAAAAATCTCATGCTGAACCAAGTTAATGAGAAGTGGAAGAAGAAAGCTGCCAGAATTCTGCAAATGGGGAAGCTCAGTCTTAGCTGTTGTGGGATGAGTGTGAACAGTGAAATGAAGAGGGGATGGGAAATGCAGGGTGGGACATGGAGCTATGAAGGAAGACTAATTCTGGGAAAAGGATATGAAATGCAACAGCAGCTGGACAAGAAAACAGAAAGGGATGTCTGGGGATACATGGTTGAAGAACTAAGGCAAGGTAAGGGAGAGCATACTTGGCATGGCAAAAATTTCAGGAGAGTCAAGAGAAGGAGCTTTGAGGGAAAAGAGGAAATGGAGATAGGGCGGGGGGTGGGGAGCGGGGAGAAAAAGAAAAGAATAAAGCTCAGTGGCTTCTACATGTTGTTCTCTTTAGAGCCGAGGATACTTTCACATCCTGTTGCTGTTAGCAGATCACCATGAAAGTCAAGTGCTAAATTTGTATTTTGTAGTCTGGTGGACCATGAAGAACGTAACTAGCCTTTCATTGCTATTGCTTTTAACCTGATTACTAAAGTAGTGGAGACTTTAACCTGATGAATAAAGTTGTAGAGGTGGAATGTGAGGCAGAATGGGAGTACAGTTAGTGGTCAGTTGTGAAAAGTTAGGTTTCAATAACTTGGCAAATATATAAAAATTGTGTGTCAGAGGCAGAAATACAATTCTGTTTATCAGGATATCATTCAAGTTACTGAACTGTCATCCCATCTGTTTGGTTTGGTGTTTTGTTTGTTCTGGGTATTCTTCCCAGCTTCTGCAACAAATGCAGAAATATCGCTGGTAACAAATTAATTCCCTGCACGCTGTCCATCGTGTGAAATGAAAGTACAGAATACATGTGGCAGTTCATGTGGTATGTGTAGTTCAGTATGGTGTGGGATCATGCAATCGTAGACAAGAAACTAAATACGAAATAGTTAAGGCTGCAGAGTACTTTGTCACTTCTGAACTCGAGTTGTTTATGCCACAGTGGCTTTTTATGCTCCTTTATTATTTATGATGGATCCCTTCAGTCACTGCTACAGACTCTTTTGCTATGAGGACAATAGGTAAAGGACACCAGTCTGTATATCACAAATCACTATTCAAACTAGTGTTAATCATATTTTCCTTACATTAAACGAATCTGGCTATCTTTGAATTTTTAAATTATTGGTATAATCCATGTGTAAGGAACTGACATATTGATAATTGCCTTAAATGTTGCTTAGTGCACAAATTCAAATGGAGCTGGTGCAAAATTCTGCTCAAATTGGAGAGGAGCTGAAATGAGCTGCAGCTGCAAAGTGAGCCACTGTTGCCTAACTTGGTAACTCCAAAGTGGTACAGGATGATTCCGTTCTAGAATCTTTAGGTCTCATGGAGGTGAGATCTAGCTAGTGCTTCCTGAAAGAAACTTCTGTGGTAACAAAAGGCAACTGCTCATGTGCAGAGCAAGGGTTGCCAGAACCCCTCACGTCCACCTATGTGGACCCCGTGCAACCACCGCTTGCATGTTGAGCTTGCACAGACAAGACCACACCCACCCTCACTTTGTATGTGAACAAGGAGGTGTCCTCTCGAGAGCATGAAACCCAAACTGATGAAAGCACGGGTGGGACCCCCACAACCAAGACACCCAGGGTCAAGAGGACCAGTGGGATGCCGCTGGATCCATGTGGTGATGATAGCTCTTCTCTCTCTCTGCCCACCCCCTTTCTCCTCTCTTCTCTTTCTTTTTATTGCATAGTGGTGAGATCGAAGTAACAATGTGTGGGACAGGGCTTGCTTCTCCGCCCAGTGATCACCATTGAGCTATTGTATCTAATCATTTGTCTTATATTTTGTATTAATAAATCATAAAACTGGTTGGTTGGTGTCATTTCACCTTAGTTCAGTCCAAGGGTATAAGGGTATTGCGAGCTTCCTTGTTGGTTCCAAGGGGAAGGAAGTCATCCTAAATGACTCCTTTTGAGTCCTGACACTGTATAGAGAGGAAGAGAGTCAAATCTTCCTCTAAGGGACCTCATACTTCAAACTATGTCAGGTCACGTAGTAATATTATTCTTCAGGTAGGAAACAGTGATGTTATCTATACAGATACTACTGATGAGATGGTTGTTAGTGAAATCTTTGGGATAAAAGATGGTTTTGAAAGTTGAGTGCAGGCTGCTGCTCAAAAGGGAGCACCTTTATCTTGTCTGTGTCTCTGGTTTGATATCCCTTCTATGGTCACAGCAGTACTTTTTCCAGCCAGGAGGTGAGTCAATATAGACAACAACTCCAGCTATAAAGAAGCATATATGCCCCTTCCCTACCTAACCCTGACCCCAGGTCCTCTCTCTGAAAGCAGAAAACCAACACCAAGACACCTGCAAAACCCTTAAACCAAAATAGAATTCAGGTGAATGATTATTGACATAAAGAAAGGAACATAGACACTGACATTGGGTCAGGAAAAAGGGCTAACTACTGCAGTTTATATACTGGAAGTTCCTTCAGACATGAGTTCATTTCCACATGTTGCATCTCTGAGGTGTCAAAACTTATTGAGATTTAGCATTCAGGACTGGAAAAGAATATATGAGCTAATGAGTAGTGGAAATTTATTTTTTTTTATTTCTGCACCTGGTTAGGTAGTTTTAATAGAGAATTAAATTGACTGCTTTCCATCTCAGTTAATCTGTGGATCTGATGCTTTGGGTGAGGCTCTCCAGATTAATTAGCAGGTTTAGAAAATGATATAGGGAAAAGTAATCACATTCTGCATGTGTTAGCATCACAGTGCCAAGTCTTTATTTTGATCCTCCTGAGTCTACAGTGTCTGAAGTGCTTATAATCATGATAGCATTGCTTATAAGGTATGTAATATATCTGTTTAAAATGAGAAATAGTACACGAATTACATCACAGGCATTGACTGTGTTCACTGTAATGTGTTATAATGAATTCCCCTCTTTGGTTATTAACACCTTCCCCTTTCATGATTCTTAAATATATTCTGAATTCTGAAAGCTTTCTATAGTTTTCAACAATGTATGTTTCTTTCTGCTGAAATCTACTTTTTTCCTAATTAGCAAGACCAGAATGAGATTCTTAAAGTACAACTTTGTCCAGAGATCTGTGCAGCTGCTCTCCTTTCTCTGTTCAGCTTGTGCAACGTTTACAGCTCAAAACAGCACTATAGCCATTACAGCCCTTAAAAATCAGATTTTAGTCAAATTGTCTGCTCTGTTTAAACTTTGTGAAACATCTCCTGTATTATTTTTTCTCCACTAATGAAAAGATGATTTAATTAAAAGAAGATGGTGCTAATTGACAATGATAATGATTCTTTTAAACTATTAAATATATTCCTCTTAAACTCAAGCATTTATAGGTACAAGTTAATGGCTAGTTTATTAGAACTACTAATTGTCTAGTTTTTTCAGCATCTGTGATGTAACTGATTATGGTCATAAGGACTGGATTGTTTAAAATGAATTCCAGTTATTATACAAGATGAGTTTGTTGTTCTTCAGTAGGCCACGTAATGGGAGCCACCTAGCATTGCTTTCACATTTTTTGGCACTTGTGGTCTAACTTAGTTGTGATGTTCCCTAAGCCGTATCACGAATAGAATTAATTGTGGATGGTTGTGTGTTGTCTTTCAGCATCTAATTAGAACATACTAATTACAAGCTGTTTTTTGAAGCCTAGTTTCCATTGGATTTGTGTTCCATGTTCCCTGAGCCCTTCTATCTGCATTAGAAATCACTTAAGAATCTGAGGTCTTGTTAGAAGAGTGAAAGTTAAGGAGCTTGTAATTGCTGTCAGACTCTGAGCAGAGCATCAGTCATCTGCTTCTCACAAATGGAGACAACAGCAGTATCTTGAGGCTTTTTTTTGGTGGAAAGGTTAACTCTTTGCATGCATGTCATCAGGTTTCAGTAAGGTCTGTGAGCTTGCATTTGACATCTTAAGAGTTTTTTTTGAAGCAGAAGATAGTCTGAAGGTTTTCACATTTGTTAAAGTTCCATTAGCTCTGGTATTGAAGGTTATTTTTATATCTAATGGGTAAAAGTTGGCAGAATCTGAAGTGATGTATGGGTCTGAAAGGCTGGGTGTTAGAAGACATTGCACACCGGAAGAGCTATGCTGAGAAATCAACTGATGCCACCTGTTAACGCACTCTGGAATGTTAATATTTATGATTAGATATGTCAGGCCATAAGTTGCAGTGAGTAGTACCATAGAGCGCAGAATGCCTGTTTGGAATCGGAGAGTCTTGAGTGCAAGTAAATATGAAAACTGAGACCAGAAAATTCATACCAAAGTTCACGTGGGACATGGGAGGGAATCCATGGTGGATGATGAGGTTGAGACTTCAAATGTCCATTTCAGCTTTGTTAAATCAGCTCTGTTGTACCCCAAAATCTCTGCTGGAGTTGCCTTGCTATAACGATTTGCATAGTGATTTGATTAAAAATATGTAAGCATCTGTACTCTGAATCAAATTTGGGCCTAATGCTGAGATTTGCTGAGCAGCATCTGCAAGCTTATCCAAGAAGTCCGATCTAGTATTCTAGGAATTGCATATGCTTCCTTTCTGACAGGATCAGAGCCTTTGGCAGTTATTAAAAAACTCCACAAACGTGCAAGTTATATACACTGATCTTTATGATGAACCAAGTATCCTTCATCACATAATTAGAACATACTCTTACAATTTCCCAGAGTGTAGTTTCTGACGGTTTTTTCTGTGCTCCCTTGCCTTTCTGTCCTCTGATGCCTATCCTAAGCACAAGATAGTTTATTCCTGGAGCTATGCACACACTGTTGGGGCTGATGGGTACATGCATCAGCTGATTCGCTAGCAACTGCTTCTTGAACAGAATGCAAATGACTGAAAATAGTACCTCTGTTTACTTCATAGGGAGCAGTGACTTGAACCTCCTACCTATTCACGGTCTTTTTCACTACAGAAGTTGTAAAACCTTGTTTATTGTTAACGCATTCTCCCCCCCCTGCAGGAGCGGTCTGCAAACTAGGACCATGCGCGGCAATCAGTTAGCTGAGGGGAATTTGCTCGAGCTTGTCTAGACAACAATTAACTTGATGAGGCATGTTTGCAGAGCACAGGGGAGTGGGAGACGGATGGCGCCAAGGAAAGATAACACCTTGTTGTTAATTGATGGCAGTTAACCACCAATCAGGGATTGCCTAGTATGCAAGGCTTAGCTTCAAGAACCAATCTGTTTAAAACGCGCAGCTTCTGAAAGAGTATAAAAACCTCGTGCTTCTGTACAATAAATTGACATGTGCTTGCATCAAGCTGCGTCCCGTCTCTTCATTCGCCGCACCCCCCCATTTTAGATGAGGTTGCTCCGTGTATTCAAAAGGAATTATAACAGGACAGATACAGTGCAACCATGTAAGTTTCACTTTTGGAAAACAAGAAAAAAAAGTTCATATAGCTGCCAAAAGATAGAAACATTGCAAAACCTATGGGATTAAAATGCTTTTACTAGTTTTGTAGATAAGAATTTATGTAAACTATCATTCACTTCAGTTTTGAGTAAGTGAAGTTATAGCTTAGTTTCTGTAATAGCCATTGCACTGATTGTGAGGTTGTTGACTGCTGAAACTTCAATTGACTTAAAATTTGTTTATAGAGTTCTTTACCAGTTATATAAGGTATGATGAACAATTAATAAAATGAATATAAACATCTGGTCCTTAAATGTGTTTCCCTGTTGAGTAATTAACTTCTAGTGGAGCAAAAAAAGTTAGATGATGAAGTTTTGATTAATGCTCTGTGTGTCTGTGCATAATTTAAATTCAGATACCATTTTAATTTGAACTGGTAACTATTGCAGTCATTTGCATGAGGGTGAAAGACCACTGTCTTTTATGTGGCTGCATATGCCTGTGGTTTTTGTTATTGACGGAAAGTCAGGATAGATCAGTCAAACTGCTGACTGAAGAAGAGGGTAAATGTGAAGTTAAATTCAGTATTTAATGAATGGTGACTGAGCTTGTTGTAACATTATAATTGAAACTCAGGGTTTAGGTGGTTTTGTTTGACTGAATATGGAGGAATCCTCTCTGGATAAAATCAAGAAGATCAGCTTTTTGCAAGGACAAAGAAATGCCATCTGAAAGAAATTCTTTCTTGTTTCCTCTCTTGTCATTATTATTTTTATTTAATTTTCTAAGAGTTAAAAGGTTTCTTCTTTGTCATCTTATCAGTTTGATCAGAGAATTTTCAGGGAAAATAACTTCAGAATGATCAGATTTTTGGAAAGACACAATTCACATTGTTTTCTTGTCTTCATAGCCTCATTAATTAGGAACTGCATTTCCCTTTAATTTACACAATAAAACCAGATTGCATTCTTGAACTTTTACTGAATTAAATTTTTCTGCAGACAATGCTCCCTGCTTCCCACTATATATGTGGAAAAACCCCCATTATTTACATGGGGAAAACAATGATTAAGGAATTCTTAAAGAGTTCTGAGGGTGTTCAGTGCTTAGGAACGATTGAGATCTATGTGAAGAGTTCTGTTCGGGACAACAGATTGTAAATTTCCCCAAATACTGACAAAATCCTCCATTAATAGGGGACAATAATTCAATTATGAATAAATTTGACACAGCTAATTGGCTACAATGTCACTGACTTCATAGTTATTTCTGGAAGTACAGAATTTCTCTGTAAATCTTGTGTCAGTATTGGTATTGGATTGCGCCTTGCTGTAAATTCACAGGAGGAAACTGAGTCCTTGTCCTTTCTCCTTGCTAGCCATAGCGATGAGAGTGGTTCTTAGTAACAGCTGTTCTAGCTTCTCAGTCAGTAATTAAAAAGTTGATGGTTATAGGTTTTCATCCAGACACTAAAATACCACAACAATGAGTTGTGAATAGACAGGTGTATACACATGGGTTGAAAGGATACTCTAGTATGCTACTGTTAATGGTGGAGAAATAAAAGTACATGATTTCATATTTGTATGTTAACCATTCTACCCACACGTAGTTTTTCACATTAAAAAGTATTTCCAGAATAAGAGAATTAGGTCTAAAATATTTTCCTTGGTAGGTCACTTTTAAAACAGATTTGGTTAGTCAATTTAGGTGCCTAATAAGACTTGAGGATTTTTCTAAGGCTAGGATATAGAAATATTTTTTCTGAATTACTTTTGTATATAATAACAGTAGACAAAAGAAGACTGAGTCTTAAGAAACGCTTACTTATGCATGGTTCTCTGTTTCAAGTGGAAAAGGAGTTGTTCAAGCTTTTTTTAAGAGTAACTTTGTTCAAGATCAATATAGCATAAGATCCACGAGTATGTAAAATATTTCTGATTTTTAATAATAAATTAACAGCTTGCAAACTATTTTGCTTAATAGGTTTCCATTTAAAGTGTATTATCTTTAAGGTTAAATACAAGTATTTTTTTTTAATGATGTAAAAATAGATGAGAACCATCATGGTAAAATCAATTTCTCTAATATCTTCTAATGTTTTTCCCAGTTTTTCATTTACACAGAGGTTTGTAAATGGACAATCATTGCTCTTTTTACCATCTTCTTTATTTTTTTTTTCCTTTTGGTTACTAAAACCTGTATATTTTACTTCATTTATTTTAATGTCCTAAAATAAATTGGTGAAATAATGCACTTTGAGTAATGACAAGATACCTTTGTATCCCTTGTAAGTTGGCTCAGGTTATCCAGTTAATCAAAAAACTGTTCTGTGAACATCTCTTTATATTCAAGTTTATACTTAAGATTTATGGACACTCTATGAAGACTAAAGCTGTTTTTTCCCTATTAATTATCAAAAAGTCCAGCTTCACTTTAACATATCGTTTAGAAGACAAACGCGTTTTTTCAATAGCTCACCCTTTCAGTTAACTGCATGCTTAAGTTAGTGTTTTTAGAATAATAGGATTTCTGTAATGTGTGAAAACTTTGGCAGGAAGCTTTTAGAATGTTTGTATACTTTAATGAAGAGTATTAATTTCAGGCAGAAGTTGTGAGAATGGTTAGTGTGTCATCAAACCTGCAGAAACTTAAGTTTATCACAGTCTTTCATTATACTTTTAAGGTTGTAATCTACCTCCTCTTGAATTAAATGACAAAACTCATAGGATTTCACCCTGTGTGATCAAAATGTTTCTTGTACTTAAGCAGCAGTTGCTCCTTTCGTGGGTTTGGTTGGTTGTTTTTGTTTTTTTGTGGATTTTTTTTTTGTTTTGTTTTTGTTTGAGGTTTTTTTTTTAAATACCACTGCTGTTAACAGCAGAGGTAGTGTATTTGTATTGAGGTAAGGATTTGGCGTGGTGGCTATCTGAAGGTGAGTTACTAACCTGATGCTGTCTTTTGCAATCTAACAAAAAGTCTTGTCTTCACTTGGGCAGGTGAATTAGTTACCATTTTGTCATCTCAGGCTTGTCTGAGGCTTACTTAGCCATTCTGTTCTGATTTGGAAGATAAGCAAGAGTTCCCTCCATGATGGACTAAATTACCAGTGGGGATTGGAGTTGATGCTGTAGTATATCCAGTCATCTTGTCAGGACCAAACCAGAATTTTTCTGAAAACACTGGTTAGGCTGACTTTGATATTTTGTTTTTCTTGGAAATGGAAGGGCCTGTTTTTTGGTGGGTTTTTTTTTGGTGGTTTTTTTTTTTTGTTTTGTTTTGTTTGTTTGTTTTTTAAATTGTCACAATTTAGGAATACAAGATATGCAGCCACAACTGATAGTCAAATACGGTATTGTGGCAGAAGAACAGTCCTCAGAAGTAAAGTTTCTGATAATAAACGAAGTAAACTTGCTTTGTCCAAGAACCTACTCTCTGCAGAATGTACAGTGAAGCAAGTGGGGACAAAAATCTGTGAGAGGGGAGAAGTATACTTCTGGACTTCTTTAGATGGTCTTTATCTTTTCCAATTTGGTGTTTGAATTCATCTAAAGCTTTTTTCAATATCCCTCAACCATAGATTATGTGGAGATACTCATGCATATCTGCAGTATCTTGTGTCTGTGCAAGCATACAACGTAAATAAAATTGGAGCCTGCTATTCTTAAATGCACATAAATATCCTCTGTCATCCATTACTTTCTGTCCTAATAGGTAGCACCTATGACGTTGCAGGTATGGTAATACCTAATCACACAGTAACCAAGGCTAAAGAAAAAGAGTAATTTTTCTGATTTATCTTAATTTTTTATATTTGTCTGTAGTTAGCATGGTTGGACAACTTCATGATTTTCCTTTTATTTTAATGAATCTTTGAAAAAGCTGTAGAGGGAAAAGGTTGTGCCTTTATTGGTTCTGTCCACAGTAAGAGTGAATTTAACACTGAGAAGCAGTTCTTTTTCACTGTGGTAGTGGTTTGGACGTTGCTGTCTTAATCCAAAATGTCGGTATACACTGGTTTATAAGATTAATACATATAAACTAAGTTATAACCTTACATCAGTGCTGAATTGAAAAATTGTTTTCCAATAGAAAATTTCGAATTTAAATTAAAAATGGAAAAACTGATGGCACCACTGAGCACTTTGATAGAAGGCCCGCACTCTTTGCACTCTTTACACTCTCCACTGTATATGTAGACTTTATGAGGTACTTGCTACTGGTACATACAAGTAACAGAACTGTTTAGAAGTTAATTTCACTGTAACTTGTATGGTACTCCATTTAATAGCGCTTGTAAATCTGTTTCTGTCAAAAGGTGATTCTTATTGTGTTCTAAACTTTTCAGCCTATGGTGACTGAGCTGGAGGTGTAGTCCGAACTGCTGTTTCATTTTCCATTGCCCAGTTGTATTAAGACAGCTAAAAATTACTTTAATGATAATTCTCTCAGTTAAGGAATTACTGAAGTTGCCACAACTTTTTTAATACAAAGCATGAGAAAAGTTCCTGCATGTGCAATCACAAATGCGAGAGGAGGAGGAGGCATATAGGAATGGCCCTAATCTGGAAGATGTTCCGAACAATCTGTTGTATCCAGCAGAAATAACTACTCATTTAATTTGGTGGAGTTCGATCTCTTTAACTAAAATCTTACATATCTCTAAGGATACTATTAGTATGGTAGTTTAAAGAAAGAATACTATTAAAAACCGCGAAGTAATCAAAATCTGTCTATATTTCAATGCGCATTTTAAAGCTTGCAGTGATTTCCTATGGAAAAGAATTATTGAACGTTATCTTCTGCATTTTTTAAGTTTATATGTTGAAACTTTTGTTGGAGAATCAGTTGAATAATCATGAAATAGTAGAGAAACTTGGAGATCCTTGTCTGATCAATGCAGATAAAAAAAATATTTTTGAGTATTTGAAAATGCTTTAGTTCAAAGTACTTTGCCAATATCACATCACCAATGAGGTTGACATTTCAGTGACTTCATTTTAAATGCCCTGCAAAGGGATTGGTCTGCTCTAAAAAGTGGATATAAGCTGGAGCAGTTGGTATGGTGCATCATTTATTTGTTGAAAGTATTTGCCACCTGAGAATAATGAATTCCATGTTATCCATGGATATATAATTGGAAGAATATATGAGTATATTATCCAATACTTGAAGAAGAGATTGAACTGGGTCAGAAGCCTGATTTGTGAGTATGAACACTTTTTTTTTTTTTTTTGCCTGTAAAGCAAGATTGGGCTCTGAGGCCACCGAAGTCTGGAAATACGTCTTTTCCCTTTGACTTTAAAGGGTTTTGGATTAAATCCAGAATGGGATGTCATCTGGACTGTCATCTGCAATGAGACTTTTCAGCTAATGAGAATATGGAGCATCCTATGTAAGTTGCTAATTTGCATACAATTACAGAGAATGAATGTTCTAGATGAAATGTAGCAGCTATATGCAAACAAGTTGCAGAGAATATATTCAGCTATATTCCTTCCATGTGGTAACACATCGATTTCAAAGCTCCAGGGCTCATGGTAGGCTCCAGCGGCCCTGATTTCAGAACTGAAGCAGGATGTTGTCAGAGAAAAAAACTACTGTGGAAGCTTTTCCTTCATTTCAGGCTTGGTGTTTCTGTAGTACCTCGGAATGTTCTGGTGGCCTTAAGGACCCTGGGTGGTCTCTGGTTACCTCGGTTAGGGCATTTTTTCCTATTCACTATTGCAGCAAAGTTGGAAATTGCTCTGTCGCTGCCAAAAAAGCATATTTATTTGCCACTTTAAAAACTTTAGTGTTTTGCTATCTACCTACCTAATTGGTGGGGATATAATAGCATTTGTATTCTTAATATTATACAGTATTACAATAAAATTGCTATTATACAATACTAATTCAGTTAATGGCAATAAACTCTTGTTAATTACTTGAAAAAGCAACTGAAAACCTCACTGCATTTAAAGCAAAATTGAATTTTGCTGCCCTGAAATGTGTGGCCAAGACACAGTTGTGTGTGATGAGATACATATGTGGACTTGAGTAACATGTTAGACTTGCAAGTGGCTCCATATGAAAGCCATAGACTATGAATTCTAGTTTTATTGCATCTAAGGTAATTTAATTTTTAAGTGTAAATTATTAGTGGAATGCGTAACATTTACTTGCATACTGTTTTTCTGCTCCTTATTTTCTCCATTAGCTACTATTTGGTGTATTTCCAAACATTAAGTCAAAAATGGAATCTTGGAGAGATCTGGGAACCAACTGCCTTACTATTATGGATATAGATACATCAGTTCCTACTGTCAAGTAATGGCTAAAACCCCTTGAAAACAAACATCTGGTCTGGGTCTCTAAAACTGTGTTGTTTTATGCTGAAAGCCACATTCAGGCAAATGAGCAAGTTTATAATCTATAATACACTTAATGTATTTCTTAGGTTTTGTATTGGTTGTTATAAATGATATTGTGGAGGGATAACTGGTGCTTTAAAGTTCTCTTTGTTGTGCTTTCCAAATCCATCCCCTTAAGAGACAACATTTGAAATAATTTTGACCAGTTTTCTAAGTGGTGATGGCACTCATATTATAAAGCTATAGCTTAATCTCTCCAGTTCAGAGAGACTTGGTTGATTTGCGTTATGATACTACCAACCGTAAAACCATGTTTTTTGTGACTAGTTGGAACATTTATTTATATAAAAAAAAGCTGCTACCAGCTTACATTTTCTTCAGCTGTAGAGTAAAATTGTTTTCCAGAACATCAAAACATTTTGCAAAACATGATTTTTGGTTTTGAGTTAGTCATACTTGATAGTCACAAAAGCTGTTATAACTAATCCTCTTGTAGGGAAGGAATAAGCTCTTTGTAACAGCTGCAGTTTAATTATAGCTGCTGTGTACCTGTTCCTTTTGGATCCATATTCTGACTTTGCAGATTTTTCGTGTAATGTATTTCAGAGTGACTCTTGGGAATGATCTTGCGGAGCTGCTAAAATTGGATTCTTTCCAGTAGCAGAAATGGAATTTTTTCTAATGAGATTTTCAGAATAATGGAGAGACTGTGTAGGTTCCTCACTAGTTGTAATGTACATACAGGAATATAATGGTAAATAAAATGACAGTGTTTATGAACAGTTTATTCTAGATAGTCCATAAATTACGTCTCATGGTAATGAGTTAACTTTTCTTAGATCCCTGTGGATTTTACAAGATTCATGTATTCTGGAGTCTTTCACCTTTCTTTGCTCTAAATGGAACCTTTAAGATGAAACTCAGTAAAGAATAAACTTGATTCATAAAACAAAATGTTACCTCAAAAAATAAAAGCATGATTGCTTTATACAGACAATCCTATAATGTTTTCAGTAACTCCTTTTTAAAGCATGGATTTTACAGGTAGCTGAAAAGAATGGTTAATAATAGGGCTTCTTTCAATTAAAAACAAATCAACTGTTGCCAATTACTGAGCATTGCTGGATGTTATTGTTCTGTCAAAAAAGCAGACATTGGTATCATTACAAGTATAGAACCAGCTGATGATCATCTGTCTTCCTGTAGTTAGGAGCACCTTTTCACTGTGACCTTTTACCTCTCTCTGCAGTTGAGAACATTCCCCTGGTGATGGAGTTCCTGCAATGCATATGTCAGTTTTCCAATGGTAACAAAAAATGGAAGCATGTTTAGACATGTTGCTGCGTTATGTTGCATACTATCATTTGAGTCAAACCTTATCTTGGATTGCATACACCTATCTTCAAGTCAGCTATACAGTTGAGTATGGCTTGGAGTCTTTAAAAACATTCTTTGAAATTCCTTATAGTGCCACTTTAAATGTAAGTTTAGGAACTTTAAATGAAAGTGTGTTAAGTTTTCTTTTCAGAGTGTTATTAACTAGAGGGATTCTGGATTAATTTAGCAGCCAGGTCTGTTCTTTCAGCCATAAGCCATGCTGTCAGGGAAACTTAATTACACTTTAAGTGGGATGCAAATGAGTTGTGACACTACATCATTTCACATGAAAGGTTCATTACTTACATTAACTGCACAATGCTCTCTCCTAAGCATAGGGCTCATTACAATTTTTCTATTTTTTTAATGTGGCTACATCTGAATATGGCTTTTACTTTTAATACGTCTTTTCTTACTACATGTCCTTTCTTAAAAAGTTTAAGCTTTAAGCTGTTGAGTTATTTAAATGAGTTGAACCTGAGTAGCACAGAAGGTACTAAAATAGAGTCAAGACTTCCTAGGCTTCCAAACCTCTCAGAATTCATTTGTCTTCTTCTGAGTTTTCAGGTGTGCAGAGCTGTTGCATGTACTTTGATATGAGACATCTCCCTTAGTAGGGATGTACATTTCTTGCTTATTTCCCAGAAATATCAGAAGAAAATAGATGACATTGTTCTTAGTGATTTACTGTATTCATTGGGTCATGATAAATAATGATGATTCTTTTACAAAGGAATGAAATGTTTTTATAATTACTCAAAATCAAGGAATTTGATTCAGTGTTGGTCATTCTCAAGTGAGAAAATAAAACGGTACATTTTAAACTCGTAGACCAACTCAGTAGTTGCTTGGTAGGTTTGTTCCATCAAGCAGTTTCGCCTGTGCTGGTGAAATAGATCAAAAAGGGTATTTGTTGGAAGCAGTGCTTAGTTGTCTTTAAGTTTTAATTCACCAAAAGACTTAATTTTCATCTTAGTGCTCCTCTACATAATGTCCTCTTTCTTGCTTTAAAAAGTGGAGGCGTATGGGAGAGAGAATCTTGCTTTTCTGGCACAACAGTGAGTGGCCATTTAAGTCCATTGATTATTTTTTTCTTGCATAAATATCCCATCAATATCGACAGCTATTACAGGGTATCACTCGGGTTTTATTTTCAACTGGTGTAGTGCAACCTATTTATAGCACTTTGAAATAGCATTGAAGTTGTCAATTCCCAGGAAGTCCTGCAAGTATATTTGATAAGGAAATAAAGCTTTGGGCTTACTTGATTATCAGTAAACATATTTTGCTTGCAAGTGTGCACTAAACTATATTCTAGTTAAACTATTGCTGCTTAGATAGGGTCTTGAAGTTAAGACTCTCAGGTACTATCATCATTTCACTGCTAATTTAATAATTGCCAATTACTCTAATAAACCCCATTCCATTTCACTGAATTTAGTGCTCATGAAAAATGCCAGCATAATATCCTTGCAAATATCTAGTAATCCAAGGTCAGTGTTTTACTGCACCTGTCTTTTGTATAAAGAGCAACTTTATTGCCAATTCCCTTGTGTTCCTGGGGAACGTGCTGTAACCCTGGCTGCAGAGGGTGAAACAGTGATTCTATCTCAATGCCTGCTCAGGCTGTTGTTGAGTGCGGAGTATGAATTCATACTTTGGTAGCATCAATTATCCTGCTAAAGTCAGGGGGTCACTATGGAACGGAGTGGGACTGTTCCTTGAAATCAATGGGCCTTCCCTAGGTCTTGGTTTCGTTATGACTTTGGTAAAAACGATACCTGAAAAAGTTCTAATGAAAAGTTTATTAGATCAGCAGGCTACCTCATTCCTAATTTTATGCATCTCTGAAGTGTGTGTATCAATGGCTCATTAACTGCAAACCTGCAATTTTAAGAAGGGTATCCAAGTTCATAAACACTGTTTGGCATGCTGCTGTGGACCTAAGCAACAAAACAACTTGCTTTTCCTTAGGGGCACCTTGGGTATCATCAAGCTGTCTCTGAATTTCATATCTTTGCCTTCTATTAGATTAGAACACAGAAAAGTTGAGATCTCATGAGCTTCCCACTAAGTTTGAAACAATGTATGAGGTAGTTTTGTGAAACTTGTGAGGATGATTGCCCAAAAGTAATCTGCTGCATTGCTTTTAAGTATAAATGCACCTATAACTATTTTCTGGCTGAAAGCTGGTTCATACGTAACTATCGCTGTACCATCAACAAATTTAGATCATGCCCCTTCTTTGAAAATTAATCACGCTGAATATACATTTTGTTTAAAAAATAATAGCACATTTTAGAACATGAAATCAAAACTTTTTGAGCTATTTATTCTAGTTAATTAATTATTCCTTCTCATGTTTTATCTTTAAAGAAAATTATGTGACTTGTCTTATACCTTGAATTTTCTGAAGGCTATGTGAACAAGCTGGCTGTAATTAGATTCTAGAAAGAGTTCACAAAAAACAAAGGCTACATACCTTGTTTAATGAAAAATTCACAAGAACTCAGGTACTTTGCTGGTTCTTCTCTAAGGCAGAGCAGATTCGTTATAACAGAAAGGAGAAGCTTGTGCCATGTTGTTTTTCTGTAGGCGGTATGTTTGTGGATATGCGTATTCCCAGATCCAGAAAGAGAGGGACAGACTTGGAAAACTCCTCGGTTAAACTGAGTGGACAGAGAATAGGGCTTAAGAACTTAGTAACCTGTTCACACAGAACAGTCTTCACGAAAGTCACGTGATGCAGTCATGTGGATTATCAGGCCAAGGTGAACGCTGGTTCAGAAGCTCTGTTGGAATGTTCCACAGGTTTTAGTCTGGGTCTGTAAGAAGAAATAGAGATCTCTAGGTGCAGTCAGGTAATGCTCAGGAGTTGGAACACTAGCTAACTCTGGAAATGCAGAAAAACGGAGTTTATATGGAATCATTGAGCAAAGCCAAGCAAGAAATGGGATTTTTAGTTTATGGAGAGCTTGTTTCCCGGAGTTGCATGACGTTTTGGTATTTTTGGTGGACTGGAGATTTGAAAGCTTCACTTTTCTTTATAGGTTTATTTGCTTTTCAGAAATGTTTGAAAGCTTACTTAAGTAAAATGAAACTTCAGTTTCCTTTAACAGCATCCCTCAATAACTGAAGTATTCTAAAATACCAAAATTTGCCTTTAAAAATTCTTCTGACGTTACCTTTTTTAAGGTATATAATGCAGTGAAAAGGGAATTGTGCTTTATTTATTTAAATATAAGGTTACTTAACTTTTCGGTGTAACCTGGCATTCTCTAAAAATCCCCAGTGTTTCCCCCCTCATACATCTCCAGCTTTAATACTTTTTTGAATGAGATACCTGCAAGAGGTAGTGGGCAGATACTCTGCCCTAGAGCTCAAGAGGGAGTTTTGACTCTGAAAGCAGGATATTGTTTACTGTGTGTTCCCGTTTCTGGGAGCAACCTGACTTTGATGGCTCGCGCACAGGAGGCTGGACTGCAAAAGGATGTCGTCAAATGTTCGTTACTTTCCCCTGAAGTAAGAGGGAAGGAAACAGAAAAGACTTAGAAGACAGGGGCATAAGGGGTAACAGTGATGGTAATGGGGCTTTGGTGGACATTTTTTTTTTTTCCTTCTTTTTTTTTTTTTTTTTCTCCAGACACTGCACCATTTACCTACACGAGAGTTTTTTCCAGACTGAGAATAGCCTGAGCTCAGAGTTGACAAAAGGAGAGCATGCTGCCTGTTAGGGAAGTCGAATAAAGTCCCTACAAATGATCTTACAGAGTGAGAAGTATTGTGATCGAACAGGTACAGGCAAATCTGAACATAAACCAGGACATGTATATTAAATGCAATGAAAGAGACACTGCATTAATCCAGCAATTATGTTTAGGATTACCCTTTTTAATAGTTGGCATTGAGCAGCATTACTTAGACATGTCTTTTCTGAAGAGGCAACTGTGCTAATAGTCATGCAAGTAGTACCAAAGAAGGAGGTTCTTAAATACTACAGAAGTGACTTTGGTAACTTTGCACTTCAGGTTACTACTGGAAGCTTGAGGATATTGTCTATAAGTACTGTTAAAACAGTAAATTTTGAATTTTAATATTTCTACTCAGAGTCAGTAGTAGCTGATTTCCTGAGAGGCTGGTGCTCAGGCCATTTATATTCCATTCGTGACTACCTCGATGTGAATATGAAGCACAAATACTTAGATCTTTTGTATATATTCTAAATAGCTTTTGAGGGAAAACAATTTACATTAATTTGCATTTTCAAATTTTTTTCTCTTGTTAATATTTGAAACTTCTAATGAAAGCAGTTCAGTTCTTGAATTCTGCCTTGTAATAAATTTCTTTTTTATTACGTATCAGATCATTTAATTTTAGTTAAGGTAGAAAAGATGTCTGCAGTATCTGTGAGAACAGAATGATTCTAGGCAGGGCAGCTTGTGCAGTGCATTAATCATATTTAATATTTACATTGCAGATTTAAAACATTTGCCCCTTCACTAGTTATTTCTGTGCAAGTCTTTAGACTTTCTGGAATATTATGGGAGAATTGCTGATAACTTTTGTAAAATGCAGCCTCGTTAGTCCTTTCAAAAATGAGTGGGCAATAGGTTGGAATGATCTTGGATCTCTAAAGCTGGTTACTTGTACTCATCTAGCTAGCAACCTAGAGGCCATCTGAAATGCTTTGGCGTAAAATATGCTAAGGTGCGTGGTAGCAAAACAAATTATTGATAGAGAAGTATTCCCGTCTCATTTGATTGTGTCTAATCTTGGAGAGAGGATGAGACAAGTAAAACATCTGCTAAGAAAAACAAATTTCAGGACTGAGGTCAGCCTTCAAGCATTGTAATAAAGTAGCTGTAAACATATTCCTAAGGAAGCAGGTATTGGGGAAAAAAATGGACTACTCTAATGTATGTTTAACAATTAAGATTCTCTGGCACTGCTGTTCAGACATAGAATTGCACAGAGAGTTAGACATTCAGTACAGTTGTGGCAAGTGTAATACCTAAAACAGTTTTGAGGAATAAAAAGTATACCAATAAATCACTTGTCAGTGTAGATAATGGAATACTGCATCATTTTCTATCAGCTAAAGTAAAGGTTATACACAATTGTTTACTCAAACAGTACAATCTTACTGGAATATTCAGCATTGACTTCCATGGTTGCTAAGGGCCAGAATGCCTGGGAGTAAGTGGGTAAGTGATCTTCAGTGCAGTCTTCTGCATGATTATTTTTCTCTGCTGCCCTTTTCCTGCTGTCTGTTCTGTCTGTTGCTTCTGCTTGAATGAGGTGAGTTGGGAGAAATGGGGAATGGACAGCACCTATATTTTAGCCTTTGCTGTGCCGGCCTATCTAACTCATATTGGGGAGGGTGGGCATGGGGAGGGGGTGGGAATTTGGAGTAACTAACCTATTACTGATCAGGGTCTTGAGATAAAAGGTAGCAAGGAAATAATTATACTTACTTCAAAGATCCTGCTTTCTGCTCCTCCTGAGGCACAGCACTTATGAACTGCCCGATTTATTATTTACAATGTGCTTTTGTAATTGAAATATTTTACCTTTTTCTGGCAGTTGTTATAATTTCTGAAAAAGATACCATGGTATTTAGTAGCAATAGTGATAGCGACATTTGAAAGACAATGATTATTGAAGTAAGGAAAAAAAAGTTTCCGTGAAAAAATAGTGTTGACTGTAAATATAATTCAAAGTGTTCTGAATAAAGAAAACGTGGTAAACAAATAGCTTGTTCTGCTTTGAATAGTAAGATGTTAGAACTTCCAAATATTTACATTTGAATAGAAGCGCTAGGGTGCTTCAATGTCTTTACAACTAATGGTCTGTAACCAAACCCAATACTTATAAAGTAGCCTTTATAAGTATTATTTTTCTGCCATGAAATTGTACAGAAGGTAGGGAACGTTATAGATTAAAAGTAAATTGCAGGAGACAGTTGAGACTAGGCATTTTCACCATTATATTGAATGGTATTTTATGCTAAATTAGTTTAAATGGGACTGTCTTGAGACTCTCATCTCAATAAGATTTAGCCCAAAATAGGAGTTGCACTATGCCCACAGTGATCTCTAATTTAATTTTTTCCTTTGTGGCTTGTCTTGATGAGGCTTTTTTCCCATGTTCTTGGATGTAATGAATTTTCTGCCTATGTTGAAAGAATGTAGAGAATCTAACCCCTTTGCTGGTGGGTGAAATTATAAATTACACCTGCTTGGGGTTTTTTGTAGTTGTTGTAATCTCATGAAGTCTATTTATAAAGCAAGGCTATGGGAGCATTAAATCCTCCTTTTAGCATGAATACTGTTCCCACTCAACCTCATGTGATGAAGAGGCTTAATTCTGTCTGGTTTAAAGGTGTCAGAAATTGTGATTCATTCTCCACACTGCAGACTTGAACTCTTTCTCCTGTCTATATCAGCTGTCACAACAAGCAGTGTAAACTATAAAAAGAAGTTTGCTTTTTTTGTATTTAAAAATTGAGATGGTGCTTAGCAAAAAAAAAAAAGTCATTGATGATTCTGCATGGTAAGTGGGGTGTAAAAACTCTGTTAGGGACATGTATGCCTGAAAGCTTGTTACCCTTTAATCAAGATGGCAAAAGCAGCTTGATATACTTACAGTATTTAATTTTCTCTTGCTCTTCAAGTTATGGACACTCATCTCATGGCGTGTTCTCTCTGAGTAGTTCATTGCATCTGTGTTGTGAGGCCTCTGCTAATGTCATCCCCCTCCTGGATGTGCAAATGAAAGCATAAGAAAGCATTTAAATCAATGAAGCTAACAAATAAACAGCATGCAGCTGATGCTTGACCTGTCAGTTAGAAAATACAGTGTGTAGGTCATATTGATGGCTTCTGGTGAAGAACCATACTGAATATTGACAGCAGAAGTCTGTATGTGATGAACATCTAGCTGGGATTATGTTTACATAGAACTATGCCAAGTTAACAATAGCGAGAAAAAACCTGTAACAGTAATGTGTTCTAGAAACATGTTTTAAAACTTAATTTCAGACAGGCTATATGAGCCTTTCATTTCTGTTCTATATAAGAAAGAAGTTGATGGCAGTAACAGAAAATTACCTCTTCTCAGGAATTCTCAGTTTATTTACAATTTTCATTTTAATTTCTAGCTTTCCTTGGGTTACAGACATTTTTAATGCATATTGTAGGATTTACAGAGCATTTAAAAAGCAAAAAAAAAGAAAACCAAAAAAAAAGAGGAAAACAATCAAAAATATCCTTATTACTGCTTGAGTGATTGAATTTCTTTTAGCAGATACTTATACCCTTGTCCAAATAGTAACCACGAATACACCGTGTTGATGAGGTGCTGATATGCTGTGAATTACCACAGATTTCTCTTTTGAACAAATTTATGTTATATTTTAGTTCTTAAGGATGGGTAACGCCAAAAAGAGGGTCTGTGTCAAAGGGATTTTCAGGAAATTATCATCTTAGTCCAAAGTCCCAGAGTAGTTGACTGTTCCAGTCCAGACTAATGTGGATGAATATTCCATTCAGCTAAGTCCTTACTCTGAGTGCAATGCTTTTATTTTGGTATAATTTCTTTAGTAGTTCTGAAATATTGACATATTGACTCTTTTTTTCTGGATTTCAGGCTGCATTTTATGAGGTTACATACAAAAATTCCACTGACATGTTTGTCTTTTCTCTCAAATTACTCCCTTCAACTATAAAGAAATATTACATTTACTGTGTACAAATTAATAGCTACTTCAGGTTCTGTTGAGATTGGAAATCAAGTGAATTCCATCTAAAATAGAGGAAAAGTAATTGAGCCTGTTGAATTCCAAAAGGTAAGTATAGTTCAGCATTATTGTAAACACAGTGAGTACCTATTCTATGCATTTTTATGGCCGTGAGACAAGTGTAATGATCTTAGTGCAGGAAATCAATGAAAGTCACATTATTATGCTTTCCACTTTTTCTGGCAAGATTATTGCCAAGCGACTTTAGAAGAACCCAGTGAACACACACCTCATCTTTACCAACCTGTCTTTATTTAAATAACTGCAAGAATAAAAATAAAAATAGAGCCAAATAACTTACCCAGTATACATAATTTTGAGTGATTTTTGGCAAAACATTTCAACTAGAACATGGAAAGATGTTTGTGTGTGTTTGCATTGTAGCTTGCAGTCTATAAAAGCCAGGGAAAAGCAGGATTTATACAGCAATGCTTGCCAGCAAGACAAACTCTGCAAAAGTCCAACAGATTAAAGACCTTGCTTAAATGTCACTAAACTTGTTTTGTGGCTTCTGTGATATATAGTACCTATGCTGGTCTTTTCTACAGAGAGAGAGAGTGTGGCATTGCCTAATCCAGTGGTACAGACCATTTCTGCCATGGTATGCGATACGTTCGTTTTCCTGTTGTTACCATTAATCAGGGACTGAAAAATCTGGAGTGTAGATTCTAGACAATGGAACTAGGCTACATCCTATGCTTTTGATATAGGAAGATTCATAATAAAAATGAGAGTCCTAGTAGGGTATGACCTAGTTTTCACTAAATCTTATTTTTTAATAAAAACTAATTCTGGTAGTGTCTCCTTGGTGAGTTTTCCTTCACTGTTATAAATTATGACTTCAAGATCTTACGGTTTTGGAAATACCAAACCAAAGTATATAGTATGTCTATAATCAGAACATACTGTTAGTCTTAGCAAGTTCTGACTCCTTTTAAAAAGATGATAATGAGACATATCAGAATTTAATAAGCATTATGTCATAGCCAGTTAGGACACTGGCTTGGCACAGGTCAAATTCATTTAGCTAATGAAGGCTACAGTATTGTGTGAACGGCTCAAAAGGTGGTTAGGCAAACAAGGGGCCATTGAAAGTGAATGTAGAAAAGGCAAGTGGTATGTTTTGGAAATGGCTTTATGTTCAGATAGAAAGGTAAAGAACTTGTAGCAGTGTATTATCAGTGTGAGTGTAGCTTTGGAATTGTGACCAAGGGAATGTGCATGGTATGCAGTTAAGAGAGTGAAGTACGGTACAGAATTAATACATTGGTATAATGTCAGGAACTATCCAAAGGAAGGTAACAGAAAAGGTGAGAGGGATGAAAATATTTATGTATGAGGGAAAAAATTTACTGTTGTGCGTGGCTTATATTAAGTAGATATTACTAATTGTATAGCATCTTAAAAATTTTTGCTCTAGTCTAACGTTAGTCTTAATTTTAGGACAAATTTTCTATAGTCCATTGTGTACAGCTGTGCACTCTGAGACGTAACACCTCATTACAGTTTTGTTAAAATGGATTCCTTAATGATACCTGATATTCCATCCACTTGAACTTGATCCTCTGATTAATAAAGGAGGAAGAAAGATACCATTACTATCTTCTCATTCTAGAGGATTTTGAACCTTTTTTTCACTGTGATTATTGCGTGCTTCTAAGGGGCTAGCAGTGTGCCTGGAATGACTTAACACCATTTAAAAAAAATGAAAATAAAAACTCCCAACCCTGTAAAATACTTCCATTTAAGAACGGTGTTTTACTCTTTCTTTTTTTTTTTCTTTTTTTTTTTTTTTTCCCCTGGAATTAGTGGAATAACAATAACAAAAAACTTCTTTGGAATGAATGTGTGCCATAAATATCTTTTTATAGGGTTTCCTCTGTAATTTAGTATGATGCTAAATAGGCTATTATTTTAAAGCACCGTTTTACTTTTCTAACAAGCAGCTTGCAGCTTTTGCATCTGTAAGCCATCATGACACCCATGCTTGTGAATGGTGTGCAAACATATTTTGCTGATTATTTTTAAAAATGAAACTAAAGCCATGCTTACAGTTTGAAATGTTGCACCTCAGAGCAAAGTAAACTTTCAGTTGATTACAGGGGTTTTAAACTTCCAGTTTTATAGCTACAGTATCCTGGAGGTGGCAGCAAAGTACATGCAAGGAAAGTAAAATGAACACTAATGCATAAACAAGCAAGAGATTAATGACGCTGTGCAGTACTGATGATGACTCTGACTAAATGCATCAGCCTCTTCTAGCTTAAAATGACAATGCAGGTAAATAGAGGTTTGATGTATTTATCTATTGTTTTTTAATTATATTTGGTTTCATCCAAATGCACTGAATTCTTCTTTTACCTCTCCATTTTTAGCAGGAGATGTAAGTTTGCGTGTTCTTTCCCTTTCTTTTCCAGCATCATTACAAGAAACTAAGGCAAAAAAAAGCCCTTTTGATTAAAATTTTTTCACTTTTGTGCACCAATCCAACGCAGTTCAAAACCTATCTTCGCTAGTCTGCCTGTATTTCTCAAATAGCTTTTCTTAATCTGGAAATATACGCATTTCAATCCCTCTTGGTTTTCATGGCTTCAGCATTCATAATGGTATGATTAAGTGGCAAGGTGATTCATACTCTAATAACAGATTGCAAAGGACATCATATTAGACATCCTAAGAGCCCTCTTTACTCTAAAGTATACATACAATAATGCCCTAGCGACATGAGTTATGGCTGCTCTACCTTGAATAACAAGAACAGTGAGTGCTGGCAGAAGGATTATTAAAATGAAAGAGAGAAAACTCCTGGCTGCCAAATTGCAACTGTTGGTTTCAATGTTGAACTTGTTTGTCAAAATACTATTGGGTAGAATCCATAAAAGCTGCAGCCAGAATGTTCTACAGGTTAGCGGTCTGATGCAGGGAAGTTCATTTTAGATTGATCTAAATGGGATTTCTTTTGGTAAAGAATATAATGTAACCTTTTGCAAATGCATAGCTGGCTTTGTGGGTTAAAAGAGAAGGCCTGGAGCATGGAGCCATTTATTTGCTGGCACAATGGAGACGGTAAAGGAAAAATTTCTCTGTTCCCACTTTTAACTGTGTTCCTAAATCCCAGCTGGTGTGAAAAGCTTCAGGGGATCAAGAGATGTCATGTTCAAGAGAAGTTTGATATTTGGGCTCTGTGACACAGTATGCACACTAAAGCTTTGTATGAAGCGGTTACTGGAAGAGGGAAGGAGGGTTGCATCTGGCTAACATGAGAGAACAAGCTTTGAGGTCTTGTTTCCCTCCTTTGGCTTCAGTGGCGAGAGTGAGGAGCAGCCATAGCTATCAACTGCGTGGAAGCGGTACTAGCAGGGCTGGCACAGGTACGAGTAAGAAAAAAAGGCTCTGCACCCTACAGCTGTGACATCTTTTGCTGGAGCTTCAGCCTGCAAGGCAGCCAGAAAGCAGAGTTCATTCTTGGCAATGTAGGGATGCAATGTTCTTTTCCTCATCCCTTTAGGAAGCAGGAAGCCGGACAGCTTTCTGAGATTAATGTATAAGGGAAAGGCTGAGCACATGCAGAGGCTTTGGGAAGGTGGTGTTTCTTTCCTGCTGAGTTAAAGAACTTGCAGTACAGTCAAATCATTTGTCTGCTCTCTCGGCTTGCCACTCTCTGTGGCAGCAACAGTGATGGTGTGGTTCTAGATTGCCCCTTTCGTGGCAGATATGACTGAAGTAGCATCTGTCTGCTACTCCTTCTCTATCTAGGAGTTCTTGAATGGTTTGCTATTTTATCTAACCACAGTTTCATCTGTGGCTTTTTGTCAAATAAAGGAGTCAAAAGTGCCACTGATACCGTTTCTAAATATAGCAGTGTGATAGCAAAACTATCATACTAAACACCTAACTATATTATAGCATGAGCAGAAGGAGACCCCTATGTTTTAAAATAATTAAGCCATTAGAAAAATATGTTGCATTTTTTAGACTATTTTAATCTTTATTGTTCAGGTGAACTGCTTAAAAGCCATTGCTGACAGCTGCTTTTTGCATTGATTGACTGTGGCTTGTTCCCAGATATAGGGATGAATGATAACATTCTCATAGATTTTAAGTCTGTAAAGGGACCTTTTTATTATTCTATCTTCTTCACAATAAAGTGTTAATCTGTGCTTAAAAAAACAAACAAAAATTAAATGGATTTATCCTGAAAGATGAATTTAAACCAAGTTGTTCATTTCAGGAAGACCTCTCCTGAAGTCCTTAAAACTGTTTTTTTTAATAACCTTTTAGTTTAGCTCATGTGAAGTTTAAGATCACCTAGAACTTGTATACTCAGTGTTTCACGCCGCTTCTGCTTAAACCACTTTGAAATAAGATTCAGGTTAATCCCAGACAACATTTTACCAAAGACGTGGTCGTAGGTAACAGGATTCTGACCCTAAATTCTTTTATTATAACAAATTTCTGAGTTAAAATGTATGTTTTAGAAAGAAATCTACACTTTGACTCAGACATTCAGTGATGGGAAACCAATTGGACCAACTGAGTGTTGTCCCAAGTGATAATTACCTTTACTGTTAAAAAAGAAAAAGAAAAAAAACCCTCTTCAATAACATATTTTCAGCTCCTGCTCTTCAGTCATTGGATCTGTTTGTCAAAATGAGTTGTATTTTGTAAGTGGTCCTGTTGGCTATTGTGGGCCTACACACAGTACAAAATATTTGATCTGAATGCTGATATTACAATCTGCCTTGCAGCATGTCAGTTCTTTGAAGGAGGAGGGTAACATGTTCGCTTCCTGAACTCCCAATGTGTGCCAGTGAAACTGGAATAATCTACTAGGCTTTACTAATAGGCCAAATATTTATAAAAAGTGAGTATAATTATTTAATTTGAGCAGATGAATATAAACTACTACAATGTCTTGGTTTTGTGTGTTCCTTTTTCCCTTTGCTAATCAGACGGACCTAGAATTCTTTCCAGCAGTAAGCCATCTCTCTGATCTGTTCCCTAAGCCAGATGTGCCCTGGGTGCACATGGAATGTTTGGGAAATCTTTTTACTCTTAAAGAGATCTCTAAGTGACTAGCAAGAATCCAAAGATGTAACAGACATTTTATTAAAAAGGGGTGTTAAAAATTAGATTCAAAATAAGTAAACAGTTTTGTCCTTTATTGCTAGTTTTCTGTAAAGAAAAATAGTGTTGAAGGTGGTTGAAGAATTTTGATTTGAAATGCACCCCATAACTGTTAAATAATTTCATCCTAAAATCAACAAGAGGATGCCAATATATAAATTTATAGTGAACAGATTAAGTCAAGTCTTTCAGCCATGACTTCAAATAACAGCGTCTGGCTAGGCTAGTTGCTTGTAAAAGGACCATTGGTACAGTCTTTATTTTGTAAACATGTTTATAACCATGACACATGTTGTGTGTCCTGCAAAACAAAATATCTCCACTGCTAGCTATGTAAGGTCAGATGAGTGTTTTTTCTGCCCTTACGCTGTTAAATGCTCTTGCTCTCCTTTGTGGACCTAGTTTTATGCCTTGTTCCTTATTGAGAAGGAACTCGGACATTTAATTTAACTTTGCATCAGCTCAGCTATATTAACTGGCTTTCTGCACATTTTCTGTGTGATACCAGTGCAAACCTAAATGTCTTTGTTGTCTGAGCTAACAGTTTTCATGCGTAGCCGGCCAAAATCGTGCAGATACACTGTGACTGCTTCTCAGTTGATCAGTAACTCATTAAGCTAGGGATATAGCTGTCTGTATGATCTCTGAATTCATGACTGATGGAATCATATACTTTATTTTTCCTTTGTATTAGACCTCCTTACTGCATTGAGCTGCTCATATTCCTTATTATATAGTAGTAGCAAATAATAACTGCATATTTACTTAATTCTTTGGGCTTGACTACTCTATTTCTTCTGTACCTGCTTTCCTCACTGTGAGTGAATCCGACACTTTGTAGAAAGAATGATTGTTAGAGGTTAGCAGGACTGTTAGAGCTAATATAGTGAGCTAAGACAACGTTAAGCTGTATCAGTTATGGTCTTCTCTGTTTTGTATGGGTATTTATTTCACTTGTGAATGACAATTTAGTGAAGCTAGAATTTAGCAGAAAGCTGAGAAGCAAATTGAATGGCTTATCAATTACGCAAGTAGAATGGCAGGTTGCTAATACAGGCTGAAATGAGGGTTGAAAATTCTTTGCAATTTATTCGCAGTTCTCAGAGACTTTGAAGCATTAATATTCTAAACCTCGGTCCTGTGACATATGGAGCCATCTTAAAAGAAAATAAAAAAATTACTGAAAATATTTTTAGAAATCAAGACCAAAATGTGAATGGACAATCTTTATACCATTTTTTACAAGTTGTTCTCATTACGGTCTTAAGGCTATAATTCTGTCATGATACTCCTCAGATAATGACCTCCTGTTGGTGTACTCCAGCTGATGAAACCCGTTTGTATGTTTTTTATAAGACATGCATTCACGTTTTTTCTACTTGTATTGAATCTCTACTGATTGTGGCTGTCATCAGTATCTGTGACTAGGAAGAATCTGATCAAATCTGTGTTGCTGAGAGGTGCGCTTTAAGAAGACATGCTTGTATTCCCAGTCTGCAGCTGGGAAGAGTAGCCTTTAGGTGAAGGCTGAAACCGTAGCTTCTGGCCAGTATAGTGGCTCATGGCAGAGCCCTGCTCTGGTCTGGTGCTTAGCCTGGGTAATTTCCCTGTCTCATGGCTTTCTAGCCTGTTTGAGGAACTAGGTTGTGACTACTTAAGTAATTTACCAAAATGTGAAGCACTCACATCTGCATATTGAAGGCATGTTACGTATTTTTAGTTATACTTTACCTTCTGCAAAAATGCTACTGCTATGAAGATTGCCGGGGGTTGGATGAAGCACATTCATGGATGTAAATCAACTGTAGATGAAACTAAGAATCAAGTAATACTGATGGGCACAGGACAGTATTTTGGGACGTTTGCAGATTTGGTGTGACCTCCTTGGCAGAAGATGATAGCTACAGTTAATAAATCTGGGCTGTAGCTTGCTATCATGTAGCAGGAGCTTTCAACCATGTTCTTGGTTTTTTCTGTTGCTCCTTACCTGATCCAGACCAGTGCTATATGGATATGGATATACATTCAGTATTTAAGGGATTCTACCTGGTTAAAAAACATTGCAACAGATTTCAGCAATACAAGCATTGAACTCTGTTCTCTAGTGCCTTTCTGCAGAGTTTTTGATTGAAATAAAAGTCTTGTTTCTTATCTTTAGTGGGTTCCATGGCATGAATTCAGAATAACTGAGCGCTTAAACCTTTGGGATAAAGAACACTGCTGGTGTTTAGTAAAGGTAGAGACTGCCTTTAAGGGAGGCAGTTTCTGCAGTGGTGGCTGAAGATTGTGGAATGAATTGCATGTGACTTCTGCCTTTCCCCGTGGGTAGTCACATTTCTTTGAACTTGCCTTCTTTTATCAAAAAAGAGTTTTTCCAGCTCTCTTCCACTGCGAGATCTCTCATGGCAAAAGTGTGTAAAGTAATTCTTGTCCTGCCTTCAAAAGAGGGAAGGAGAAAACAACCAAATTTGTCAGAGATGTAGATTCATGCTGTGTAATGTATTAATAAACAAAACTCAGAAATAAGTGTTCAACACACCAGGAATTTTGGTGCAGCTTTTCTCTTTGTTACTAGTGGCCATTCATGTATCCTCTGCATGAGGTCAGTTTTTCATTTGTTTAAAGGTGGGATTAACGGTAGATTTTAACTTCAAATACTTTGAAATCCACTGAATTAACTCACATCCCTTAATATTTGAAGCAGACTTCTTTCATGTTTTCACCCTTTTGAAACTTCTTTAAACCTGCGTAAAATCACTTCATTTGCTGGCAACAACAAATCTCAGAATTACTGTAAATCCAGGCTGGAATTAGAGATGCAGTGCATGAAGTTACTTTTTCACATTCATCTGCGTATTATCAACATTCTGTGACACTGTTCCCTGCTGATATAAACAAAGGTCTAGTTGTGTCAGTGTGATTTCTCTCCTTGATGCTGACTCATCATCTACTGCTTGTATACAACTCTAAGTAAATTTCGTTGATGTGAAAAAATATTTGGTGCCATTTAAGTGAAGAAAAAGAAAACCCAAAGACTATCAGTATCAAGTCAAATGCTTTTGAAGGTTTCCAGTCACTTTGATATAAATAAACAATCCATCTATCCTCAAATACAAGTGCCTAGGGTCTTCTATAACATCACTCTGTAGCCATTCCTTTTTCTTTTAAATTAGTAAATGTTCCAGACTGTTATCAAAGACATGCTGGCACTACTTCAAAAATGAGAAATAATGCATCTCTGCTAGCACAAGAAGCAAAAGTGATAACTTGATCCTAAAACAGTAATCAGGGAAAAAGGATAAGTGTACTATAAAGTGTTTATGTGGGCTTTAATAATACAGAAAATGAAATTAACCTAATCAGCGTGCTGAAATAGGACTTGCAAGATTCTCACAGGCATGCGGTATGGTCAGCTGTTGCTTCTCTAGGTGATTTACAAGGCTTCCTGCTGTTTGATGAAACACAGGTGCTAAGGCTGTCATCGAAGGCAATGTGTTAGCTTTTGTGGTACTATAGACCTCATATAATGGGCACTAAATCTAGTGCATGTATACAGAAATAATGTTTTGTAGTGATGACCAATTGAGACCCTTTACCTGTTCTTGCCCTTTTACCATTGGTGTTGTTTTTTGTCATGTCTCATAATTATTTTGAAATCCATGAGACTCACTTTCTGACTTAATTTCTCAGCGTTGAAGGTTGCTTCACTGTAGTTTTATTGCTATTGATTTTCTGTTGATATGTCATACGGCTAAGGAATCTAAAGTAATATTAAGAAGACGAGATACCCCAGGGCAAATGAAATCACTGAGCAATTCAGATGGCTGCAGCAAATCTTTTTCATTGTGCCGGTCTCTGGTAGTCTATACCATCTTTCTAAGCAACACTGGCAAGTGGTAAAAATATATCTCAGGTCGTAGTTTGGAACATATTATCTACAGAGTTTTTCTTCAAGGAAATTTACTCAAAGGTTTCATTCTCCAGTTTTCATGACAGTCACTATCAATCAAAGTCACTGCCTGTTGATTATCTGTGTACCCTTTGAATAGACTGGAGAAATCTTTAATTACTATTAAATGCTTGCCAAGCACGGACATAAAGGGGGGAAAAAATCAGTCAGTCATGGCATAGGTCAAGTGTAGACACTGAATTATAATGAAAGGACACTTGAGAAAAGTAAATGAAATAAAATAAAATGAATTAGTTGGAAAAGCAGAGATAATACACAAGGGGAAAAGAAGATTTGACAGGAGAGCAGAGACTTTATTTTTATGGCCCTGTGTGCAAGCTGCTTTCCATCTTGTGATCTAATATCCCTGCCTGTAATTACACTGATTGTATGTTGGGAAGGGAGCCTACTGAGAGAATGTTTTTTATATTACTTTATTTTGGGGACTTCTTGGTTACAAACAAATGAACACATTTTTCAGTCTCTGCTCTTCATTAGTCTTCTGTCCTTTGTCTTCTTGGGCTGGAGTATCTTGGGTTGTTTTGTTGGTTTTTTTTTTTTTTTTTTTATAATAAGCTTGTGTAAGTGGGGCCAGACTGAGGCAAAAACTGGATTTAAACCAAAGTTTTCTGTAGCCTGGCTCACTAAGCTGATGTGTGGGTTTTGTGTGTTAGGATTGGTTTGGTTGTTGTTGTTGTTGTTAATTTTTTCCCTCATTTATTTATTTATTTGTCTAAAGAAACTACACAGATATTCAGAAATAAAGGAAGACAGGTCAAGTCTAGTATTTAAGGTTCTCATTTAGATCGCTGTTCTTCTCCAAAGCGTGTACTGAGTCGGTGAGCCACTAGCACAGTTGCAGCTGTGTGACCCACAGATCAAATGAATAGATTCTGCTGATGTGTTCTGGCCCAAGTTGTGGGGTCAGATCAGGTGACTTTGCCCTGTACTCACAGTTGGGAGCTCTTGGAGCCATGCTGCAGAGGTATGGGGAGCTGCTCAAGAGAGGGTCAGGTGAGCTAGTGGCTCCTGTTGGGCAAGTGCCAATACCAGGTGTTATGTTAATGTCATCTTGCTTTACCACTAAAATAGCTTTGCTACAGCTTTTATCCAATGAACTGGTTGCCACAACACATCCCTAGTCTGTCACAGAGCTGGATTTTAGTCTCCTGCTGTAGAGAAGTTGATTTCCATCCTTTACCTCCATGAGGAAGGTGTATGGGATAGGTAGGGATTTTGGGGGTGTAGGACATTTCAGCCGCAGTTGCATTTCATGTGCAGGTATTAGGATTTTTTACATCTGTTGTCTTTTGTATTTTATGTGTCTTTAAACATGACTTTTAACTTAGACTGGCTGGGACTTGATCATCTAAAAGGTCTTTTCCAACTTAAATTATTCTATGATTTTATGATAGATGCTCAAAAGAAATGGAGAAACAAGTACTAAATGAAATGATAGGAAAAAGGCAAACATGCACAACAAGATGATTACTGAAAACAAAAATATATCATCTCCCCATTCATAGAGTGCTGCTGAGTTATGAACACTTATGAGTTATAAAATAGGAGATAGCTACTGAATACTACAAGGAATTAAGTTATACTTCTTGGTCAGAAAGAGACATCAAATGTAATGAGAGCTAGCTGAAAGGTATTTGAGAATTTGCTCTTTCGTAGTTTGGAGTGAAACCAGATTTTGAGTTTGAAAGAACTCTCTAAGCATAATTCACTGAAATGAGAGCGTGATAAAAGACCTTTTGCTTTCTTTTTTCTAGGATAAATTACACTCAAATGTACAGGAATGTTCTTTTCTAGTTTGAGGCTAAGTGGGCTTGTATAATAAACATTTCTGTAACATTCAGCTACTTTAGCCCAGACAGCTCAATTAGGACTGTGCAGTAAAATACAACTTCTGTGCACTTTGTGAGCACTTAATGTGACTGAAAGCCTGTTAGCAAGAAATCTCATAGAAAATAGGTCCTGTCAAGTGTTTAAGGAAATTGAATTGGCATATATTTAACTTGTAGATCTGAAAAGCAAGAGATTTCTGGATGCTGAGTAATTTAATTATATTGTCATATTTGACTTCTCCCGTTAGTCTCCTTTATTCATTATTTTTAATACATTAAGAGCTGTGCAAAAGGGGATGGAAGTTACTCACACGAGCTGACAAAAGCAGAAAATATAAAATTAAGCTTGACAACATTTTCCTCATTTCATCGTTATCCATAAAATCCAGTCTCCTGAGGTGAGTGATGGGCTAGTGTTTTTCAGCTATGCGTTCTTTGAAAAAGGCTTCTTAAGGAGTGTTCTGGTAACAGAGAAAAAATATTCTGTTACTTCTATGTAGCATTTTATTTATACCAGAACGTAATTCTCTGAAGCATAATTTTAAATAATCATAACATATCCTTTGCTCTTCTCTAAAACACTGTTGCCATTGTCCTACAATTAGGCCAGGGATTACTGGTTAGCTGTAGCCACTACTACATGAAGCCTGGTTCTGGTTTGCTTTTACTGGGTGTGTTTTACTTGGACAAAGACAGGCTCTGAGAGGACTTTCTCATCTTTAGGTACCTAAGAAAGCAGGTATCCAATTTATTCAGTGGTGAACAGAGAGGTAACAGCAATTCTGTATCATAACATTTGTTTTGGGATGGGATGAATTGCCCTCTGGAGATGCCTGTTTCTCACTATTGACTCTAAGGATAGCCTGGAAGGCTTGCTTAGCCTATTGGTATGACTTCAGGTAGTCAACGTACGAAAAATCAGACCTTTCTGTTTACTTTTTGTCATGAAAAACTCACGGTTTGGGGTGGAAAAATGTTAGTACTGAAGAGCTGTTTTCAGGCATAGCTAAGGATTTGGCCCTTGATTCGTAGAGTAAGTATTTAAAAATAAGTGTCACATTGAATCTTTAAAAGAAAATAAAATATCATCCTGCCAGTCCTAGGAACAGCACACTACCTGATTCCATTATTTTGCCTGGTGAAGATACAGATAAGATTCATAAACTGGTACCAGGTGTATGCCTGCTAGGTGGGAGCCAGAAAATGAGGTGACTTTCTATTTTGTGAATCATACCTACTTGTTTTAAATAGACATTTAATTCTGAAGAAAGGTGTGGGCAGGCAGGCTATTGTTACTGCTTTAGATGAGATTTATTCCGAATGTTTTGAACGATCAAAATTGAAGTGACGTTTTGGGGCATCCTTATCACCATGTATAACTGATGATTTACTCTCAAGAGACTACATAGTTGACGAGATAAGATATCTGTTTTCTGTCTTCTACTCAGACAGGATGGATTTTATGCCAGTGATAATAAACAATAAGAGGACTCATTTTTGTTATGGATCAAATAACCATCTACAGGCAGCCAAAGTTACACTTATAATTGCCATTGTAGCATAAATGTGTTAGGAACTGTATGTAATGTGAGATAGATGCTCAGCAAGTGCTGATGATAGTTCATGCTGATATAGCTTGAGGATGCCAGATCCATCTTGTCATAGTGAGAAATTGCTCTTTGCTTTAGGGGAGAGAGCAGATAGGAGAATCAAAGTTTGAGATGCTATTTTGAAACAGTAGCACTTCCAAATGTATTTGCAATTTACATTTTCTAATTCACAAACAAGAGGAATACAGAGAATATTTTGGCAAATATTATTTTTTGGAAAGAAGATCAAGTGATTATGAAGGCACTTTAAATTTTCCTTTTTTATTGCTCAGCAGGGAAATCATCAACACTTCTGAGTGAAAGTAAATATTGAAATGCCGCAATTTTCTTTTGAAGAGCCAGTCAAATATTTACTGTTGTATATAGTGCCCTGTTTTTCATTACTTGCCAGAATACTTTGTTTATTGAATGCTTCAATTATACATTGAGGAAGGTGATTTTGTGTTACGGTAAGCAGTTTAAACATTGTACTGTTGAAAATAGTAGTTGAGGGCTAATAGAAATGGATTTAAAAATGGATCAAATAGGCTAGCCTGCTGTCTGCTAGTGCTGCTCTGACTCACCAATGCTGCTGTTTTGCTAATGAAGCTTGGCTGACTTATAATAATAATTCTCTTCCCTTACAAGGGAGTATACACACCACCACTTGTTCTTCTTAATGAGTTCACTTTACTATGAACATCAAGTGGCATTATAACCTGTAATGATTTTATTACAATTAACTAAATTTGATCTTGTTCAGCACATTCTGAGGAAACACTTGGGCAAGTCATTACTAGTTTTACATGCAAGTCTTACAGGCAAAGGTTTTAAAGGAAGAATAAGGGGCCATTTTACTGTTGGGCTTTTAAATCCAGATGCAGCTGTTGAAATGAAGTTAAGAATGATTGTATACATGGGCACTGTTACGAAGAGCTCTAGAAAGGATACGGGATCTCTAAATGAGGTTAGGATGAACACTTGGCGGCTCTTGTACAGTTCGTAGCTCTGTTACGTGCAAATGATGTTGATCAATTAGGTAAGGTCCCCTTACATTGGGTCCCTTAATTCTGTTCAGTGTTCGATTCTGAGAGAGAAACTTGCGCACCCATGTTATTTTTATCTAGTGTGATGGTATCTGATAGTCAGAAACAGCTTGGACCTTTCAGCCACCTAACTTTTAGCACTAGGCTGACATACCTAAACTGAGAACACTGTTGTCTCAGGCTCCCTCTCTGTTCACTTAAAGGAGGTAAGCACTCTCCAAAAGCCATTCATTCCTTTGAAAATCTGATTTGCTTTCTGAAAGTGTCTGTCTCTGATGATTACAGAGGGAGCTGATGGTTATTGAAGCTTATGGTTATTGCTCATTTACCTTTGGTACCTTGGTTAAGTGTGGTGAATCTGAACCTCAGTGCTGTAGGATTCACACTGAACAACAGTCCCTTCTCCAAATGTAATCTGAAAATCAGTGAAAATCTGTAGTATTTACCATAGCTTGTTGGAGAGGCTAGGAGATTTTGCAGAGTAGCTTTGAGGTGTGGTTTAATTTTGCAGTAAATCCAGTAAAGATTGTATACCAATCTAGTAAAGATCCTATACTCTGGAAGCATTTGAAGGAAGCCGTTACGGATCTTGTATTTGAAACTGTGTACATGCATACCACTGAGATTAAAATACTGATTTAGATAGGTATGACATTTACTTTCTGAAGAGACAAATAATACGATACAATGGAAGGCTGAATGTTTTGCTCTTGACACTGAGACCATGGATGCCCTTATGCATCCAAGTTATCATGGCATAGCTATAGCCACGATGACTAGAAAGATGTTAAGTGATGCTGAAGAAGATATTGAAGTTATTGGTTTCTAAGATTCCCAGAGCGTGATGAAGGCAGTGCCTCAATTATATATTTATAAATTTAAATTAATGTACAGTTCACTGAAAGTGGAAGAATCCCCTAATTTGGCTAATAAGACTCAGAGTATGGAGGGTTGGTACCAGGCTGCTAGATGAAAGAAGTGATGAAGTAAGATTTCACAAGAATCAAAGCAAATAATAATCTGGAACTAGAAAGGTAGGGAATTCTTTGAGAAGAAGAATAAATCACCAAGACTTGTATTAGCTGCACCTCTTAGCAAGTGCAAGGACGTGCCTCTTGAAGGTATGACTGGATCCATTATTAGTGGATTTAGAGGAATATTCTGAATGGCGCAGATGTCCCTTATCAGTGCTTACAGTGGATTTCTTCAGGTATTCTAAATGTTTAACAAAGCTCAAGCTGCAATAAAGCTTAAACCCCAAGCAACAAGTATTGTGACTCCCTAACAATGTACCTTGTTGACCTTGCAGATTTCTTGGCAGGAAGCTGATGGAGAATTAAAGCTGCTTTAGAAATAGCCCTGACTGCCCTCACTTGCTCTCCTCCATGGGAAAACCGTGCCAGTGGTGGCTGAGGGATAGGGGAGATCAGTAGGAGACTGACATGCTTCTGTGCCAACTCTTTTGTGCTGTGAGGGCAGAGGTTTCTGTTTGTAATGTAAGCTCCTGCTAAGAGGGCTGGTAGAGCATAAACACTCCTGTGGCTTTTACAAAGAAAACCTAGTTAAAATGAGTTTGTGTATAACCGATTCCTCTGATGTTTTTCAAAAGGCAGCGTTTGAGTAAAGGTACTCATTTTGTGGAAGGAAACAGAACAGCCGTAGAGAGAGTTTGCTGTAAATACATGTGAAGATGTTGCCACTTTATAAACAATAATATAGATAATAATTTTATACATAATCAGTGCTTTCACTGAGCTAAAGAAAGCCCTTCAGAAATCAGACAAGGGCAACTGCTTCATCATAGCAGGAAATAGAATAGAAAGGGTTCAGCCCCTAAGCGTAACCTAAGAGTTGAGTTGCTCAATCCTGATCAGTAGACCAGGTTGTTATTTTAAGGAGAGAGTTCAGTCTATTAGACCACATATGTAGATGCTTTCCAAACCTAACCCTTCAGATGGGGCAGTCCCCCTCAGAAGGGAAAGATGTGAGAGTGCAAAAATTTTGGTTCTGAAAGCAAACTGCTCTGCCTAAGTTAACGTTCTTTCCTTCGATGTAAATATTTTACAAACATCTTGAATTCCTAGTAGTTTAAAGCTCTTACAATATCCTTATGAAGTGATGTTAATGAGAAATCTTAGTAAGGCACAAATGCATCTTCTAGAATTCAGATATAAAAATGTCTTGTGCGCCAGTCGCCTCCAGGATTTGTTGCGTTGGTGTGTGTAAATGGAAGTGGATCCATTTCCCTGGCTTTAGAATCATAGAACCCAGGTTGGAAGGGACCTCAGAGCAGGTCCAGCTAAAGCAGGTTGCTCTCGTCAAACTTGAATATATATATTAGAAGCAGAGGAAAAACATTTAGAAATACTGAGGGAAAAAAACCCACCCTTCCTTAGTGAGACCTGAATTCAAGGTACAGTGTTCCTACCTGCAGTTGTCATCAGAATCTCTGATCTTTAGAAAACATGATTCTTCACCCTTCTTAAAGGATATCATTACAGTAGCAGGGAAAATCAAACCCCACTGCTTGGCAGCTGAAAAAAAAATATTTTTGCTATATTTTGATTCTTTTTCTGGCGGTAGAAAAAAAAAATAAATCACTCATTACCAAATTCCTGAGGTAGAAAGTTAATGACTTTTAATCCGAGTGTGGGTTAACCTCACAGTTTTCAGATTTATCTACAGATAAATTCTGCTTCCAAGGATATGCTGAAATATGCTTCAATGTGGAATAAAGCTAAGGGTAATCTGGTTAGTCTAATGATTTGTAATGCAGATTCTTGTCCTATGCTACCATTAACTTTCCTTCAGCAAAGTTTTTAAAAGCCACAGCCAAAACCTACTGCTGATCTCAAAAACTTAGTTAACCTCTGGGACTCAAGTTTATTTTCTGTACAAGGTAAATATTAGCAAGTTATCGTTCTGTCTGTGATTAAGCTAGCTAGCTTCTTTGGGTAGAAAATACTAGAAAAGCCTGAGCCAAAGCCTACTGGAGCCAATGGGAAAACTAGGTGCAGCAGACTTCGGGTTGGTTGCTTTATGTGCAAAATACAGCTGTTGCCAATAAAGTCAGCAAAACCTGCAATAGGGAGCTGAAATCATCCCCTAATTCACAGGTCAGTTTAAGCTGAATTTTAAGAATCAATAGTTTTCACAAGCTTAGAGAAGGCTTCAGAAAGGCAAAAAATTTTATTCCAAGCCTTTGACTTTTAGATCTTTCCTTGGTAGAGAAGGATACAGCTCACAGGTTATTTGTGACAATATGTAATTTATATTTCCTGTGTTATATGAAACACAAGCTTTATTTTTTTTTAGTTACTGAGGAACACTTAAATTCATATAGAAGCAAATATTTTTTTCCTAAAGCATTTGTTTCTTTTCTGAACTGGCTGGGTCATTTCTCTTGACACCTATCAAGCTGACTTGAAAAAGAATATTGAAAACAAATCATCTAAGATTGCATATACCAGGATTAGAAGCAGAGCAAATAATGCAGAGTAATGCAATCAAAATTAGAAGGAATTGTTTCACTTGATACTAGGCCAGCAGACGGCAAATAGAGTTCAGCGTAGAGAAATGTAAGATAATTAAAGTTGAAGGAACTAAATAATCTGGGGAAAACCGGCTAAGTGGAACAATCATCCAGCACAATGATCAAGAAGACGAGTTGGGGATTATTGTGGAAGCACTTGTTGGAAGCATGATCCCATCAAACAGTTACAGTAAAATAGGCAGATTGCGTGTTAGGTTGTATTAGAAAAGTGAGATGGCATGAGATCAAGGAAGGGTATAGCAAGCAGTTAGTGAAAGCTGCCAAGGTTGCTGAACACTTTCATTATAAAACTTTCTTTTGACAGTGCAATACATTTAGTAAAGTTGCAGAGCAGACTGTTGAATCTTCCTGTGGTTATTCTGTCATTTAAATTTGTTTTGTCATCCAAGCTTGGGATATGTTCTTTGAGTGATTTGTACTGTAAGAAAGTACATTGGGTTTGCTGCTGTTTTCCACCCATAGCCCTATGAATAAGGATTTCAATGATATGGCTGGTTTTGTTATCTTTTTTTTTTTTTTTTTTTTTTTGAAGGGGGGATGTTGGTGTGGTTTTTTTTTTTGTTTGGGTTTTTTTTTTGTTTGTTTTTGTTTTTGTTTTTGGTTGTCCACCTGGATTTTGGGCTGGATCCACAGTTAGGTCTAGTCTGAAAGAGTATTTTCGCTGACTTACCATGAATGGATCAGGTTAATGTTCCTATCTGGTCACTTGTGCCAGTTGCAGGGGGGAATTGGTAAGCAACTGTAGAATTATTTCGTCTGTGTTCTAAGGCACCTCTGAGGGTTTGCTATGAAATCCTGTTTATGATTTCTTTGCATGTAATTTTCAGATTGGCTTAAGGACTGCTGCTTTTAAATTTTTGTTGAGACAATCACCTTGCAGGTGCAATGACTTCATGAAATATCTGTAACAAAATCCGCTAGAACATAAGGGACTGGAGGAATTTACAGGCTGATAATTTGAGAGCCCCTCAGCAAAAGGTTCCATAATTTCCTAAAAGTGTTAAAATTTAATTTCCCTGATTTCTCAGTGGCATGTATCTTCCCAAGACTTTGCCATAGATGTGTTTATGAAGTCTCTAGAACTTAGCAGGGAGGGTTGTGGGCAGGATTTGTTTAAGAACTTGGTCTATCCTTGGCTTGAAATAACTTTTATGCCTTTAAAAGATTCTCTTGCAGGTGATGGTTGAGGCTGGGTTATTCTGTTGTGCTCTATTAAGCAGCTCAGACCTTTTACACAGTCACTGAAGGAAGCAGGTCTCTGCCTGATTCTCAGTTGGCTCTGATTACAGAACAGCACACTGTATGAGAAGCAAATTGAACTACACAAACACCCTGAGAGGGAGGACAGAGAAGAGTTCTTTCAGAGAGGATAATTTCCAGAAACCGCAAGGACAACCAGAGCAATTTTGAATGGCACTTCATTGTTTAATATATATAAGCAAGAGGAATAAGAAGACGACAGATGGTTAGAAAATAGTCTTATTTAAGATAACAGTGAGCTTGGCTCTTTTGGGATGTTTAGTTAGTTTTGAGTTCACTCATGCAGAGGAAGGCAAGTATAAAACTGCCCTCCATCTGAAAATGAACATGATTGATAACTCTTTTAACAGTTACTCTGAAAGAAAGAGGAAAATTCTGCTGAGTTAGTCTTGCAGAAAGCAAAACACGCATCTTTTTTAATACTGCGTTTACAGTGAGGGACAGGTGCATTCTTCAGTGTGTCCTAGGGTCCTGACCCTGAAATGCCTAGTGAAGGACCTGGAGTGCTGCTCTTACGTCTTCCAGCACACATTCTCGGGCTTCCGTCCTGCAAAGATCAAGGCACAAGTTCCATTGCAGTGGTTGCAGCCAGGGTATCTCTCCAGCCTGGAAAACTTAGTGCTTCTACATCTACCATTTAGATAGTGGCACTGGTGTCCTTGCTAAGAGTGTCTTACCTGGAAACTAAGATGCTACACTTGCGGAGTGTTTTTACACAATAGGCACACTTATACTGACAGCTACCTTGGTTTCCAACAGAAATGTTGTGATGTTTTTCTAATCCTCTGTCCAGACTGATTAACCCTGCAGGGTACCCGTTTTAACAGAGAAATTAGACCCCATAGCTTTAAAGTTTCAGATCTATGATTTGGACACCAGCAGAGCCCACCTGGATCATGGCACACTAGTGTCACAGCTGTCTGTTAAAACGTACTGCTTATTGCAGAAAGGGCTTTGCACATTTTACATTAGCCCAGCTCTGCATTTTGACTTGAGTTCTGTATGCAGCATTAATTTATTGAGGTGACCATGCTAGCCCTAGGCTTCTGGTTAATAAGTGCAGTTTGCTACAGGTATTGCTAGTGTTATAAAGAATATGTAATGCCAGCTATAAAAATGTAGGGTTTGGCTATTATACTGTTGGAAATACTTAATCTTTGTGTTAGACTAGGTTCTTTGTTACAAGGTATCTTTCTTTCATTAGGTGTGCACAGCACTTGGAAAAATCTAGAGGTATACTCAACTCTTTCCAGGTTTAAATCACTCAAATGTGAAAATCCAAACGATGCAGGTCTGTTGAAGGGCAGTGCAGGGCATATGCTTGAATTTGAGACATTTATGGATTCAGTTTCATAAATGCTAAGAGAGGTGTGCTTTTTGTGCTGCAGACAAGTGAGTACCATACCTGAAGATTAGAGTTACTGAGCTAGCAATTTACAGTGGTGAATAAAGTTGTCATTTTTGAGGTCTTGCAGAGAGTACTGTTGTATGTAGGACTTCTTTGGTATCCATTCAGCTGCTTTAAAGAAAGCAAAAACACTTGATCTATGAGCACATCAGTCTCAGAAGTGCTTTGCAAGGAAGTTCAGTTTCCCAGGGGTCTTTTGAATCTCATGAGGACTATGTTCCTCCATTTGCGGTTCAATAATTAATGTCTTCTTTTCCCCACTCCTTGTATGCTTGCATACTTCAGAGATGGCAGAGCACCCAAAGAAAACTTCGTTTTGTTAATAAGACCCTATTATTTTTATATATATATATATGTGTGAAACAGACCATGATATTTTTAATACTGAAGTTTATTACTGCTATTAGTGAATCTTGAGAGCTAATAGAAAAAAGCCAAAGACTCTCTCCCCTAATGTACAGAGGAGCACAGTACTTCATTCTTGCCTGCAGGTCATCTTACTATCCTTGGCAAACCTTAGAATAGCTGAATGGCATAGAAATAAAGTACTGTTTCACAGGAGAGTTTAAGAAAATTTCTACCTAAACGGGACTCCACAGTTGAATGGCTTGTGAATAGGACAGCATGGTTTTGGGTTTGTCCTGGAGCAACCATGGGAAGGAAGAAACTTCAATGCAAAAGAATACAGATTTCTGTCATGGGTCAGTTCTGGTTCAAGAATGGTGACATGATTTTTTTTTCTCCAACAGCCTTATTGGCTTTGAAGGCTCCTAATAGAAAGCTGCCTGCCGTCTCAAGAGTTAGCTTGCAGCTCTCTCAGGAGGTCTGTGGAGCTATGCAGTCCTCTGTCTCCTGAGCATTAAGGAGTCCCTGCACACATGGAAGGCAGTAGCTGTGGATTGCACCTTTCACAATAAGGAGCTGAAAAGAGTATCAAACTTGATTGCACTTTTTTTCCTTGTCAGAATAATTGTATTCTTTTTGCAGTCGTAGAAAATCAGGCATATTGGGCAGTTGTCAAAAGCGGTTACTGAAGAAGAATCCTGGCCTTAGACTGGTTGCTCTTAAACCTATTTTGAGATACCCAGTCTGAACTCCGAATGCCTAACACTGCCTGCTAGTGTATAAAACAATAAGCAAATACAGAAAGAGTAACTGTAGTGAGGCACGGTTAATATCTACTCATACTATTTTCTCAATGTCTTGCAGATTTCAGCTGTACTCACCCTGCATAGCTAGTTTTACAGATAATTTTACAGATGCTTGACTAGAGCTTCTGAACTCCTATGAAGTGGATGGAGAGAGACAACAGAGTCATAGCTAGATGATGCTTTAGCTCCTCTGCCTCTATCTGTTAATGCTACATGCAGCTTAGAGTAACAGGCTCCTAGACTAGGTTTCTCAGTAAGTCTTGCTCTCGGTGTCCAAGTAGGAAAGCAGGGCATCCCAAGCATTGCAAGAATATGTATAACGCGTAGGTATATAACAGCCTACAAAATTAATATCTACCAGAGGAAATAAGCTAGTGAAATAAATCCAAGCCCTTCTAAACTACTTCTTCCAGTGGAAACACACATTAAAAAAATCTAAACTGCAATAAACCAAGGATACATGTGGAAAACAATGTCTGAAAGAAGGAATCCTCTTAACAGACAATTGGTATGGCCTGATGCTTAATGTCTAGCCAAGTTTCTGAGGAGGACTTTCCACCAAGTTCCAGTGAGATTGTTTGGACCTCTCTGAAGTCCCATCAGCTTCAAAGAAAGCCAAGAGCCAAGACAGAAACTTGCTTTGAGAGTCAAAACCCTTTGAGAGGGTTTTATAACTTAAATTTCTCTTTTGCACAGCTGTCTAGAGGGAAAGGCAGTATGGTGACCTGTGTATAGTCATAGTGCTACAGCTGGGGTAAGAAAACATAAAATGACAAAATATTGCAGGTGATGATTACCTAGATGATAGGTAAAACAAATGTAAATGATAAGAAGATGCATCTTTTGCTGCCTAAACCCTTTCCTATTACAGTTTCCTTTATCTCCCTGAATCCTGCTAATGTTGCTACTGTCTTGTGAGCTTGTGATTTGGTGAACAGAGAAGGATTTTCACAAAAAAGTACTTGAGATCTAGGGGTCAGAGGAAATCTAGGTGAACTTGCATTTTAATTCATGTTTTTATTAAGAATGACTCACTCTTATAAGGTCATGACTTCCTAGACAGGACAGGCAGGACTGTTCAAGGTTGTGTTGATAATATTATGAACATTTTTTCTGACTGATACTCATCTAACTGCCAACATTGAAAGGTGTGGTACTTCTCCTGTGAGATGTGGAACAGCTTCAGCTGTTATGGAATGCGATGGGAATATCGTGGTATTGATATTTTGATTGAGAGTTCCACTTGTGATGAAACTCTGCAGGTTAATAGTTGTGGAGAAGATGGATGTTCCAAACTGCATTCCTCCTTTTCTGTATATGTGTAATAGAAAAGAGATACAGAACAACAATGAAATCTGTTGGCTAGGTTAATTTCAGTTCTCTGCTATGCAGGTATATAGAGATTTAATAAATATATGCATAGTACATGTTGTATGTTCATTTCTTTTCTTATTTGAGGCTGGCAGATCTAACTAAATTAGATGTCAAGCACCTGCTGTTTTCTCCTCATCTCTATTACAACATTATTTGACATTCTGGGACATCTCTCTAAAAGTATTCAGAAATGAATATATCATAATTAGGTTGTCATAGATAGTGACAGTCTTAAAGAAAGGGGAAGTAAATCAAACACAACAAATCACAAATTGGCAAGGAAAACAGGAAAAAAACCCCACAAAAGCTCCCTAAAGTTCCCAAGTACAGTGGCTTGGCTGCTTCCCGGCAGGGTAAGCTCGGCAGGACCTTGCATTCCAGCTTCATTTAATCACTGCTGCTGCTGTCACTCCACAGAGCAAAAACTGCTTTCAAACCAATTGCAAAACATCACAAATAGATTGCTAACACATGGAGGTCTGTACAAATGTCACCAGAGAATATTCTGCAAAGGAAATGAATTACACGTGTTTTAATTTTCAGTCTTCCCCTCTTGTGGAGAACTTTGCATTACTGCCATAGTCATATGGCTAACTCAGTGCTTTCCCGTGACTTTACAGCAGCACCTGTTTCTGCACCAGTCATTAACAAATGTAAAATCCAGCAGACAGAAGCAGTAAGATGTTTTAGCTTTGTAGCATATGTTTTGCATCTGTGATGGAGATGACAATGAGCTGCTCACTGGAATCGTTGAATAAGCAGTTCTGTGCCTGTCTGTTACTGATGTTGCAATGGGGGGCTTACAGTGAAGTGCATATTATAGTAAGTTACAAAACCTAAACCCACCAGTCAGTCTGCAAACTGTCACTCTACACCAAACACAATGCCTTGTAGTCCAGAGCCTAGCAACAACTTCACTCTGCTAGTTGTCCGAGTAGAGCATTGAAGTTAGAGCTTAATGTTTTTTGCTTCAAAAACCGGTATTTGCATTAAAAGAGTTGTTTACTGGCCATTATTGGAGCTACTACTATTAAACAGAGTGTAATAGGTGGGTTGATATGCTTTACCCAAAAGGTTTATCACCATGAGTAAACAATGGATTTACCACTCTCCCCAGTCTTATGATATTTTTGAATACTATTTTATTTTGGAAATTTTTTTCCATTTGTCTGATGGATGTAGTGCAGTGCCTTCCACATATCCAGGCAAGATGCGACCTGAATAAGAAAAGACGTGCTGAGATTGACTCTGGGACATAATACTGGAGTTTAAATAGAAGTCTTTGTTTTGTTTTGCTGTATTTTAATTTTTCCACAGTCTGTAGAATGATTTCATTACTGTGGACTTTAGAGCTGCAAAGTGAAGGAACTGAATGTATATCTCCTGGCACCTAGTCCTGTGCCCTGCTAATAACTGTTTTATCCCCTAATTATTTCACAAATGGAACAAGAACACTTCAAAGTGGAGGGAACAAGAGTGGAAACACAGGGAAGCTCCAACCATCAGACATTTAAGATACCTGCCTGACTGATAACGTTTTATACTCCAGTGGCAGAATTCCCGTGATTTCAGTCGAGTTTCACAGAATTCCTGTGATTTCAGTCGAGTTTCATCATTGTACAGCTGGAGTAAACAGATCTGTCTATTACAGATAGATAAGCTGTTGCTATACTGTGCACTTCTTGTGTCCTGGGTTCTTTGCTGGAACTCAGGGAAAATGAACCACCAGTCAATGATCCATGCATTTAAAGAAGCATTTACTGGAAGCAACAATGTACGAGGCTACATGACTTTCTTTACAGGAATATTCAAGATAACTTTTATAAATTAATCTTGTTGAGAGAACTGGTGGATTCCTTTAGAATGTTGAAGCAATGTAAAAGAACTTGATATCTTATGTGCAATCAATATCATGTGCAAGTAAACACTTCCATTTGGAAATGTTGCTTAGGTTTACTGTGCTGGAAACATGAATCCTCTAGGAAACAAGACATCTTTAATAAAATAATGAAGTCTTATTTTTAATATTTTTTACTTGAATATTAAACTGATTTCTTAGAAATCTGGGTAAAGAATTACAGGACCATAATGTATTACTCAAATTTATACCATGAAAAGCTAACTACTTTACAAAACTGGAAAACAGTGGTTGGTGTGAAGCATGAAGGACAACTGGGTTTAAAATAATTCTTGCCTTTCATAAGGAAAAAGGGAAAAATAGACTTTGAGGGAGCAGTGATTGCTATACCATTTATACGTGGAAGAAACTTTTTATTTGTAAATCTGAAACCCAAGAAAATCTGAATTATGAAAAAGAAACTTCAACTGTGGGAGCATAGCTTCAGTCCAAATTGAATCCAGAGTTTTCTGCAATGATGTTATGGATCATACAGACCAATATCAAATGTGGTTAGAACTCACTGTATTCCTTCAGTCCTAAAAAAATAAAAAAACGTTTTTTTGAGGGGCTCATTCTGTTCAAGGTAAATAGTGGCAAACTAATGCAAGCAGGACATTACTATTGTTTTTGTAACACCAGGAATTATATTGTCCTTTATAGACAAAGGAGGAAAAATGGTAATGTTCCTTCCTCAAAGGCTTATTATTGAGAAATGCAAAGCTGTAAAAAGAGTAAGTTGCTGAGAGGAGGTAAGATGCTGAGGATTGATTTCTCTGTGTGATATCTATTTTGTTAAAACTAATTGCTGAGACAGGACTCCGTTTTTATTTAACTTCCTGTTTGTCAGCATAAAGCTTCTGGGTGTAAAGCTCATGGCTCAGGCTGAAGCAGGATGTTTAATAGTGTAGGTTTGTGCTGGAGTACTGGCACCAGCATCTGTGGTCACGTCGTCATTAAAGCTAATAATGATAGCTGTTTTGTGTTGTGGAGGGCATATATATACTGCTGCTATTTCCTGGAGTTGAGCTGAGTATACTTGGAGTGTTGGTCAGGGAAAGAAATCTCCCTTTAAATCACTTTAGAAATTACTAGAATAGTGCATAATAAACAAAGTAAATTCTAAATAAGTTTCTTGTTTAGAGATGATGCTGGTTTTGAAAATCCTGTGAAATCTGATGGAAGATATAGAAGATCGGTTGCTTGTCCCTCTCATTTTACCAGGACTATCCCTCAAGGCTGGGTCTCAACAACAAGCAGAATAAATTAGTTCAGAATCAGCTGGAACAGCTATTTTTTCCCATACGCACTTCAAAAATTGGTGTTTAATTTCTTTTTTGTTTGTATTGTAGTAACTCTTGCAGGCGAAGACCACAGTAAAACTTTCTTAAAAACCAAAACAAACCAAAAACCAAACAAAAAAGGCAGCCTCTCAAAAATTTTGCAAGGTGAGAAGGAATACATGGATATAAGAGACAGAACACAAGGGAAAAAAGCCAGCAGTTCTGGGTCAATAGTTGTCAGTCCAGTAGCTACCTCAATAGCATCAGACAGGTTTGGCATTTCTTGGTCTGCCTACTCAACTGATTGTAAAGTAGTATCAAATGTCAGCTATTTTGCTGGTAATTATTTCACATGTTCTGTTCTGTAAATAATTTTCATCAGACAATGCACTTTTGTTTCAGGTTCTAAGTAATGCTAACTCGGTTTAGTTTTGCTCCATAAATGACTGCTGAAATCAGCAAGAATCAACCTGCTGACTGCTGAAATTCAGGTCACACCCTACATGGATAAAGCTATGTTTTGGGGGTAAAAAACCACCCTAAAATATAAACCAGTATGTAAGCATTTGAAAACCCTTCAGTTTCCAATGTAAGAAGTCTGGGCTTACTTTAACAGTAGAGGAATAGAGCTCAGTATGGAAAAATGCATTTTTTTGGTACAATGCCAATCAAAACTTCGAGCTATTACAGAACATCTCTTTCAATTTAAATGATGTGACATCACATGTAGGATTTTCAGCAGTATGGTTTGAGAACTGTTGAATTCTCATTTGCAAATATTGCTCTGGAACGACTGGTAGTTATAAGGTGTAGGGCAAAATGAACCAGCTGTTACAACTTGAAATGTGCAAGTAAACAGAGATCTACGTGGATTCTGGGACATGTGCAGGCAGGAGAAAGATTGCTGGAGGAAGATGAGTGTGACCACACAGCTGTTAGGCACTTTTCCCACTGAAGCCTGGCTGGATGAAGGGGTAGGATTGCAACTGTTGTTGTTGCCAGTAATTGTCAGGTAGACTGAGCTGGAAGTCTTTTTTTGCCCTGAGGTGAGGGCTCAGAATAACCATTCCCTGCTTTGAGTTCCCTTTACTACAAACTGTGTGGGAACTACTGCATCACAAGATGGAAGGAGAATGGAAGGGAGTGACTCTTTCCTCCTTCCTGTCCATATTTTGCCCTCAAATTGCTGTAATTGCCTTTCTCCTAAAATGGATCTTACTGTGCGCTTAAGGCTTTGGAAAGAGGGGTGGATTTCTTTAGAGGGACTATTTTTGGAAAAACACTGCCCTCTTTTTAAGCATTGGATTATTAGTCAGTGATCTTATATTTGAAATAAAAGGTGTCTAGTATACATATAATTCTGCCTTGAAAGGTTGTTTTCTCAGTTTTTACTGCATTCAGTTTTAAAGCGGTATATACCAGTTCTTCCTTTGCTTACAGATTTTTCCTCTCTGAATTATGTTTGAATATATTTCTCAAGGAAATAATTGACATCTCAGGAGAGAGTCATAAGGACGTAACTGTGAGTGATCCTGCATATTTAAGACTCCCATTGAAACTGATGGGATATCTGCATATTGAGAATTAAGACCAAGCCTTATATATTTGTAGGAAATGGCAAACATGCAGAATGACAAGCACACAAAGAGATAGCAGTGTCGTAACAACAGTGTTTCTCATCATAGATTGTGTATTTGAAACCTTCCCCTAGAAATGCAAACATGGATTCACCTTGCGTTTTATCCTTTACACTTGTAGTGTAATAAATGCATGGCACAGTTGCCAAAAATAAAATAAAACTAGTATATATGAAATTACTGGGTACTGCATAAATGTCTTGAATGTGCAATTACTGCCTGCTGTATTTAGAACAAAGAAGATGACTGCCTGCCCTTTTTGATGTTGTCTGGGAATATAAGCAGTAGAGAAACCTGTTGCTTTGCTATCTTCAAACTGATACAGGCTTTGTGATATCCCCAAACATTTGTACATGCAGAAAGCTACACCTTTGCTGTACACTGCCTGCTTCCTTTGCAAAATAATTTATCATTGGTCTAGTAATGAATAGTTCAAGATAAAAACTATTTTGTTGCCCGTCTTTTGCTTAGACAGTGCTGTGATTTTGCATTCAGCCGTGTGTACTTCCATTTTAGAAAACTTGTTAATTTCTTTCATTATGCCGTGTTAACATGAAGAGGCATTAAAATAAATCCCAGTGAGTGATTGCTTACTTCCCATGGAATAACCATTCCTATATGTATGCTCTTTGCCTCCACAGGGGCTTAGTATACAGATGCCAAGAAACTTTTTTTTTAAAAAGACCTGCCTTTACATGATCAAATTGCAGCCTGCCAGTCCGTAAAGGGCTAATTCTAGCCAGCTGCAATTAGCCAGCCAGCCCCACAAGGGGCTAGTTGTAGCCACCAGCAGTCAGGGAGCTGACTGCAGAGGCCAGTGGGCAGCCTGGGATGAATGCAAGGGAAGAAAGACGTTTTTCCTTGGGATTCGGGGAGGGGAATGACTGGAAAGCACAGAGTCACCCCCGGAACTCCTGCCCCTGCTGGCCTGACTGCGGGGCTGGGGGCGGGCTGGGGGAGGGGTGGGCCTGCCAGCCCTGCTGCCTCTGGCTGTCCTAACCGCGGAGGTGGCCTTTTGCCATTTGAAAGCTTGCCATTTTTTGTTCATATATAACTTGTCTTCCACTTTTTAGAGCTCTTTGCACTTCTGGTCTCAGGGGAAGGCAGGCCCATGCCCGCCCTTGGCCCCCTGACCCTGACCAGAGCTGCAGCCCTGTGCTCACCGTCCTGCTGGCTCCTTACCATGGCAAAGTCCTCAAGGCTCCCTTTCGCGGAGCTGGGCTCTGAAACAAAATAACATTTAAAAACAACGAGGAATGATGACAACAGGGGGTAATCGGAGGGAATGCTCGGGGTGGGGAAAGAGTGCTGTTTGAGTGGTTTTCATTAGGAGCAGAGGTGCTGGCACTGCTGCTGGGGGGCGAGCAGCTGGATCTCCATGGTGCCCTGCCTGGCCATGTCCCTGGGCCTAGGGTCAGGCTTTGGTTAGCTCCTCTTGGGGAAGTAGGGAGCGAGGAATGGAAAGGGGATAGTGCACAGGCAGATTTTGTCTGGGATGTGACTGGGATGAAGTTTCAGTATGTACTCTTCGTAAGACATGGCTTCTGACTGCACCCTTACTTATTTATAATGTTTTTTCAAAGCCATGTTTTCAAGACCTGGCCTATTTAATCTCAGTGACCACACTCGAGCTGAAGAAAAATCTGTGTCCCTTAGCGAAATACTGTCTTTTCAGGCACTCATTTATAAGACTTGAAGAACTGCAGAGGCTGGGGGAACACGGAAATAAAGGAGCTGGGCTTTGCCCTTTTGAAGTGTGTACAATGCCAGTCCTTTGTGATACCAAGTCTCAAAGGGAAGCTGGGCATCTCATAGAGATAAATGTAGCTCCCACTGCTACTAGAATCCATTTTTTACTGAGTTAGATGAGAATGGGGTCATGCTGAACTGTGTTTAACAAACTAGAATGTTATTTTGTGAAAATTCTTCATGACTCCTTCCTAGGATTTGTTTTATGTGGTGATAAATGGCATGGATATGCCCCTATAAATACTTTGTCTTACTGAGATACAAATCTTCTAGTAGTTTTTAAAATTCTTTTTCCTTTGGATCCAAGTTCTGCTGATTATTCCTTAAACTTCATAATTT